>NC_054877.1:5317029-5633695 GCF_018320785.1 Cheilinus undulatus
TAATAAACCATTTATAAGCTATACGCTGCATGTAAACACAGACAGAAACTCATATACACATATGTATGCACATAAACATCGAGACATGTTAACATGCATATAAACCGATAGGCAAGTATGGAAGCTCAAAAGTGAAAATACATCAATGAAAAAAAAAAACTTCAATCATGATCGAAAGACAAAATGATGAACTTGCAAGATACCTTTAATGCCATAATCATAACCTTTACCATAATTACATTAAAAAAAAATTGGTAAATCAGACTTTTTGTTTTGTAACTATGTTTTACTTCCAATTAATGTTTTTTTTCATCACATGATATAGACTTTTGTTTTACAATATTGACTTGCAAGAATGGGCTTCCATAGAAAGACCTGGATGTAACCTATGTAGTTACACTGTCCTGTTATTAATAATGTTTATTTTTCACATTTTTGTCTCATTTTGCCCCTTTTCAAAAAATGCTTTACTTGAGGGAATTGGCTTTCATAAAATACAGATCTGGAATTATCCTGTGTACTTGCGTTTTTTTTTTAATTTAGGATTTTGACAGTTTCTCCTAGGATTTTCTGCTCCTTATCTCATAATTACACCATAGTTATATACATAATTGGTGTCTTGGTGTTGTTGTTGTACTGCCACAAATGGACTTCCATTGCATACAGACCTGGATGTAACATATGTCATGGTGCTTTTAACTATTTTTCTTTTTTTTTTTTTAACAATTTTTCATTTCTTACATCATAATAGTGAGTTTTTTGCTAAATAAATGCCTGATAGTTTTTTTGCACTGGCATTAATGGGCTTCCATAGTGTTCAATAGTTTTATTTTTTTATTCTTACTCTTGACATTTTTTCTCAGCATTTTCAATATTTTATCTCATGATGATCTATTCTGTAAATCTTTTTTTAAACTCGCAGGAATTGGCTTCCATATGATATAGACCTGGATGTAGCCCTTATATTTGAGTTAGTTATGTATTCATCATTTTGACAGTTTGTTCCATAATTTTCAGTCATTATCTCTTAAGTATGATGGTTTTGTGGATCAGTGCTTGGCTTTCTTTTTTTCCCTTTGGTGTTGTTGTACTGGCATGAATTGGCTTCCATAGATATTGACCTGGATGTAGTCAGTGTATTTTAGTTGTTTTCTTGTTCATAATAATGCTTTTCTTTTCTCATTGTTTTATCACTTTTGTAAATCAGTGCTTTGCTCTCTTTTTGTTGTTGTTGTTTCAGTAATGGCATTAATGGGCTTCCATAGAATACACCTTTTTCTTACCTATGTAGTTGTGATATCTTGTATTCATATCTTTAAAATGTTGTCTCTTTAATTTCCATATAATATCTCACAAGCATGACTTCTTTAAAATTATTTTTTTAACTTGCAGGGATGGGCTTCCATAGATATGGGCTTGGCTTTACCTGATAGTTGTTGTGAGATTGAATACGTAGGCTATCTGTGGTGATATAGTTGTAATAACCCTTTAATACAACCTCAGAGGACCTTACCTGTTATATCTTAAAGCTAGAGGACGTTTTGGCACGTGTCCTTTACTATCAGGAGTATTTTTGAGTCCACCTGTTATGAGGTAAACGGTCGAGAAATAGGATGTGGACGTAGGTTGTTGTAATAACTTCAACGTAGTCCCTCATTGGTCGCTTTCTTACCTGTACTCTCCCACTTTAACATCGAATCAGCCAATAAAGAAGTAAACCTATAAATTTATATATTTCTAGACACCGTTATGAGGCATGATGTGAGTGAGCCGAGGGGCTGGAAAGCACCTTTTTTTCTCCTGCTGACGACACGACGGTGACTCTGCGCGTCCGTACAGGAGCCATCACCATCATCATCATCATCATCATGTTTACCTGAACGCGGATAACGGGGCTTGCAAATGGCCTAGAAATAAACAGAAACAACACCTGCGGCTGTCGAGGATCTGCTCACGGTTTCATAAAGCCTCGGTGTTTCGTGAGGAGCCCGAAAAAAGCGCTCCAAATGTCAACTTGTGCAGGTAGAGAGGATTTTTGTTGTAGTTTCACCGTGTGTGCCATGCCAGCTTCGCATGGACGCTCGCCTGCTTTTATTCTCGCGGGATTTATCCTCATCGACACGCATTTTTGACCCACTTGTGCATGTTTTATGTCTGCTTTTATGTGTTTGATATGTGAGTGCGCGGACTGGATGTTTGATCGAGTGCTCTGTGCGGCTGTGTGCGTGTGTGTGCACGGAGAAGGAGCGCTGCATAAGGTGGTTATTTCTCCGTTATTCCCACTCGTGGGCAATAACAGAGCTTATGGGGCTCCTCGTCAAACCACACGTTTCCATCTATTGTGTTGCGGTGATTCGTTATACAATTTCCTGAGCGCTGTGCGGAAGGGAATGGCGGTCAGTACCATTACTGCAGTGAAGGCGGGGTTGCTGCCTTTTTTTATGGACCGGAGACAGCCAGGTAGACGCAAGGTGATGCAACACCTATAAAGGTGTATTTTCACCGATATTAGCGCCACATATTTGCAACGTGAGGCTCGGATTCTTAATCTACGTACACCTTAGCATCCTGTTTTGGAGAATTACCACATATATTACGGTAAATGAGATTAGGAGGTGAAAGGAGCGCATCATTGTCCGTGTAACGGGACGCACAATAAAGATGGCAAAAGGTGCTGTGATTCAGCGCGCGCTGCTTTCATCTGATGCAGATGGAGCTTAATCCTTTCTCTTCAGTTTCTATCTGCCTCAGATTAAAACCTATGTTGTTGTTAGTTTTAATGCACATCACAAAGGCCGAGAATTAAATTAAGTTTTAAAGATCAGACAAGATAGGGTGTGACATTATTGTTTAGATAGATGTACTAAATAATGATTATGCAGGTCTAACACTCATTTAAATGATAGTTTGCACCTTTTTGACCACAGACTAATCTGTTTGAAATATTTCTTAATGGGAAATATTATTTTATTCAATTACAGAGTATTTGTATTAGAAAAAGCATCTGTTACTGATTCCATGGCATCAATGATATAAGTCCCAAATGCCTAAAACTGGTTAAATTATTTTTTTTAGTTATCAGGGATCACAGGCAAACTTCTGCACACTTGAAATTGCATAAATAATTAAAAAAAATTGTTGGAAACATTAAGAAAAGTGTGTAAAACTACTGATAAACTCGTAGCCCCGCCCACTTTTCAAATGTCGCCAGCATATTTGTGCAATATCAGCAATGCTCCTTCTCTTTTGTTTAAAATATAACTAAAGATCATTGAATTTCACTACTTTTATAACCACCTACACTGTAAAACCAAACAAGGTAAAAATACTCAAAATATTTGTTGTAACTAGGGCTGTCAGGATTTATCACATTACGATTAGTCACATGATTGGACGAGTCAAAGGTCATCTGCACCTTGTTATGTAAATAGTGCTGTCAAAATTTTAGACTGATTTCCATTAATTAAACACAGGTGGGAATATACAGGCAAACATGTGTGCTAATTAATAACGCTGATGCGGTTACAAAAATGGCTAAAGTAACTGTGTTGCTTCGATTCGATTGGAACACATACAAATATTCTGTGCTCTCTGATTTTATTTTATGGATAAATCCACAGATTAACACCATCTTAGATTGACTACAACTGAAAAATCTGCCCTCTGTCTCCCATTCAGAAGCATGGGCTCTATGATTGTTTTGTTAATATCGTAAAATCTTCTAGTAATGCAATATTTCTCAAATTATCAACATACTAGTATGCTGTTAGTCGTCGTTAAGGAATTACAAAGCCTATAACTACTAATATTATTAACGCTAGTTTTGTTTTACTGTTCCCTTATGTCTGTCAAGATCCGTAACAGGTTCCTTTTTCCATGGTAAAAATTCATCTTAAAGTCTGGATCTGTCTATAAAAGCAGGTGTGTATGCAAACAGGAAGTCAATTACTTGTAGTTTAATTCAATAGAAAAAAAAATGACAAAAATTTTGAATGCAGAGAAGTGAAATGCAATTAAAGGATGCAGTTAATCATGATTAACTACAGGGATTCTGAGATTAATTGTAATCCAAAATTCTAATCTTTTGACAGCCCTAGTCATACCTGATGACATGGACATTTTTAAGTACTGTGAAAACACTTTGTTTATGACTCATGTTAGAATACATTTAATTACTCAACCCCAGTTTTCCCTCATGTCTTTCACATATTTTAATTTTCAACAGTCATGCCACCGTAGCTAATCTGATTGACTACAAGTATCAAAGTCGGATGGGTGCATTTTGATCCAGAAAGTGCTCTGACACAGAGTTCAGTACATCCTTACTATGGTGAAGAAGACGCAATTTCTCTAACTCAGAGGGTAACTTCACTTATGGTGCAAAAGTGTCTAATGCCCAAAGGCATTATGGGAAAACACTTCAGATTAAGGGATGGTTGTCTAATAATTTGAGTGCATAATTCAAATTACTGAGAGTGCTTAAGTACTGTTTACTAAAAACTAATAATTTATTCCATCAACAAAAAAAATAGCTAAAATTGCTATTTTGGATATTTAAGTTACCACAACTTATTTTTAACAATTGTATACTTTTCAGTCTTAATGTGTATCATTAATTAGCTGAATGAAGACACAAGTATGGAACACAACCCCCATAGATGCCAATAATTTTGTAACTTTTAGACGTATTGTCTGATTTTTTTGAAATTTAAAAAAATTAACAAACAAATGTTGCCCAATTTTGGCTGTCTGTGATTCTATATTGCTGTCCTTATGTCAAACAGGTTTCAGTATGGTTTGAAATTCACTTAAATTATGATAAAGTTCATAAATCTGTTACCGTGACAACCATTAATTGTTCCTTTACAGGGAAAATACTGAGATAAATATATCTATAGATCTCACCATGCAGGTAAAGATATCAAGATATGTCAGCTCATTTCAGTTTTGACCACATATGTGACAGTTCATTTGACTGTAACATGAAAAGAATGCATCATTGTTTATGTGTTGGGAAGCACAATAAGACAACAAAAGGTGCTGTGATTCAGAGCGCATGCTTTTATCTGGCAAGTGTAGCTCATCTTCCTCTCACTCGTTTCTCCATCTGCCTCAGTTAAAAATGTGTATTTTTGTTGGTTTTCATGCACACGTCACAGACAGCCTGATTGCAGCTTTGAATTTCAAAGGAGCTCAACATTAGCCCTTGCTAACATGCCATGACCTCCAGCCTGTCATCTCTATAATGTTCAAACAGCTGCTGATACTTTCAACTATAATGGACAAGAGCTTTATGTAGTTTCTTCTCTCACATGTGCCGTTTGACTGTGCTTCTGTGTATCTGAGGCACTGACATGCTGCTCTCAAGTTGTGAAGCACTCATCCACTTTATGACCTTCACCACTGATATGATAGAGGGGCTTTTGGTGTCTGCAGTTTTAGATACTGATCTGTTACCTATGTTGTGATACTGCTGCATGGGACTTGGAAAGTTTATCCTAAAGGCAGCATTGAATGTTATCACAGTCTGCCCCACAATGTCTACTATTAACAAGTGAACCTGGTTTAGCTGCACCATTTGTGCAAATCAGCCAAAGCTGTGCTTACCTTTGTTGTCCACAGCCTTTTCATGCTTAAAATGTTGTGCACGTTATTAAACTGGTAAAGCATTTCAAGTAGACTCATGCATCCCTGTTTTTCTCGACCAGAAGTGCAAAAATAGAATACTTCCTTAACTCACTTCTAATACAAAATTTTGTAGCTGCATTTTGTTATATATTTTTGTGCATTTTTACTTGAAAAATGAATGAAACAAGTCACTGATATGCAAAATAGTTGTCTTGTAATTTAAATAACTGTTTAAACAACCCAGAAAATGACTTGATAACAGCCATTTTCCAACTAGTATCTATTACTTTTCCCCCATTACAGTATTATAAGAGGTGCTAAATCATACAAAATACTGTTATTGCTATCATACATACCAAATCTCGACTTTAAGATAGTTATGAGCTAGAATGGAAAGCTGGATGTGAGCTTGTCCATCTGTATTAAGCAGCTGTCACTCATATGTTACCATTCATCTCTTTATACCCATTAAAGCCTTTATTTTGGGGTCATTTTCTGTATTTCTGATCTCATTCATAGCCAGTTTGTCTCAGACTCATTTTCAGGTTTCAGTTAAGTCCAAATGGCGATGTTTCACCCTGACTCAGCAGTCTAAACTTAATCTATCTGGTGTTATTGATAGATGACATGCAGTTGGCCTTGCTCCCCGTTTTTATAGAAATGATTTCCCAGCATGCAGCAGCTGTAAACATCCTGGTTTAAAAGCCCAGTAAATGATGAGTGTCATCTCGCTATAGGCCTGCAGAGACCCTTAACATCAGTCCCTTTTACACTCACTGTACTTGTTTTTGCGTAATTTAAACCCTCATTACACCATACATCAGTGTGAGTAGTAGCAGCATGCATGCTTTATTTTTAGGTAAGAATGTATAGGCATGCATGTAATAAGCTAGTTCTTGACTCTACCTCATGCTTAATCTTCTGCCGCTCTCCTGTAAATGTCAGGTGTCGGCCCTGCCCTACTGCTGCCACTTTTGTCACGGCATCGTCATCCGGCGTTGGTCCTCTCGCTTTAAAGTCCTCCATGTTTGTGTGTGTGTACAAGTGGGCTGTAATCTAACACTGCAATTTAGGGACTACAGGAATGCAGCCTGGTGTTAACATACCTTGACAGGATAAACACAGCGGCCTACTCCCAGGCTTGTACTCCTTGTACGTAAAACCCTGCCAGGGACCCGGCCTTCACCGGCGTCGGCCCGCCTGCTCTGTAGAGGTATCTGAAGAATTAAAGACAGATAACGGGGAAGTTTTCAACAACAAATACATCCTGGATTGTTGTCGTTCATTTTTCTGCTCCTTTGCTGCATAAATTGGCCTTCACCACCTGTTTACCACAAGGAGAATGGCATGAATCAATTTGAAGTATTGCTTGTGTGACCTTGTGTGCATGCAAAAACCACTTCAGGGTGACCTGTTTTTGGTGCCAGTTATTGCATTGATGTCATGCCAGAAATGCTCATTTTTGTCTGCCACTGCATTTACACATAAGTGTGCTGTTTGCAGACTGCTCCCTTGCTGCTGTTTTCTTCATTTGATCACTGGAAAAGTTGTAGATATGAAAGTGCTTTGATAACTGTTTCAAAGGAGGATAGTTGACTCTGCTGTGATAGGCTCTTTGATCATCTTATTGTCATTTGATGCATAGAGGATGAGTGCTTTCTCTGTGTCTGTTCAGCTCTATAGGTGTCAACACTGTAATGATCTAGTGCATGCATGTTGCACGAAAGAAGCTTTGCTTCATCTTATGAGAACTCAGACCCTTTAAATAAATGCTGTACAGTTTACTTTGCAGGCATATAGTCTGTTTAAAGGCTTCTAGGCTGTGACACATGTGACATATCTCAAATTTGCTTCTTTCAGTTTTTTTTTTATCCTGCAACCACTGGCGGTTTTAGCAGTTTGCTGACCCTTCCCTATTTTGCTAAAAGCAATCATAGCAAGTAGCAGAATGTTTTTAAACACCTTTAAGGTGACAGAGCCAGAGAGCTACAGCACAGACCCAAATGTGAGATAAAAATACACACAGTGCTAACTTTGTATATCCATTCTTCAGCCACATATCATTTAGTTTTAATCACTGGACACCATTTTACCAGGGATACATGACGCATATAAGCTGCTGATACTTAATCTATAAAAATCTGCCTGTCAGCTGTAAATATTGGCCATACGAACATGGGCCGACAGACCTATGCCATCTGAAGTCTTTATTAGTCATCATTACTTACACTTTAGAGTGTGTTTTAAGGGCTGAAGTTGGTTAATTTGTTAATCCTCGAGCTTTTGTGTTTGTTCTTAAAGTCTTTTAATGCTTTATTTAGAGAGGAGGAGAGTGGATGGAGCAGGAAACTGGGATGAATGAGTGGGGGGATGGATGTGGGAAAGAAGCCACAGGCCAGACTTGAACCTGGCCTGTCTGCTTACATGTGGTGCAACCTAACCACGAGGCCACCTGTGACCCAAATGGTGTGTTTCAAGGACTGAACTTTTAGGACTGAACTACATTTAAATATTGATACTGGTATCAGCTAAAATTAATAAGCATGTCACTTATGGGAAAAAAAATCCAACAAAATGCATTTTACCATACAGTATTTTACCAGTCTGTTGTTGCAATATGTCTACAGAGGTCTATAATTTGCTAAGGATGTTGACATTACAGGTATTTTTGAGGGGCTTGGACCTTGAGGTCCTGGGTCCTCCCCAGAAACTTTATTGGACAATAAAAATCTATTTTGATGCTATTTTCTTCACTTTCAACCCCTTATTTACATTCAAAATATATTTTTAATCACTGAAGGCAATTAAGACATGTACATGAAACTTGATACACACGTTATCCTGAGGCACCTTGGAGCATGAGGCCCCAGAAGACCTTTGCCTACAGGTAAACCCACCTATGACTGCAGCCTGCCCTGTCTTTCTCTTACTTGAGGTCACCCTAAGGTGTCTGAGTTACAGCTTTCCTACAGAGTGGAGGAGTCGTGTGAGTGAGATATAAAGCTTATATGTGTTGCCACAGGCAGAGTTCATCCTGCTACACGAATTACGTAAATCTCGGGTTGCACAGTAATGTACTTTTGCTGATATCTGACATGTCCAAACTTATTTTAGTGATAAATATGCACTTTTTAAATTTTTCTTTTTTTTTTTTTTACTGTGAATAAAGGTTTTCCAGTGCAAATGGAGGCTGAGTTAGGTGGAGCCGAGAGAGGAGCAGGGAGGTCGTTGTTTTATATTTGGGGCCTCATTTAAAATATTAAGGGCTTACCGTGGACCCCTTCAGATGTGTAGGGCAGTGTAAGCATTCAGCTATATCTGATGGTACTTCATACTTTTTGCTGATAACGCTGACATGTGATGTGTGTACGACTGATATGTCGGCTGTAAAAATTAGCAGAAACCAACAAAATCCAACAAAGTAGATACTAGTAATCACATTTGTATTGGAAATGCAATTTGGCCTTTTGCAAATTCAAATTGCATGTGGTGCAATGTCTCTTTAAGGTGAATTGTGTTCCAGAGATCCTTTCCAAGTACCATTTTAGGTCACATCTTTTGCAGCAGAGATGTCCTGGTGCAAACTTTATACACTGATGTAAGAATGAATTTGTTTGTGCAGAAATTGCAAAAACCATTCTAATGCCCTAGTAGATGTTTTTACATAGACCAAACCTATTTTTATAAGAAGGCACAGCAGCTTTAATCATTGCCTTCCATTAGTAATCCATAATTTAAGAGTTTATTTCTGCTCATGTCCATGTTTACAATGTGTTAGTCAGACTGCAGCATTAGAGGGGAATGATCCTGAGTGGTTGAGGTGGTGGTGGTCAACAGTAGCTGTGAATTGATCCATGACCAGTGGTCATTCATGTTACTTTCTCCTGTTAAAGAGCCTGGGGCTGTGCTGTTTCCCCTGCACAAATAGGCCTGTGGAATGACAAAGCACTACAGGACGTCTTTAGCGAGTCAGCATTAACCCCTCCCATCGCCTTTACGGTCCAGAGGGGGAGGTGCGTCAAGGCTACTGATGCTGCTGCTGTGACTAATTGAGCTCTGTGTGTGTGTGTGTCGTGTGTGAAGAGTGTGTGTATTTGTTTGCATCAAGGTGGGAAACTGCTACTTTCCTCCGGGCTTTGCATAACAACACAGGCCTGCTTGTTTGGATTTACATGCATTAGTGTGGCAGTGGCTGTGAGGGAGAACCAGAGGTTCATGCTGATGCGTTTCAATTAGATAAAGGCACTTTGACAGATCAGTTGTAAAAAAGATGACTCAATAATATTGGCTAATATAAGTGTAAGCACTGGGGTTCAGTATGGTTCAAGCAGCATTAAAGCTTGTGCAGCAGGCTTGCTGTTAATAAATAAAGCTAAATAAACGAGACAGATTGCATGGATTGTGAAAATTAGAGCTGATTCCATTGATTAAAATATTGTTTTTTGATGTAACAGTCCAACAATGCCAACACTTTCTTTCATGATTTACAATGAGAACAGACTAAATTTTGTCCAACATGTCTTTTCATGTGCCTGATAAAAAACTCTTCTCTGAATCAGCTGTTAGGAGGACCAGATGCTTTCTATTGATAGGATACAGCAGATAAACATCTGCTGCTGACAGTGGTTCATGCCACACTTTTGCCAGTAGGCTGATATCAGCCAGCACCAGTGTAAAACCAGTGCATCAGTGCATCCATAACGCTAAGGGTGGAAATTGCAAATTGCACAGTAGCTCTTAATATTATGCAATCCATGTTGCTAGAGTAATGGTAATGCTTCAATACAGGGATTCTGCAATAACAACACAGTTATGTAATATTGCATCATAATATGTGATGAAATGAAGAATGCGAAATGCCCCTTAAATTATGCATACTAATGTCACTGATGCACGATATCGGATTTTTGTCAATATCTGCTGTACTGATATTTCATTTTAGCTGAGACTGATTCTGTGCAGATATATAAATGTAAGTCAGACCTAAAGCTTCAGTCCCTTAAACACACTTAAATGTTTAAGAAATGAGGATGAATGAAGAAGAAAGACTAAAGCTGATGTAGGTCTGTCGGCCCTTCCTAAAACTCCACAAACACATTCATATAAAAGACTGATAGTTACAGCTGAAATATTGGTTTTAAATATTGGCAGAAAGGATCATATTTGTTGGTAAATCTCTGAGTAATGTATTTCTCCACAGCAGTTTGATGTATGTTTCATGTCTCATCATTCTTCATTCTTTTCTCTTTTTTTAAGATTTATCGTTTAATTTTTCACCTTTATTTGAAGGGGACAGGACAGTGAATGGCATTAAAAACCCAGAAGAGAGAGCGAGGAATGACATAAGGGGAAAGGAGACCTTTGAGCCCCCCATACTTGCGTCTAAGAAAGTTTGAGGCCCCCCAGGAGAGACGTGCAAATAGAAGTGATACATTGTGGGAAAAAATCAATATCAGTTTTAATTCTTTTATTGTTCAAACCTAAAAAATATACTCAAATAAACATGTTCTAACCATAGACTGTAGAAAGACTTGGACAAAGCCTGTGTGACGTCAGCTGTCTGCTAACAATAGGCGGACTCAAACTGCTTTTGAAGCCAGTCTGCAGCGGGCTCCATATTGACATTGATGTCTCAGCCGAACTTTGAAACAAACTTACCCGAGCTCGACTTCCTGTCAGCTAGCTAGCTAGCATTCTGGTTGACAGAAACTTAGCTTCTGCCTGTTGAGCTATCAGCCAATTACATGAGACGCACCAATCAGTGCGCAGTGAGGTTTTTCCTAGATATAACTGACACAATTTTGGTACAAAAAAAATTCACCACCCATACAGTGAGAGCACATGAAGTTATTAGCTAATGAGACACGTTTGTTTTTTTTAAACCAGGCTGTAAACCAGTTTATTTCTAGTGTAAAAACAGCTTTTTAACATGTGTTCAGATGGGACTTCCAGTATTCCTGCAGCCAGCCTCAAGTGGACACTCGCGGTACTGCAGTTTTTTGCACTTCTGCATTGGCTTCATTTTTCAGGACCGGAGGTTGCCGCTTGGCTCTTACCCAAAGACCTTTTTTTTGAACTGTTCATAAGTATTTTATGATGATTTTAGTCAGTATATGCAGATCTTACTGGACTACCTCGTACCAGAGAGAGCCTGGTGTCCCCCTAGGGGGTCCCGGACCCCAGATTGGGAACCAAGGATGTAAGGGACACAACCCAACCACTAGGCCAGTTGTTCCTAGATGGTGGGCTTGTGCAAAAAGTTTGATGGGGCCATCCATCGCCATCATGCTTCATTCTTGCATCATGCATTGCCGTTTTAATTAATAACACTAAACTACTTGAAAATCTTTGGTGAATTAAAGTCCAGTGCCAACGCAATTTAATTCATCAATCCAAAGACTATAATAGCTACAGCGCTAGAATTTTTACATAACTGAAGCATAACAAGAAAACAACACCAAAATGTTGGATTTAAAGCCATAAAACTTGATGCTTTCACTAGGATGCATCGTTTCTGTACTCTTAAATCAATGGGTTGTGTTTGCTGAGGTTAGCTCTCAGCTGTACCACAGAATCAGAATCACGTTTATGGCCAAGCACTCATACAAGAAGCTTGTCTTCGTGTTTTGCTGCAGAACACAAACACATCAAAGTGCTGTGATTTGCTTCTGCAGCTCTTGAAAACTCAACATAAGAGTTAAATTTAGTCAAAGTGGAAGAGAAACCGCATGCTTCCCTTAAAGTTCATACTAAACTGACAGCAATGATCGTGGCATCTGAATTAATCTCTCTGAATCATGCAGTGTTTGAGCTTTTTTAACGTTGGCACTATTAGTTGTCTGTCACTAGTGTTTACAACAAAGATTTAAGAGGACCCCCCACTCCCAAAGCTGCCCACTCTTTGAGTCCTCCACAGAGAGGTCAGAGGTCAGTGGAGCAGCCCTGGAGCTTTTTGTCACAACAGGAACTTCACATGAGCCATATGTGCAGGGAACTTAACTGAACCAGTTTCTCCTTTTTTAAAGACAAGGCAGTGCTTAAAATGGTTTGGAGACGTCTCTGTGTCCAAACTAAAAACATGATAGAAGATGTATTTATTTTACCTTCATCATGGTGACCCTAATCCTTGAGTCAGCATGGTTATATGTACAGTTAGGTTGAGCTACAGTTACAGCTCATTATCTAATTAGACTGCTGTCCTTGTCCCAGTACACAAGCAGCTGGGAGAATCCATTCATTGATGGGAGGAATGTCCTACTCTGTATGGCCCTTTTCAGCAAGTTACTCTTGGATTTTTTTCAGGTTACTTTTTATGTCACATGATAAAAACATACATAGATATAGTGAAAAGTCCCCTTCCATATAATTGATACCTTTGTCTTGTTTTCTTTCTGGGTTTCTTCTGTGTGTTTACGCTGTTCAACTTCTGGGCCAAAGCATGGTGTGGGAACCGTGGAGCATGCTCAGACCATCCAGGCCAGTTTGAAGCTGATTTAAGTGTACATACAAGCATGAATCAGCCCTAAACCACATTAGCCAGTAATCAACGATACGATGTTATCATGATACTTAGGTCATGATTTGATATTATTGCGATTTTAAACATTTTGCAATACATTTAGGATTGCGATTCAATATATTGCGATATATACCCTTTTTTCAACTGTTTAGCTAATTTAGCATTTATTTTCATGTTGCACTTTTTGCAAACCTCATGTCCATCTCATTCATGTGCGGCTTTCGACCCAAACATGCCTAAAACTTCTGCACAGTACTGTATGTTCTATTTATTCTGTTTTGCTATGACAATACATACATTTTGATTGTTTTTTAATGTCACAAAATGCTTCATTTTACTAAGTTTATGATACAATTTCAGGACAATTTTCAAAGGTAATTTGTTTTATAAAGAACTAAAACAATAACTACTTGGAGGTTTAGGTACCTGATGTCCGATCTCTTCACATGTTTAACTGTAAGTGTGAAATGAGCCTGGTGATATTTAAGTCAAGGAAGTTTCACAAATAAATAATAATGATAATAATAATAATGTTGATTTATATAGCACTTAACAAAACCAGTGTTACAAAGTGCTTCACAAAAACATCAAAGTTCATCAGTAAAAACACAATAAAAAGAAAAATAGTCATTGATTTAATAATAAAAGAATACAACAAGCAGTAGTAACAAGTTTGAAGGACTAAATAGAAGATTAAAAAGGAAAAAATGGGATAAAATATTGAAAACATTGACCAATGGAAAAACAATCATATTGACAACAGATCGTGGATAAGCACAATTCACAAGAAGGCTTTCCGATAAAAATATGTTTTAAAAGGATTTCAAAGAAGACACTGATGTAGCTTGTCTGAGATTTGCCAATATTAATGGCAATATTTGCCAAGTAATTTATTTTCCACACACACCTGTGCTGTGTTTATCTCTTATGTGCTATCAGAAGAAACATATACCTAATGATGTTCACTAATGTGGTTGTCCAAAAAAGAGAGCGATCTTTGTTAATCTTGTATTGGTAACATTGGAAAAGGGGATAAAGTGATAGAAAATATCAATAATTTGTTCAAATGTCGTAATTCTGGTTCTGAATGCTCAAAAAGTGCATCCCTAGTTGTGGCCTGTTATATAATAACAGTAAAGGCTTTGAGTTCAACTAAAGTAAAGCCAGCATGTGCTTAAAAGTTCAGTTTTATCTGAACTAACTCATTAAATTGACCTTTTATCACTGCATATCAGCGTACTGAGTGAAAGACTCCAAACACACAGATCCGTTAAACTCTGAAGGACATCTTTAATGTACAAAACCAGAATGGCCGTTAAACATTCAGGCTCTCAGGGCAACGAGAAATGATTAGGTTGCATTATTATGTAATTCTTGTTGCATGTCTCTGCTGCAGAAATGGGTCTTGGCACAAGTTCAGATGCAAATAAATTCAAAGAGTAAGCACAAGAGTGCTTGGTTCAGATGGCTATGAGAGTTAGTGGATGTGATCTGTGCCTCAGGAGAAATTAAGAATTTAAAGTGTGTTCTTTCTGGATGATTTGATAAAAACCGGAGCTCATTTTGCTGTAATTCAATAAAAGACATTCAGAGTTAAACTCTGCTGCTGCTGGTGCTGTGTCAAAAGAGCAACACTCACAGGAAAACTAGAAAAGATGAATTTTCTTTGTAGTGTGGCGTGTAAAATTAAAAACAAGATCACAGTATAGCAAACTTGTCTCCACTTTGAATGCTGTTTAAAATTGATGTCATGAAGATGGAGTTACTCACTGCCACCTACGCTCAAAACAAAGCCAAAATGTGGAACCAGAACTAAAGTTTACCTCCAGCTCCTCTGAAGCAGAAAATCTCAGAGGAACTGCCAAAGTCGCATTAGCACTTTCTTCTTAAAGGTGGCCTAACCCATTTCCACAAGTAACCTGCTTTGCTGTCGCCTTTCATCGTGCACATTAAACCACCTGAATATTCATGTATTCAAGAGGCTCCCCGAGCAGCTAACAGCTAAAACTTTAATCTGCACTGTGGTGCTAATGCTAACTGAGGCTGAGCTGCCTGTGGAGAGGAAACCCACTTTATTCTGCTGCTGCTGACCACTATCCACCTCAAACTCACTCTGAGCTTCCATCTATAAGTGCATGCGTTTGTACATTTTTCACAAGAGTAAAAATGTTTGTGCTTCTGTGTGATTGTGTGCGTTTGCAGGCCGGTGTGTGTCAAAAGAAAGAGTCCCATTCAAAGTCCTGAGTATGAGTGGGAGAGGGGGAGCGCTCTTTCACACTCAGCCGGTGGGAAACTCCTCTCCCTCTCCTTTGGCGGTGGCAAAAAAATTAGCATACCCTGCCATCCTCCATTCTCTTTTTTCTCTGCTGCCGCCTGAGAGGCAGAACAGAGAGCTGCAGGCTCCGAGAGCTCAGAGGAAATCAGTGAAAGCTCAGCCCAAAGCTGCTGCCTGCCTCCAGGCTCCAGAGCCCAGCCGCCGCTCTGTGTGCCGCTATACACCCAGAGTATAAGTGGAGCCCTAATCCTGTGCATGCTGGTCATTGAAGTGGAATGGGGCCTGCCTGTGATAGGCTACTCGCTTTGATTTGCTTCCATTAAAATTGGGACACATCTCAGAGGTAAAAACCAGAAGAAGCAGGTGTACGGGAAGCTGGAATGAAAAGGAATGCGGCGCTCAGAGGGAGAAACATCGGAACAATAAGATGTGTAAATAAAAACACTGAGACAGCCTTCATTTAGAGCACAACTTGAGTTTGCACGTGTTTTCACGAGATTGCAGCATTTCAAAAACTTAATTGATTAATGGAAAAATTATCACGAGATTAATAATTTATCCAGGCAGTCATTAAAAGCAGCCCTTGAGTAATTCTTGTACTTGTTTAATTTTTGAAGACAAAATTTGCATAAACAAAAAAATAAGGCGAGTTTGTCAAAACAGATGCTTTGATGCCAGGACTGGATTACACTGATATTTCCAACTTATTTCAGCCATTACAGGTATAGTCACATTTTTTCATTGTTATGAACAAATTTACCTTTTTTTCCATAATATGGTGTTAAAAATCTATTTATTTTTCAACAGGCATAAACAAGAATTGAATGCACCATGAACGATAAATGCATGCTTTTTCAAATTCAGATTCTTGTGGTCTTTTTAGAGCTGGAACAGCATCATATAGAAAGTGAGCTCTGTAGAGCAAAAGTTGATAAGGTGCTCCCTTTTTTTGCCGAGCTTATTCTTTCAAATTATACACCTCGGAAGTTCACAAATCTGAAATTAGGGAGGCAGGGTTATTAGTTGGAAAAACCTCCCGTTTGTACAGCATGCTAATGTGCAATATATTGGCTATAAATTGCAGTTAATTTTATATTTGCTGATCGTGATCATGCTGATAATATTGTGCTTCCCTAATTGTTTTAAAGAGAATTAATATCACAAAGTATAATAGCTTAAAAATAATGGCAACAGTCATAAGATAGGTGCTTTGGAGTGTAAATGAATCCAGCCAGTTTCACAGAAAACTCCAGCACAGAAATGTCGCTGATGTTTCACACAGAGTGGAGGGCTTTGCCTTCAGTTTTTTGTTGTTCAAAACAAAAACATTACCTAATATTCATAGCATTCGATCATGTGACTGGAGCTGAAGCCAAGAGGTAAAATAAAGCAGTGGAGGGTGATATCGAAACAGGTACTGATACTGTTTGATATTTAACAGTACAGTTGCAATGCTAAAATATCTGCCATTGCAGCAGCTTTAACCTGACGTGCCAGATGGACTGTTCAACATAGATTTATTGGCTTTGGATGGATATCCATCAAGGCAACACCCCACAGGTGCCAGAACCTTTCAGAAAAAACTCCCGAGGGTGTTTGGACAAATGTTCTGTCAGTCAGAGCAACAAAACATCTAACCTAGTAGCTGTGTGCTTCCGCCAAGAGTGAACTACATAACGCAAAACTTTTGTAAAAGCCTGTCAGGAGAGGAACAGAGACATCTTTTCCACCAAGAAAAGCTTCCAGCATTGTTTTTTAGTAAAGAAATGTTTTCCAGTTCTGATAAAACGGATAAAACCTCTTCACTGGCTGCCATTGTTTACATGCTTGCAGTCACTTCAGCTAAACCTGCACCTGTAGCTACCACCTCTCTCTCCTTGCAGATTAGTGCGGTCATTTTCTGATTAGGAGCATGTCGATCAGATTGAAGCTTTGCATTATGGATCCACCTGGTGACAGACATGGAATCTGGCCAATGAATTGGATTAACATGGCTATAACATTTAGGAGTGGGGGATTTTCAAATATCTGAACCGCCATTGTTTATGTTAAAATTTAAAGCATCATGTGACTTTTATTTCATATCAAAAAATATATTTAAAAAAATTATTTTAACATTTTTTTAATGTCAGGTGACACAGCCTTTAAAGACTAAAGATGCTTTGAACTAACTTTGGCTTCCTTAGGAAACAATCTAGGAATTGACCAGTTTAACGATCTATTTAATTCAGCATTGTTGTGTAAAATAGATAAATCTGAAGTTAAAATTACTGCAACGTAATGCTAAATCTGTTAGCCCTTTTACAATGTCTTTGAGGTCAAAGAACTCAGACAAGCATCCCAGTCCATCCCAGAGAAGTTAGAATATTCTTCAGAAAATTGTCTGTGACTTTCAAATTGTGATTTTCCTTGCAGTTAATAAAAAAAGTTTAGCTTTTTAATAAGTGAAAATCACTGAAAAACATTTTCAGACTCAGTACAACCCACCTGTGAATTTTCTTTTAGCCTGTGCCGTGTGGACCAGGGCAGAATAGAAAAAGGTTTTTGATCTAAAATAGCTTTCCATGCCGACTAAAGTTCAACAGTGTCCAGTAATGGAAAATGTTTCTTTAGGCATGCACCATGTCGTATTCATTTTTGAGCTTTAACCACGCTCTAACTCCTTCTCACAGGAGACAGATTATTTTCACAGGAACAGTATGTATTAAAATAACCTAAAGAACCACAGAGGGTTATTTATTCTGATTTCATATTTCATTACTTTAACAAACCAAAGCTAAACACAGCCCTGACCAAAGAATTCTCTGCAGACTCTAATGTATTTGAGATTTAATAAAGCTTTAAAAAGGTAAAATGGAAAAGCTGCAGCAGGGGAGGGGACCTTCCTGCAGCCCCTGCAGTCTCAGGGGACATAAATCATGAGTGGTGGACAGGTGGGTTAGGAGGGGCCTGGTCTCACTAAAGACCCCCAGGAGACTTTGGAGGGTGCAGCAGCAGCAGGACAGGTGGGAGTGGAATAAAGAATTAGATTAGAGGCACAGAAGAGTGATTTATTCTCCTCTTTCAAAGTGAAGCTGCAGATCCGGCTCCCTCTTTTCTGTCAGATCATATGTGTGCATCAGATCAGAAATGGAGAAAATGGATGAATCAGAAGCATTCTTGCTTGATGCAGAAAATTAGATTGGCTTGTAAATATGCAGTGCAAAGAGCTGTGCATTATCCTCTTACGTTTTAAAAACTGTTGGCTTAAAGATTTTATTCATAAATGTAGTCTTTAAAACCACTTGGCTGAAAACAAAAACCCTCGGGCATTGCTTTAAAACCTTTTCAGCAGCATATTTAGGATTATGTCAGTAGTGTGTGAACATAGCTCTCATTAACAGATATTTTTATGCATGGATGCCACACAGTAGGCCATCTCTGTTGGATGTGTTTCTTTACATTTTAATCAAAGTGTTAGCTTGTTGAAGTCCTGTCTCAGGAGAATTTTGAAGCTGATGAGTGTGGCATTTGATGGTTCAGTCCAATGCTGCACAATTAATCTAACTCTACTGCAGTTACGTTGTCAGTCTGTTCAATTACATAACCACACAAAAGGCTGCAATTAATTGTGTATTAAGTAGTACTTAGAAGGTTTAAAATAGTGACACTGTTGCACATTGTTGAAGTGCCCTCATTTTTTGAAAAAGGAAAAAATTTCTATATTTGTAAAATATTCAGTTATTTTGGAGGTAGTATCATTAAAAACTTAAGGTTTTGCACATTTTATGCTTCTTAATATTTGTATGTTTTGAGTTGATAAATTCACACTTCAAAACTATCATTATTCTTTGCATTTTCCTTGATAACCAAGCAAGTAGATTCATGATAACATTTATGTATCATATCCTAATTGCACTCCAGATGGGGGGGGGGAGAGAGAGAAAGGATTCCTGCATAGAGAAACGCTACAAAAAGGCCATGCTTTGTGCCTTTCACGACTATGCCAGGCATTCACATTGCAAAATAAAAACAGTTGTAAGCTACTTTTGAGTCCCAGAAGTAGTCGCATATTCAGTGTAACACAACACTCATGTCTGGTTTGACTCATTGAACCCTGATCTTTCCTGTGTTGCCTCAGCTGATGTCTGTCCAGTCTCGCTCATTGTCACGGGACGTCCGTCTCTTTAAAGAGATCCAGATCGTTTGGCTCAGCTCAGTGAAGCTGGTTGTTTGGCTCCCAAGCTGCTCTTCGGTTTGGCTTTTTAAATGTGGGTTTGAAAGTGACAAAGGATGGAGGAAAGGAAACTGGGACTCAGACAGGAGGTAGCTACAGTGGCAAACATTAAAGAGCTGTTACATAGAACAGGTTCATTTGTCACCACTCAGTCACAAGGTTTATTCGGCTGGTAGTATACCACTGTCTCAACAAAAAGCATTCTTGTGCCAAATGAGTAATTTTCTCTATGTTAAAGAGCTATAGCTAGCCATTTAGCTTAGTATAAGACTCTTCTAGACTCTTGTATCCCTTCATCTTGCTAGACACAAAAAGGTCTGCAGGACTAAGTAATTAGTGATACTGATCACCTCTACGCCAGGTAAATCGGTTAAACTGTAGAAAAAAATACTTTTTCTGTAAAGTGTAGGGATCGTAGTCAATGTAAGATATTTCCTGATCATAATTGCAGGGTAAATGCCCATTTAGAGCATTAAAATACTAACTGTCCTCAGTTCTCATTTATTTCAAATGGCTGTCCCTGACTTTCTGGCCCCCGTCTGGCATCCTTTCATCATTGGGATCAAGTAATTGCACCTGTTGTCCAGTATCATAGCCATCACACATTACTAAATTTTCCAGCACTAGTTCAGGGATTGAGTAAGAAACTGACAAAGACATATTTTTGTACTGTAAAAAAATATTTTAATTTGTCCTTGGCAACTGTGAATTATACTTCCTTGTCTTTTAGATTAAATTTGACAAAACATTCAATTAAAACATAACACTTTGTTGCCTGGAAAAATACTTATTTTCTGTATTCTGTAATGTTCAGAAGCTCTTTATTCTATCTAAAAGATTATTTGTCATTCACTTATTAATAAGGAGAATAATAAATTGCAGAGTCCATGTGTGTTAACTGGACTGAATTAAGCAAAAACAATGCGGAAAGTTGAAGAAAGAACTGGCACACATGAAAACACTGCACATAAAAACTAAATATTTCTTGGACATCATCACTAAATGATTAAATACATAAACAGATGGCAGAGCTAGAATTAAACTGATGTTCATTTTTTGTCCCTCAGTAGCTCGGCCGCTTTAAGTATTTAAACCGAATTTAGTTTGTTTAGTCTTTAATAAAAGTGTGTGGGTCTTGCTGATTTTGACAAAGAACTGTTGGTGCATTTTTGTTTCAGTACTGTGGACACATCTCTCTGTAGTCACTGTGTTGATTGATGTATTCTTTTGCAGAAAGCTGCTGTTTCTCTCTGTTTTCCTTCTCCAACCATGCAGGAGGTGTGAGAGAACATGCAGAGTTAAAATAGAGGGTTTGATTAAAGCTGAGTTATGATGTGCAGGTTGGATTTTTAGGCTAAGGCTAAATCTACGTACACCTCTGGCCCCTATCACTCAGCCCTATGTTTTGTATTAACATTTAGGGGTAGGGCATCCTGTCTCTTGTTGGAGTGGAGGGGCGGGAAGAAGTGCTAGGGCTGCATGGCCCTTCACATGAAGATGCAGAGGGACAATCCAAACTGTGTGTCATAGGAATGTCCCAGAATGCCAAAAATTTGAAAGCTGCTATAATCTAATAGTACTTCTCAAATAAGCAGTATAAGGTTGTTTCTTCTTCTGGAAAGAGCATTTTTAAGAATAACTTGTTGCAGAAATGTCTCTTCTGCTTACTGAAATGCTGATGATGACTACTGAGGATGTATTACAAGCCTGAACAGTTGCCCCATTTTGTAGGAAGAGATTTCACACTTGTAACAAGGCGCAAGGGGGCACTCAAAATTGAAGGTTAGGGGTAAAAGTGAGCTGAGAATAAGACTGAGACAGCTTTGTTGAGCCAAAATGGAAAGTTTGTAGTCCTTTGAGAATTTGAAATTGTTTTTAGACTTCAGATAGTCAGTAATTTTTGTTACCACAGGTTTTAACGATGCAGTCTCTTATATTTATTGAAATGCACTAAAAACAAATCTTCCAGGTGTGTTTCTAACCACAAGCTGCTGTGAGCAAATAAAAGAGCATCGTCTAAATTGCACGAACATGGTAGTAGTAATTGCCTTAATTTTTTAGGTAATTTACAAGAAGTTGCCCAGTGTTGGAGCTTGTGTTTTTATTGTTGTGGGATCAAAATAATCTTGATATTATTTGATTATTTAGGACCGTATCAAAGATTTGATATTTGGTATTGTGTTGACCCTGGTCTCATTCCTTTTAGGCTCTATTTGTGGTGTATGGAGCCAGAGGGATGATGATATATGATGCATTTAAAAGTGTCTGCAGGAAGCAGATAGAGAAGGCAGGAAACATCTCTTGGCTGCAAACAGAATATGCAGGTCTATTGAAATCCCTTAATAAACTGTCAGTGCAGATTTAGATTTGCTTGTTGATGCCTGAGAACATTAGCCATCGTCCTTTAGAAATCATGCAAACAGAGTCAGTGCTGTGTGAAGGAGAGCTGCAGAGGCTGACAGAAAAGGAGTGTTGTTATTGAATTACAGGTGATGGCTGCTAATTGGGCCCTCCAGAGGTGGTGTGTTTGTGTGTATTCTGTGGAGTGTATACGTGTGTGTGTGTGTGTGTGTGTCTGGCTCTGGGGATGCAGCGTTGATGAAGCTGTTAGGGTAAAGTGCGGGGCCCCAGTGCGCTCCCTGAGTGCTGCGCTTTAGAGGCTGTCCTGTCCCTGCGGAGGAGCGCTAATGGAGGCCACCAGGCCCTGATGTATTATACCCAGACTGGATGGATGGATGGAGGGGCGACTGAGCCCAGGGTGAAGTTGCTGTAATTGAGGCGGCTGCTAAGCGAGAAGAGCGCTCAGGTTTTTTGATGAGCTGTAGGCATGAGGCAACACGTTTGCACCGAAGCAGTGACAATAACAGCATCATGCACCCCGCTGAGGCTCTCTGCGGGGGGGGGGGGGCAACGGGCCCGAAAGTCAGACTCTTTATAAAGTTTTTATACTTTCACATGATATGCCTCTATCACTGGTTCTAAAGCTGCTTGATGATGACAAAAACAGTTATCACAATTGAAACTGAGATCTGGATCTATCTAGAGATGAACCAGTTGTGAAAGTTAGGACCAATACCAATGAGTGAAATGAAAATGTAGCTGATGTCGATACTGTGCCGATGTATAGTGGCCAGTGTCTGTCATCAGGGCTGATATCAACTAATATAAATGTTAATCTGATGCATTGGTGTCACTTCAAAACTAGGGTATCTCCAAATGATAAAGTAGGGATGCATGATACTATTGTGATATGGGCATTGGCAGATAGTAGCTAAAAAAATAAATAGCTTAATTTGTAATGGCAGATATGAACATTTCTACTGATACTTACAGCCGATATTTTGGCCTTCAATCTCAAGGAGGGTTTTTGGTTGGGTGTCCTCAGAATCAGAGTTGTATTTCTGTTGGCTTCTTTAGCTACAGGCACCTCCGAGTCAGAGACCATGTTCTCTGCCTGAAAACGGCAGGTTGTTTCCTCTGGGTGGGGAGAGTGTCTGTGCCCCAAGTGAAGGAATTCAAGTATCTCGGGGTCTAGTTCACAAGTGAGGGTAGAATGGGCCGCAAAAACAAACAGGCTGATTGGTGCATTGCGGCAGTACTGCAGACGTTGTACTGGACCATCGTGGTGAAGAGGGAGCTGAGCCAGGAGGCAAACCTCTCAATTTACTGGTCCAGCTTTGTTCCAGCACTCACCTGTGGTCATGAGCTTGAAAGAACAAGATGGCTGGTTCAAGTGGTTGAAATTAAATTAGATCCTTTAGAAGGGTATCTGGGCTCAGTCTTAGAGACAGAAGGAGCTAGAAGTAGAGCCGCTGCTCCTTCGTCTCAAAAGGAACCAGTTGAGGTGGTTCAGGTATCGGCGCAGGATGCCTCCTGGTCCAGACCCCAGGATAGACCCAGGACTCCCTGGGATTATGTATTTCATCTGGCTTGGGAATGCCTCAGAATCCCCCAGGAAAAGCTGGAAAATATTGCCAGGGAGAAGGATGTCTGGGCTGACTTGCTTAGCTGCAACCTGATCTTAGATAAGAGGATGAAAATGGAGGGGTGGATTTTGGCTGCCAAGGATATGCATTTAAAACAAAAATAAACATTCAGAAGTCACTTTAGAGAAGATTTGCTCATTCTTAAAGATGGACCAGGATGTACATCCTGTTACCTTGATGCTAACACATGATGGAAATTGCCTTAAGCAGGCTAACAGATTCAGCAAAAGTTGGTTCCTTAGTTCAGTTGTGTCATCAGACATTACTGCTGTCCTCTAAAGATGGTGGTGTGCAAAAAGCTTCCATAGCCACCTTGTGGCGTTAGTACTGCATCAGAACTAGGGATCGGTTAAAAGTAGTGGAATAAATGTCATTTGAAATTAAGCAATCTTATTTATTATAATTTTAGAAATGAATTTTTGAAAATCTTGCTTCAACCTAGTTTTATGCTTGACCTTGTATGTGTCAGTATTAGAACCAGCAAAACTAGTTTGGCTATATTAGTATTAGTTATAAGCAAATACTCAATATGATGCATCCATATGCCAAAGTATGGATCATTCTGACAGCCGTCATTGACATTCAGTTTATCTGCAGTTATTTTTGGTAAATACATCACAACACCATCAGACTTTTTGCTTTCAGAAACAGAGAAATGTCTGGATTACTTGGCTTGATCGACATAAAACTTAACCAAATCTTCAGTTTTGATGTTTCCTTATTTCATGCTGTGGTAATTGTAATATTTTTTGGTTTCAGACTGTTTATCTGCAGTTTTTCTCTTTTTTCTGATATTTTTGAGCATGCAATAAGGAGATTAATTCAGCAAACAATCTTGCAGGTAAATCTGTGATGAAAACTCAACTTTAAGAGCAGTGCAGTGTACTTTCCCTGTTTTTAACTCACTAAGCCTGCAGGCATTTCCGAGTATTCCTGCCCTCTTTTCGCTGTATTTCCATATTTATATCACTTCCAGTCCTCTCCCTCACTGTATTTGTTGTTCTTTGTTTCTGCTGAGCGTTCAGGATCTCTGCTGTCACTGCCACCGTGCTTATCCACTTTGGCGAATTTTTGTCGATCAAAGCAGTTTTGGCATCAGTGTTGGCGCTGCGGCGTGACTGCTGAGGTGTCAGCTGTTCAGTCTACAAGAGACACGGACAAACGACACCGCAGGCTCTCTCATCACTTTGTTTCTGTGTTTATGCCGCTGCCGCTGTGTGGGATTCTGGCTCCCTCTACCTTCGCTGTGGGGAAACCTGTAGGCCAAGGCCAACACCCCTTCTTCTTCTACTGTGTTTTTTTGTGCGTGCATATTTTCTGTATGGGAGAATATAACAGCAGGAGTCTTTGGAGTGGCTTGCATTGTTGACTTTTTTGTTCTATGGAGCTATTTTGGAGCGCTGCGAGTCTGAAATTATGAAAATCAGTCGTGTGTGGCTTGTTTACAGTGGGTGTGTCTGTTACTGCAGGATGTGCATGATGTGGTCAAATGTGACCTCACAGGGCTTCCTGTGCAGCAGGGTTCTAGTGTGGCCTTCCTATCACCCTACTGACTGCAACATTTTCATTATTTACATAATTTGCTTCAAAAATTTGATGCCAGTAGTGACACATCAACTTGCAGCAATGTTTGCTTTCTGCATGAGTGATATGAGTATGTGCAGGAAGCTCTGTGCTATCTTTACACCTGCTGAGGTAAACTGTCATTTTCACTTTGCACTGAGGAGATCAAACATCAGATGCAAAAGCAAACCTGTAGTCTGTGTAGTAGGGTACAGTTAAATGATGGGTACATCTGTGTAAAGTTGTTCTAGCATGTCTTACTCCAAAGTCTCTTGAGCACATTCCTTTTTTAGCATTAAATATCAAAAATTGAAGATTTTAACCAAGGACCTAAATAGTTGGCATCTTCTTATTCCTCTAAATTAGCTGTTGACTTTAGGAAACCATCAGCCAGTGTAGCCGATGGGCAAAAAGTTTAATTTCCTGCCCTCATCAAGTATGTAACCCTGAGCAGAAGTCTGGCTGAGCTACAGTTTTCCTTTTTGGGTTATCGGTATCAGAGAGCTGGCACAGGTGCAGCTCTGAGGCTGCAGCTTTTTACATCTCGACTGGGTTTCATCAACGCTGTTTGTTTTCCCCTCTGGTCTCATGCAGCAGGCATCTTAATGTGAGTGAGCTCACATCATCAACCTGTAGTGACGGTGTGTGTGGAGGTTCATTAGCGTCCAGTCGCTCTGCCGCTAACAGTCCAACAGATAATCGACAAAAAAGACTATAGAAAAACATCTGACGTTAGAAAAGAAGTTTCACATCAATGAGGTTTTCATCTAATACATTGTTGTCAAAGAAGTTGACAACTTGTAGTTTGTGCAGGTATACTGATCCACGGATCCACAGCTCTCGTTGATGTTTGGAATACGTACGATTTGTTCAAAAACTTCTGAAGTTTCTTTCAAAGCTCCTCTCTCAGTGTGCTCTGATCTGCAGGGTTGATTGTCTTTGGGCTTCATTATCTTTATTTCCTGCACTCTGGTGTATAAGAATCAAAGTATGCATGTCAGACATCTGATGTGCAACTGCACTTCCAGTGTCTTGAAATAAAAAACATATTTGATACCAATGTTAAATGAATCCATTTTTTTCTCGCGGTGAGGATGCAACAGAATAATTTCTGTGCAGCGCCAGGCTTTGGGTTTGGTATGGTGAGGGCTTTTTCTGATACCAGTGCTGAACTGATTTTTTTTATAGTGCAGGTGTCAAAATGGTGCCTGAATCGACGCTTTTGAAAGAAAAACATGTGTTGAAAGTCAGCGGGAGAATAAAAGCAGTCTGGGTATCGTAAATGATTTGCAGAAATATCTTTATAAGGTACCAGTCAAACATTGGATATGAAAGTAAACTGGTGTAACTCACAACATAAATTCCATAGTGTATTTCATGCCTTTCACTGGGTGGCAGGGTATCAAAATGAAGTATCAATATCTGTGTTGTGATATGATCCGATAGTTATTGGATTTGATGGTACTGGTACCATGTCAGTACCGGTTTTCGATAATCATCCCTAGTCAGGTTTTTCTAACTTGGTAAAACAAAATAAAATGAACATACCAACTATCTTCTACTCATAGCTTAGATACCATTTAATATCACTCACCCTCTGCTGTCACAGTGAACCCTCGCTGGCCTGTCCTGTAAATGTAAGGCATGTTGTTGATGGCTTTTGTGTGATTCTTGGATAATTTCAGCTCATAACCTGTAGCACTGCACCGTGTAGTCATGTCACATCCCCAGGTATCTGTGGAGAAACTTAATGCTTTTACATCCATCAACTCTGCCAATAAATATTCTCATATATTCTTGTAGTGGTTAGCCCAGGCAACTGTGCTGTAGTGATGTCCCCATGCATATAATTTCACACCAGATTAGACTCAGGTGTAATTGCATTTAGTGGACTAGTCTTACATTACCAATTCTGCACTGTAATTGAGCAAAGCTGGTTTGCAGAATGTGGCTAACGTTAGCAGTGCTAGCACCTCTGGCCTCCAATCCTTATTGCATGAAAAGGGCCGACATTCATGTGCTTCAGATCCTCGTTTTCTAAATTAAAATGTAGAGGACCTACACTATGTTGCATTGGTGCTATTAGTTTAACCTTACTTGATCACTGTGGCAGCAGGCAGTAGTCATCAAGATCAGCCACAGGGGCTACTAGTGGTGGGCAGCTGCATTACAGTTAAGACAGTCTTAGACAGGGATTGTGGGACTGAAATGATGACCATTATTGAGAAGTATTTAACAAAAACTTGTGCTGATTAACAAGGGATCCAACCTTAACCACTTAATTGGCCAATCCCATCCATCCCTCAATCATGATGTTTGTTGCTTTCAATCCATTGCTGGAAGTTTCCCACCTTTGCAATATGACTAACAAACTTTACACGTTTGTTTTGTTTCTTCTGCTGTTTTTTTTTGTTTTTTTTTGTCCTAACTTGTTAAAAAAAAAGTCAGAAACCTTAGAAATATGAGCTGTGCATAGATAATATAGTACATTTCTGTAGAGGTTGTTTTGAACATGTGTAAAATTCTTCCAAACTGCTCTGTTTTTGTTCTTAGCAACCTCACTGTTGTGTGGGCTCCACCTACCAATGCACTTACAACAGTGATTGCATTGGATAGCATTGGAATGAACTGAATACATTGGCTGCCAAGGATTGTTCCATTGTTACTGATACCTGCTCCAGCTTTTCCAGTCCATATCTGCTACCAGGATGATATCAGTGCATCCCCAGTTTTAAACTCATAACTTTAATATCCAGACCTCACCGGAGAGAGATAATATATCCCATCCTGGGATTGCAGGTTTGCCCCAGGAGGAGCTTGAAGTTGTTGCTGGGGAAGAAATATCTGAGTTGAGTTTCGTAGCCTGCTGCCAGCGCAAGCCGACCCTGGATGAGTGGAAGAAGATGGATGGATAGATAACTGTAAAAGCCCTGAAACACTGAACATGACAGATGAAATCATGCAATGGATGTGATTAGGAACAGTAGAGTTAGCAGTTTAATCAAGGCTGAAAACAAAACCTTGTTTGCAGGATTTTATGAATGTTCGTGTGCTTGTGAGATCATTTTATGCTAATTTGTAAGTGTGAAAATTGGATAAGAATGTAGAGATATTCTAATGAAATCCTAGTTGAAACTCCCTCCCCGTGCTCTATTAAGTTTTATCTTTTGTCCTGGAACATCTGCCGGGCTCTTTCCTGCTCAATGTCAGCACAGGTCAGGTTTATTTAAGACCTAAATGTGGTCATCAAATTTGTCTAGCAGCTTAGCAAACAAAAGGTGAAAATACGCAGGAACAGACAAAGTCAAGGGTTTGCTGTTTGTAAATGTGGTCCTCTGTCTCTGTCCAAGTGTGTGTTAATGTGTGTGTACCCTTCCCGGCGTAGCAGGTGTGTCTGGGCTTCAGCCCCATTACAAGTCTCATAAATACCACCTGACACGGTTACAGCAGGCGGCCTTCGATATAAAACTCTCCTCCTGTGGCGTGAGCATGCAGCCTTTCAGCACAATTATATTATAGCACACTTCAGGAGAGGAAAGATGCACCCCGCCTCGCTCCTCTTAACACACAGAGAGTCTGAGCTCACACAGTCCCTCTCAAGCTGGGACTTATAGCTTTGAATTTTAGCTGTTTTTATTCCTGCACTTTGACTCAGGAACACTCTAAGTGTAGCTGATTTAACTCAACTTCAGTTTGCTCCTTTTCCCTTTTCTGAACTTTTTTTAAGAGAGGACACTTAAAAATGTGTCAGGTTTGATCATAGTTGTTGGTTGTAGAGTAGGGGTGCACCGATTGCAATTTTCTGGCCGATCACCGATCTTTAAAAAGCTTGACCCGCTGATTCCGATATTTTTTTAAAACTGACAGTGTACACCTTCAATGTTTCAATCTTACTTTATTTAAAAACATTGAAAAATACCAGTGAAACAATACAAACTTGTTGTTTTAACTGCACATGAGGTAGTTCTCTCAAATATCAATGAAAAGTTTAGAGCATTGCTGTCCAAACTACTAAATTATATCAGTTCCTTTAGTCTTCGATCGGTTTCATATGTAAGTATCGGCCGATCGCCGATTCCCCAAAATTAAGGAAATCAGCGCTGATAGATCGATTGGTGCACCCCTATTGTAGAATTTATTGGCATAAATACAAACACATACTTTTAGATAAGGGTGCAACAAAACACTAAATCCTTGAGAAAATAAGCTTTAACTTAATCAGTCCATGATACAATTTAATGATTATTTCTCAGGTTTACCTGTTTTTTTTTTTAAGGAAATAGAATCTAAACGAAAGGTGTGGGTATCCTGAAGTACAAACCCTCCATATGTTTAACTGACGGGGCAAAAGGGCCGTATTCATGTCCAGAAAGTGCAAATATGGAAAAGCAAATGAATGAATGAGTAAATTTATACACGAGTAAACAAATAGACGATGAAATCTCCATTATTTTGATGATCAGTGGACCTGTAGAAGTAGAAAACACAGACTTCAAAGTTTGTATTTAAGCCCTCTGATCCATCTCCATTGTAACGTCCCATCTTGTGTTTACATGAGTTGGTCTTCACTGATGAATACGAGGCTTTTGCACCCACTGCACCAGCTATTTACCAACAATGGTGTCACAGAAGACTTCATCAATAATGGATAAATACATTGTTCTAAAATGTACATATTTACATTTGCATTTTAAGATGTATATGTTTTTCTATCATTGAAAATCAGGAGATAGAAGGCTGTTTATTTCTGTGCTGATTTTTATTTTGCACGTATTTTTCATCTTTTTGTCTCATGTTGAATACATCACAGACTGAACTATCACTGATAGTTCAAAATAACACTAGCTGCACGAATGTAAGCTTTTTAAATGATTTTAACAAATTATGGAAACCTTGAACTATAAATCTGGGACTTTATTTCTTTTTTTATCAATGAACTGAACCCGTACCATCCCAAAAACTGAGGTACAAACTGAACCGTTACACCCCTAATAACTACATGAAGACGCAGGGATCCTGAGGTCCAGTCCCTCCATATGCTCAACTGTTTGAGTGAAATGGTCATATCTGTGTTCAGATGGTGTAAGAATAAAAAAAAATACACCTAAAAGAATCCTAATATCCTTGTGTTAAAATGATCACATCACCATTATTTGATGATCAGTGGAATCAAAAAGTATAGAAACATAATGACCTTCAGTCAAAGTGTCAACTAAAAGAGTTAGCACTGTCTAAATTGCTTGAATACATTTGCAGAAATTAATAAAACAGTTGAATTTGTTTTTATAATCAAGGGTATTTATGAAAAAAGAATGTCTAAAGCTAATTATGTACAGAAGCCCTAAATAGCCATCAATTGATATATTCTATTTAACTCTTTTTTTCTGTGATAACGAGTAAGTTATGGTTGTTTTCTTTCATATTACTGAGTTTATGATACAATTTCATTTTCTTAGATTTTTTTTTTTTTCATTTTTATAAAGAAAAACATTTACTTCATGAAGGCCTAGGTATCATGACGTCCAATCCCTCTGTTTGGTAAAAATGGCCATATTCATGTCCAGAAGGTGATGTAAAAATAAATATTTGTTGAGTTTTTATCTTCCACTGATACACCTGTGCTGTGTTTTTCTCTTTAGCCTCTTTTCCGCCTCGCCTGGTTGACATTTCAGTCCAGCACGGCGATCTGCTTGACATTTTGCTAAACTGCGTACTGAAGGTTCTGCTTGTCCCTGTGTTTTCCTTCCCCTCCTCCCTGCATTGTGTGACTGGGTAAACACCACACACAGAACAACGCACATATATCCTCACAGGCTGCCTATACATCTGGGGTCTCTGCTTTGAACGCCTGCAGCTTTAGGATTATGCTTTTGTTTTTACTGCCTGCCAAGCAGAGGGAAAGCATGATGTGTTTATTTTTGATGTTTTCCCTAAACACACCTGTAAAGAAAAGTAGGCTAGCATCTCATTATGAGCTCTGTAAACAGGTCAGTGTTGTTGCAGTGTGAACATGGGAGGTTTCTGCTGCTTCCTGAGCCCTGACACCGACGGTGGAAATTCTTCAAACGACTAAATACCACTGTTTGATACACTTGCTTGTGAGTTAAAAGTCTAGAGATGATCAAAGACTGTAGGAGGAATGTTTCTTGTTAGAGGGGCTGGAACAAACTAAAATATCAATATTTTTTACCTCACTGATGAATTTATTATGATTTTAGGGAGGCATGGCATTCGTATCAGGAAATAGGCGCCAAAAGTTAAAAAGTCAAGTTATATCGACAGATAAGAGAATTTCTGCCAATATTTGAAACTGATATATCAGCTATAAATGTCAACATTATGTATGAATTAGATTATGAAGGGCTTTTTTATGAAGACATATTTTTGAACTTTTATGCCTGTTTTTATAGAGGAGGACAGCGAATAGAACTGGAAACAGCGATGAGAGAGTGGGGGAGAAATGTGAGGAAAAGAAGCAGCAGGCCAGACTTGAACTGCCTACATACATGAGACATGACCTAACCACTTGGACATCTGCACCTCAGATTTGAAGTTTTTGGCAGGACAAACAGACCTACATAGGCTGTAGCCTTGTTCTTTGGTCAACCTCATACCTAAAACTTTAAAGTTTATTCTAAGAACTGAAGTTTATTGTCTGAACTACATTTATATATTGCTGTTGATATCGGTCGTCTAGGGCTGGGAAATTCATGGAAAATTAGATTAAATTGAAATATGGCCTGCTGCAATTTTCAAATGGCAGAACGTGCAATATTTCTTTGACCTGAAATTTGTGTCAAAATAGCAGTAACTTTTTTGCAGCAGAGATTTTATGTATGACATATCATGCAACTAGTCAAGTGCAATTCTTTAGAATAGTCCACAAAAAATCCTACCATTATTTTGGTGCTTATTACTTATTATATATGAGAATGACAAAAACCCTTCAATGCAACAATTCATGTCCAATTCACAATACAAGTCAAAATCATCAGTATTAGATATTAATAAATGCTTGTTGAGCCCTTGTTTAGGAATCAAAGAAAGTTAAAGAATAATTGCATATCAAATCGCAATGTTGGAGAAATAAATCACAATTAAATTATTTTCCAAAATTGTTCAGCCCTAGTATCATCTAAAGGAATTTAGAAAGCATATCAGCAAAAGTCCATTATTGTGGATCGTTACTTTGATATGGTACCCTAAAATCAAAATGCAAAGTGCTGTTGTAGCTCAAATGGCAGAGCAGGCACTCATGCACAGAGGCAGAAGTCCGTGACGCACTGGTCGCAGGATCGAATCCTGGTGTGAGTGCCGTTTGTTGCATATCTTCCCCCATTCTCTCCCCATGTTTTCTATCCCTCTTCAGCTGTCCTATCTAAATAAAGGCAAAAGCCCCAAAATATCTTTAAAAAATCTAAATGCATTGATGCCTGTTTGATACCTAACACCATGGTAAGGTAACAGAAGTCCTAGACATCCAATTTTTCATTTTTAAGAATAGAAAATGAAGACAGACACTGTCGGAATTGTACAGAAACCCTGTGGCAACATTTCTGTACATCCAGACTGCCAGAATATTCTATTCTCTTTATTACTGTGTTTTAAAATGATCAAATAGCCATCATTTTAATGACCAATGGTATGGAACAGCACAGTCATGTTGATCAGAAGAGAGGAAGCAGTGTCTAATTTACACAGTTTGTGTTTTTGTGCAATGCAGTTTGCCTGCAACAATTGATATTCAAAAACTATTTACAACACAAAATTGCTTGTCTAGGACTTGTTTTTTGTTGATATTCAGATAGAATAAATCAGTGATGATCCCCCATTTACACAAAGCATATCAAAAAAATTATCATGTTGTCAAGATTTATATTTCTATTATCCACATAAATCAGTGGTTGGGACCCAAAAACTACAGTTTGCCTGGGAAAGAAAAGGCTTCGGTCAGTGATAATATGGAAGCCCTGACCAGACTAAAACTCAACTATTTCACTCCAGTTTGCTGTCAGAATTAGTACATTTTGGTTGTTTTTTTATGATATTTGGGGTAAAAAGGCTGGTTTTCTAATGATGATATTTACATTTCTCACAGTCTCTAGAAGACAACCAAAATTAACACACCAACATGGCCAACAGAGTAAAATAATAATAGTTTTTTATTTCAGGCTTTTACATACATGTTATCAAGTTTATTCAGTTATTTCTTATGACTTTGCCATATTTATACACTTTCAAAAAAAACAAAATTTAAGAAAAATTAAGAACTGAAAATGGTGCAAACTTAGAAGAAAAGAGAAAAAATGGTTACAAGTTAATAAAATGAAAAATACAAAAAAACAAACTAATACCAAGATGAAAAATATGGAGGCAGAATAAAAAGCAAAAAGAAATTTTGTCTCATCTCTTTGTTAAGACATGTTTTGTTCCAAAGGTCCAAATTACAACATTGTCTTAAAATACTGAGGAGTGGTTAAAAATGTTTGGATTTCTGGGTCACGATCTGAAAAACTCAGCATGTTGCCCAGCACTTCTAAAAAGTCACAAAGACTTTTGATTCTGTATCAAACACATTCTGTTTTGTAGTGAGGTAAAAGTCTTTGAACACAGCCTCACCTCATCTAACCCCTCCAGAGGTTCACTTGAACTTTAATCTAACGTCTGACAGCATATGGAGATATTCTTTGTTTCTGTGCCACTCAGACATGAAGCCTCTCCTCTACCCTGCCAGCTCCCTGGTACCCGGGCACAGTCTCGTCTCCCAGCATGAGACTGTCCTTCACCGACAGCCGTTCAAAGCGAGATAGCTAGTCCGCCCGGCATCCAGACGGCTGAGGCATGGTCTTCATTTAGCGCCGACAGAATCGCCGTGCCAGCCGAGGACAAGTGCCAAAGAGCTGCCCGCAGAGCTCGCCATGCACGGCTGCTGCCAGCTCCTGACATACAGTAGACGGGCAGTGCCAAGAATACAGTGGTCTGATTAAGTGATGTGATGTTAGATAGTGGGATGCTGTGAGGTGTCCTGCTGGATTTGGAGATGGAGATATTGTCATTAGGGAGGAAAGGGGAAGATCTCATCTTTGTCCATTCTCCATCTGTGCTGTGATTATTAAATTAGGCTGCTGACCGGATACACACTGACCCATACAAAATGCTTGATCCTTAAATTTGGACTTTACAGTTACACAGTGGATTATCACAGTTCATATAGTGTGAGAGTAATGCTTTTTGAGGCAGTATTTGGGCTTCAAAACTATTAAAAGGAGTATAAACCATGATACTTCTTTAAATATAAGGTGCCTGTTTTAAAGTTTAATAGCTTGTTGTAAAGTCTGGTTGCTTAAAAGTTAAGTAAACTTTTTTAAGAATACTTGACAGGTGCTTGTGCTCTTAAGTGCATGAAATGTACACTTATGAGCCATAATATTATGACTACCTGACTACTATAGTATAATGCATCCAATCCTACAGCTTCACCATAAATTCAACTTCTGTGAATTGAAAGAAAGTGATAATTTTGCTTTATAGTTATCATTGAAGTGGCAATGGATAGTGGAGAATATTCTAGAAAGGTTTTCTGTTGCCTGTCAGACCACGACGGATTTGTAGAATGGCTGTTTCATAGCTTTGAGAGCTAAAAGAGATTAGGACAAGAGCAGCCACCATTGACGATTACATAGAGCTGCAGCACCAGCATTTTAATTGTCCATCTCTTAAAACCGCACCTTAACTTCACCTTACCCTTTGTTCTAATACATGCACAAAAACAGGCGTCAGCTACTTATTAGTCTGACTAGCCTAGTTCCTGAGCCTTTCACTACCACTTCAACTAAAATCTTGGTGATGCCTTCAGTTCTTTTAATGCCATTTAAATTTACACTGTCTCTGTTTACCACCTCCATTGCTTTTGCAACCATGAGTGCCTTATCAAAAGTCAATCCATCCGTCTTTATTTGTGCCACAGAGCCCACGATATCTCAACACCATTGTTAACAATTCATCAAAGTTACAGTCCTGCACCACCTTTCTCAGTTCTGCCATATAATCACTCACACTTTGCACATTACTCTTGTGCCCTCTGTTGGCACTAAGATGCAGTAACAGTCTACAATCAAGTCACAATAAAGTTGAAGTACCTGAACGATGATATTTTAAGGATTTTATTGAAATTCTGTAAATATTTATGATTTTTTCAGGCACCAGTTTCGAACCAGTACATCCAAGAAGTCGTGTGTGAGGTATCAAGGACAGTTAGAGCAACGGTGAAGCGTGCAAATCAACACAGACATGCCCCCAATTATAGTAGTAAGATTACAGCATGCAAACAATGCAGTATGACGCTCTGCCCCTGTCACCAAGTTACTGTTTTCCTCTCTGTCGCTCACTTTTTTTGGGGGAGGAACATGGAAAGAGGGAGATGACAAGAGATCAGGAGTGACTAGCCGGAAGATTTTCCTCATTTTCTTTCACTTTTCATAAATAAAAGGGCTGGTATTCATAATTTTTTCGAGGGGAAACCTGAAGTTTACAGTTTAGAGAATTAGATATTTGACTGACGGATCGTAGACAGCAAGAATGCAATGTTTCATGATGCTATTCAGTGTCTGAATCTCACCTGCAGTTAGGACACAGTGTAACACATGCAGATATGTTATATTAATGTAAACTGCAAGTTTTTGCCACTTTAGACCCTAAACTGCACCAGTAGTCAGAGCTAGAACTTCACTTCTGATGTTTAGCTTTTGGTATATTTACAGTAGTAAAGTATACCTTTCTTTACAACGCTGCTAGGATGAAAGCCTTAAAAAGTACAGACGGTTTTATGTATTTTTTAAGTGTTTGGGTCAGCGAAGCTTCTGTTTGGGAAATAAAGAAATTCCTCATTATAAAAGTACAGGTGTGTGCTAATTGGCTATCAGTAGCTAGTTCATGTTTACACAATGGTCAGATTAACATCAGATTAAATTTTTGATCAATATATTATGCCTGATCAGTGTAAACCATAGCCCTTTTGGTCCAAAGAGGCTCACAAAAACCTTCCACAAAAACTTTGTTGTGTTTTTTCATTGATGGACAGTTACTTTTTTGTACCTTGACGTGTTTGGACTGCTAATTTCCTGCAGTCCTCTCAGAAGAGTCATGTGAGTTTGCTGTATTAGAAAAGACTTGTTACTGCAACATCACCCCGCCCTAACTTTCTAAGGATACCCTCATTGATCAGCTGAACACTGGCTGACTTATATTAAAAATACATGGTCTTGATGTCAGAGATAAAGCTCACTGATCAGACCTTCTGGTGATACAAGTTCATTGAAAAACTTTCATATTTCACTCTGTCCTTCAGAGACCTCTGATGTATTTCTGTTATAAGCTGACCTGAACTTTGCATCTGAGCTCATTTCTCATTGAGAAATGTGCCTTACAAATATTTTGACTGCCGTAAGCGTACAGTTAACCTCAGTTTGCCCAGACCAGTGAGGCCAACGGTGTTATCCAAGACCATTTCTGACATGACAGCCATAGCCTGCATGTGTGCTCCAGCATGTTTACCTTGAAGCTCAGAGCAGACCCTCGTGAGGTCTGTCTGCTCCACAACTAAGCTTAGCGCTTACTTTAGCGTAGCGTAGCCAATTGAAGCACCCCACAGATTCAGAAACTTGCTCAGGGCGATACACACTTCCCCCACGGGCTAGCTCGTGTTGCAGAGGTAGCAAACTCCAACTAAACACACAGATGTCATGTTTTGCAGATCACAGTGCTAAGCTTTCACTGATGCTAAGCAGCCCTTTGTAACCGCTGAAAGTCTTCAGTTCTTCGACCTATTTCCCAAGGAGGTTGGAGCTGGAGAGGGAGCGTGTGTGATATGAATACTGAGCAGGAGAGAGGAGGGGGAAAATGTAGTGTGTTAGATCATGACCACAGCGGTGCAGCAGTACCTGCTAGGGCATAAATCAGAGCTCACAGAGATTATTATTGATAAGGTGGAAGTGTTTTTTCCCGTTGGAGCTCACTGTGACCAATATTAGGGAGAGGAGAGATTAATTCTGCAGGCAGGAATAGAAAGTGGAGTTTCTCTACATAATGAGAAAGCCATGATCTCTGCAAACACTCCAGTAAAACAAGCAAAGAATAAAATATTGGTTTGAGATTGAAATAATGGTGGTTTCTGCTGTCTTATGATCCTGTTTTGGTTTATTTGTTTGGAGAGAGCAGGGAAATGTTCTAACAAAGGAAGATTTCAGAACCAATTTATGCCGAGAATGATCAAACAGCTTGTCTTTCCATCCACACAGACAGACAAGGTGGGAGATACGTTAACTGTAGCTTATTGATCAGGTAAATGATTAGCTTAATGCTTCTCCTTACCTACAGGACATCCTCCATTTTTTCTGATTGAAAAAGAAAGCAAAGCCTAATGGATATTAAATCAGCCCTAATTGGAGAAACATCCGCAGATGCATGAAAAGATCACTGGAAAATTCAGGGTGCGGATTGAAAAACAAGATGTGCCGGAGGTAACAGAGCGCTCTCCGCTCACGCTCCATCTCTACCATCATTTTTTATGATAATCATTACATCGTAAATGTTTTTAAGGCTGTAGCAGTTAGGGAGAAGCTCAGGGAGTACTCTGAGTGTTATGTGTGATTAAAGACTAAATGGGCGAGCCTAAGTGACATTTCTACTGTGATAACCTGAACAGTCTTTAAAGTAAAGGTCAGTCCAGGAGGAATTAACCCTTGAAGTAGAAACCAAGAGGAAATGGTACCATTGTTTCTTTGAAGCAACTTGTGTTCAATTTTATAGTATCAAAAAGTGATGCACTGATCCAGCGTTTTGAGCTCTGATACTGATCTGATGTCAGGCCTGGGTATCAGATAGATTGATAGAGCTGATACTGACCTCTTTGCTAACATTTGTCTCCTTTTGGTGCTGAAAAGTGTATAAAAAAGTTTCTTTTGGGTTCAAAAGTTTACTAGAAAGATGTCTGAATTTCTTCCCCTCTTTTGCAGGTCAAAGGTTATTGTGTAGAACATGCAGGAAATAGTGTGTTTGTCTTTGATTTATATCAGCGTTAGCAGAGATGCCAGTAAGTGTACAGAGCTACAGCTGCTTTTCCAACCTACTTCTTTGAATCATCATGGACTTAAAAAATGTAAAGAGAAGGGATGAGTATTAATATCTAGAACCAACATGATACTGATACCAACACATCTGATACCTGCTGTACTGAATTATGACACAGATTTTGGTGCTTCATTTTGGTACATTTCCGCTCTGATGCAATCCACTGCTACTCCAAAAGAAGGGGCATGGGATATGTTATGTGCTTTATGTGCTCTTGTTTTATTACAGCAGAGTATTACAACTTTGTTTTTTGTTGCAACACCAGTATGAGAAAGAAGAAGCTACTCACTCTTCCTTTACTTATAAGTTGTACTAGCATATTTTTCAAATATTTCTGAATGATTTATGAAACCTAGTCAGCTTTTACTTACCAGTTGTGTTTACAGACTTTTAACACCATTTTTTTTCTCTCTGAACATATCAGGCAGCATTTAAGCACAGACATTACAAAACAAATTGCTACAGTGCGCTGAAGTCAAACCGATTCCATCCATTGCAGCTCAAAGCTTACCTTGAAGCCCCGAACAGTGAAGACACTTGCTTTATGTTACGGATGTACAATATTATCTTCATGATACTGATACCAGATAATCAGCAGATTTGAACATTTCTGCCAGTATGTACTATTGGCTACAGATATCATCAGTATAAATCATATATTGGCATTAAATATTGTCAAATGCACAACTGTACCATTCGGGTATAGGTGGCTGCTTAGGGCACTACGATTGCCCATCATGAGCCCTGAACATTTTGAAAGTAACCCTAAGTATAAAACAACCAGACTGTCCCACTCTCTCAGCTCCACTTGACTCAGACTTTCTTTGTACAGTAGACACTTGATGATCTTTACAGTAACAGTAGTTGTGTATAGTATGTTATATAAGCTCAGAAATATTAGACATCAACAAAAAAAAAACGTTCTGGGCAAAAATTTTTACAGATGATGGCATTGATACCAGTTAGCTGCATACCACTAAAGTGTACGATAGTTCCAAGTGTTGTGTTACTTTCAAACCATCACTGTGAAGTGTCTCCTGTCTTTGCAGCTTGTCTTTGCATTTTTTTTGAACATGAGCGTACATAAAATTACTGCATCCAAAAGTTTGTCTTTGTTGTTAGCCTGCATGCTAGGTTGGCTGCACCTAGCAAAATGCACAGGTCTACTGCACACTGATGACAGTAAGGAAGCACATGCATGCTGTAAACACAGAATAGCATAGAGCTTAGCTGTACTAGTGAGGCTTCAGGTTGAGCCTACTGTCATGATACCTGATCTAGCTATACAAGTCAGGATTGGAGCATCTCTTGGATCCAGATGGCCTTACAGCATTCCATTAACAGTTTCCAATTAAAAAACTCCATCACAAACCAATGAACCCTACACTTTTAATGATCAAATAATCATGTCTTATATGTTTTATTCCTAGCTGCTAAACATGTGACTATTTGCTCCTCTTCTTTTTTTCAATCAGTAAATGAAGAGTCCTTAATTTTGGATGGTTAGTTGGTCAGTATAAACAAATAGAAAGAGTCTTGTTGGGTGTTTGATTATTGTGATGGGCTTTGTTTCAGCATTTTTCTCTAGTAAACCACATGAAAGACAAAACAATTTGAAGACTAAATGATGATAAAAATGACAGGTAGTTGCACGCCTACTTTCCAGACAGCCTCTCTTCATCTTTAATGTCTCTCTCTCCTGATTTGATACAGAGGTTTCACTCTCAGCACCCGCTGATGAAGCTGGACTGAGAAGACATTAACCTTCCTCCACCTTCCATTCCCAACCCCCACTCCCAGTATAGACTGTCAGAGGAGATGGAAGACAGAGAAAGGGGGCCAAGCCTCGTGTTAAAGGTCATAAAGCAGCGCTGCACATGGCACATGCCCCCCAGTCCACCGAGCAGACTGCTTTTGTCACTCTTTGTTGTGACATTGTCCAATCTAACACCTGATTGATGCCTGCTGGAAAATTCTGCCTCCTCACATGGAGGTCGGAGGTCAGGATCAGCTGTGTAACAGCCTCTCGGGAACAAGGAGGGATTTACTGTGAAGGGCACTTTAGAAAGGTGGATGCTTGTGGAGTTCAATCCAGCTGTTTGGGTTCAAGAGTGATGACGTGTACTCACACTGTAAATGCATATTCAAAAAAACTCCTGAATATGCAAGATGACCTCTAAATGAAGGCTTAATCCACAGTAATGTACTGACACAGTGCTCCTGCTTCTTGCTACCCCTTAAACAGAGAGTGCAGACCTTGTACATTTACATCCTGATTACATCTTATCAGTTGTGGTGTCAAAAGTTGTGGTCATGTGTTTGTTTCGCAACACTCCCCCCTCATATTCTGTCCAAAAAAGACACCATTGGTTGTACTTTTAATGATTGCTATTTTTTAAAGGATGTTTTTGGGCTTATCTATAGCGGATAGAGTCAGAAACAGGGGTTAGAGAGTGGGAGAGACCTGTGGGAAAGGAGCCCAATTTATACACATGCTCCTTCGATTTAGTGATGTTCCGAGGCGTAGAATTTCCCATGATACATCTGTGTTGTGTTCAGTTAACTAGTCTAAAGACAAATGAATACATCGTGTGAACCAGCTTCATACTGCAAGCAAACAGCATCACAAAATAGGTCAAATAGGTTGGAGTAGGTTTGCAGAATTTGGCTAATGTTAGCAGTGCTAGCACTGCCAGCCTTCGATCCTCTTTGCAGATTATTGTCCACATTATTGAGCTTAATGTTGTCACTAAACGCTTCAGTTATATGAGAGTATAAACTGACACAGCTTTTGGACAACTTTATCCCCATTTTCAAGACCAAAATAGTTCTGAACCACACTGTTTCTATGAGACTCTATTAGTGCAAAGCAGTTAGCGGTTGTTTATATTGGATCAAAGAGCATTGTAGCAGCAAGGCAGTAGTCATTACGACTACTTTGGCTACTAGTGGTACGCAGCTGACATACAGTCTAGATCAGTGGTTCTCAAGTGAGCTTGCCTCAGGACCCACCAATATCTCTGATGACAAATCGTAACCCAAATTACAAAAATTTCAACAATGCATGTTTAGTAAATAAAAATGTTGCACTTAAGATTTTGGAGGGACAGAATTTGTTATAAGAGAAAGACACAGGACAAAACTGGTATGTTTTACACCCCCTTTTCCCATGATAACATGACAATTTTAGTAATTTTTCCAGGGATCGTGAGAAATTACTTTATTATCTTGGTTAAAGCAGCTATTTTATAGCAAGAAAAGTAGATAAATGAGTCTAAATATTAATAAAACACTTACCCATTATCGTAATAAAACAGAATAATATAAAAGTTATGGATGCGCTTTCTTCACAGACTTTTGCCACCATTTTTATTCCAGACACACGGTCGCGATCCACAGAGAACTGCTCTGTGGTCCACATTTGGGTCCCAACCCACAAGTGGAGAACCACCGGTCTAGACCACTGGTTTTCAAGTGATCTTCCTTCAGGACCCACTACCAACTCTTTCATGAGCAATCGTGACCCAGAAGTATGATTTATATACCCAACCAGATTTATTTAATTAGGGATGCATGATATTGGATTTTTGCTGATTTATGCTGACATTTACAGATTAATTTTAGCACGATATTATATGCTTTTTGGACATGAAATTTCCGTCCTTTTGGACACACTTTAAGGTTTGAGGATGACCGAGGAAACAAACTTCAGTCTTTAAAAAAAACATTTTAAAGTTTGAAGAATGAGGATAAATAGCCAAAAAAAAACCGTCAACTGACATACCTCAACTGTTGGTTCAGCCTAAAACTCCAGTGATTTATTATATGGACAAAATTAACAGTAATTATATTCTGAAATAAACAGGCAAAATATTGGATGTAAATATCGGCTCAGATTTTGATTTCTGCTGATACTGATACTAGACGAATAATATGGTGCAATGCTATATTTAATGGAACATAGTTCTGTTTGGGGCTGAGTTGGTAGATCAGGCACCTATATACAGAGGAAAGAGTCCTTGATGCACTGGTTGCAGGATCAGTTTCCGGTCCCAGCTGTTTGGTACATATCACTCTCTCTCCCCAAATGTCCTGTCTTTCTTCAGCTGTCCTTTTAAATAATTCTCAACTCAATATTAGGAAAAAGAAAACATATAGTCTTGTTTTGACCTCGGACAGTACAGAACACAATAAAGCAAAGACTGACAAAAATACCCCAAAGTTTCCAGAAAAGTATCCTAGAAGATTCCAGACATATTCCACATGAAATACCAAAAAGTCCCCCCTGGAAGGTTCCCAAAGTTCCCTGATGTTTCCAGTCAAGATTTCTTAAATATTTCCAGAAACCTCTGGAAAAGATTGCTGAAATGTTCTGTGAAACATCCTAATAATTACTTAGGAAAATTCCAAAATGTTCCTGGTTTCTTGTGAAATTTCTTTTCATTTACTTTATTGTAACAGGCCCATGGAAATCTCCAAAATTCAGAGGACATTACTTTAAGTTTACTGGAAAATTTCCTCAAAGATTTTAAGGTAAATTCAAAATGAAAATTTGTGAATAATGCTGAAAGTTCTGCCTAAAGCCTGTTTTGTTTCCTTTTCTGCAATCAAAAACTTGAACTGCAGACATATATAGATGCCTGGATTTATACCTTAATAGATAAATAACATTACTTAATACACACTTTTAGGTTTTCAGATGGAATAAAGGGTCAGGATTTTTTGGATTACCATCATACTTAAACAAAGAACGCATTTAATACAACAGACATGTAGAGCTGTTCATTTTTGTAGTTTCTGTTTAAAAATCAAGGCACATTGACATTTTCACATTTTTGTTTGATGCTCATAAATTATCCTGCCGACTCCTTTCCAGCTCTGCTTCATATATTAAAATGATAATGAATGGGGTGATATCTTTTTTAGTTGTGGATGCATCAGCGTGTGACAATAGAGATTATTATCTCATCTGTCAGCATGATCACAATCACATCAGCTGAATCTTAACTGGTGTTTTACAGTGGAGGGGATCTGTGTGATAGAGGTGTATTTTAAGGGTTGTCTTTGAAAGTGTTTGGTGGAAGGATGTCTGAACCACATGGACAAGCAGAAGGGAGCGCTGAATGACACTAGATGGTAGAAAATAACCGTTATTTAAAGTAAAGGATGGATGGTTGACTGGGTGTACCAAAGCATGCTGTTTGTATTTGAGCAGGTCTGTGATTCTGCTCAAACTGTTCAAACGTACCACTAAAGTATCACATTTATATCATTCAGACCTGCTGAGACTCAAACATCATACTCACCTCCTAATTATACCGCTGTGCTCATGATGGCTCACAGCTTTCACTTTTTCCCTTTTCTTTTACAGCAACCACCAAGCATTATGTCACATTACTAAACTTTTTTTAATCAAAGGAAAGTTTACTCAGCACACCGGCTCAGCAGCTTCAGCCCTCTCCACATTCATACACATGGACACATTCAGACTTGGAGACAGGCCAGTATAATCACAGGCTTTTTCCACTCACCGAGAACCTGAGAGGAGTTTGAAGTTTATTACCCGCTTAAGGAAGGTATGAAGAAGTTTAGGATTTTTATTAAAAGATGTGAAAAGCTGTCAGAGGTAGTAAAATATCAAAGTGTATCAGCTGTGTTCTCCACTTTTTTATAAGTCCTGTTCTTTTCACAGCTTTTCACTACTTTTTGATGATTTACCTCAAACAGATGTGAAGTGTCTGTTGTCTGATAACTTCTTTTCCTTAAATAACAAACGGCTGTCTGAATATTATCCTTTTCAATATCTGATTCATTGATAAGAAGTGGATGATGATACTCAATAAGTTGTGGACTGTTTTGAAGCCTTAAGTTTACATTTAACGGTTGCAATCTTGTTTTTGGAGCTAGAAGGGACCTTAATTGGTCTGGGTTGAGCTTACAGCAAAGGCTGTGCTATCAACTGATAACAGATGGGCATTTTCAGTCAATTCTGCATTACAGTGCTCTCATTATCTTATGACCAGGTAATCCATAATTTGCAAAATATGGATTATTCTCCTGCTAACAAAAGTTGATAAGAGTTAAAGTCGTCGTCGTTTTTTTGCTCCTCCAGGGCTTACTGCTCCAGTCAAAGTTGAGTAAATTTAATGCTAACTTTGTTAAAGTATTATAGCCTAAAACAATGCCTGATTTATGATATCATTTTTTGCGCTAATTGGGGCCTGGTATTTTAGCCTCATAATTTGATACAGATCACTATATAGGGGCCACGTATCATGATGCACGTTGATTTTGGATAATAGACGTGTCCTGCACTGAATTCACCAAGCAGCTGTTCTTTATAGTAGAGGATAACAGATGACGTATAATTTTAAGGTTCTTACATTTTAAAACACTTAAAGTCAGATCCTAAGATATGCAAGTACATTACAATAGTCTATCTATAATCATTTAGCAATTAATAAAGGCGTATACAGCATTATTTAACTTTTCAAAATTTAAATTGCCCTTTCTGTTGTCTCTGTTTCTCTTGTTTTTCATAATTTCATCGAGTATTCTGGTTTCCTTTTCCTATTAGCCGCCAAATCTGGGGGGACAGAGCCTTCTCCATAGCCGCCCCCTCCTTCTGGTACTCACTCCCTAAACAAATCCAAGACTGTACAGACTCATCCACATTCAAATCACTGTTCATACCTCACCTTTTTAAACTGGCTTTAAATGTTTGATTCAGCTGTTGTCTTGTCACTTTGTTTGCTTGTTTGTTTGTTTCTTTGCTTGGCTGTGATGTTGTTGTTTTCTGTCTTTTTCTCTTTTGTGAAATGTATTTTTTATTGTACAGTGACTTTGGGTGTTTTTTGAAAAGCCTTTAATAAATAAAATGAATTATTATTATTTATTATTAAGACAATAAGGTCTTTACAAATAAATGGTAAAGTGCTGCTCATCCTCTCCTGAGCCCACTTAAAATTTTGACCTAATATCATCATTCAGAGCTGGTTGGGACACAGAAGAGCCTGGTGAGCCTAGCTGCTCTTGCTGACCGTGGATCAGCCTGGTGTCACGTATTGATGAAGATAGGTGTTGGTGCAGTGTTTTGCCTTGTTTACTGCACGGCTTGCATGACTCATTGCTTTTAGTACTTCTGACAGTAGAAAAAAACAATGATCCCCGTTACTGGTTTAAGTACCACCTCAAACTTGTTTGGGTTGCATGAGGCATGCGCTGCATCACACAGTTTTTTTTTTTTTTTTGTTAACTGCACCATGGGGGAATTACATGTTAAAACTGCCGTCACAGCATTTATGGCCATGTTGTTTCTATAAAAACTGTATCGATACACGTATCCGCAAGGTGCAAATAGTGATGTATTGTATTTTGAGCACATGCCTAATTATAATTTTGGCAAGATCAGAAACAGGCTTTAAAAGTGCAGGAAGAAGTTGGACACAGCCATACCTATCACAGGCAGTCATGCCCCGCAAAGCCCCACTTCGTCATGTTTTTTTAATGTTAGTTTGAATATAACTTACAAAATGAGAATCATGCTGTAGTGGAAACAACATAGGGATGCCTTGATTGATCAATAAATGACCATTATCTTCCAATTTTTATTTTGAATACATGTTTCAAATGCTCAAAATGATGCTTAAGTCTCCAATCTGGTGTCTGTGGCTGATAGAGGCACTTTCTGGCTAACTGAATTACCAGCCAACTAGATTTAAGCACATCAGCATTTTGAATTAGATTAAACTAAAATGGAGCGCCTTATAAAGTCTGCTGGAGAACAACTCTACATTCTTGTCTGTTGCTGCTGCCCAGTCCTCCAGTTGAAACAGCTGTGTTAAAAGCCCCCAAACTCTGTTTTAAATCTCTCTGGTTTAAGAAACGTTCAGACGGTGTGAATATTCAGTGCGTTGCTGAAATCAGCAGATTAAAGCCTGTTGGCAAACTTGCGTTAGATGTGTGTTAGCTGACATTGCATAGATTATAATGTGTGCATTTAATGAATTATGTTGTTTTGCTCCTCAGGAGATTTTTATACAAAGCATGTGACTGAGCTGAATAAGGATGACATTTGTGCTTCTTCTATCAGGTTATGCTGCCCCCTGTAGGAGGTCACAGTACACTACAAAGCTAAGTAGACTGAAGAATAGCTAAACCAGCTGCTATCACTGGCATCAGTATTGAGAGGCACATGTACTTTGGCTCCACTATTTAGACTGGAAACTGCTGTTTCCTTGTAGAGTTTATGATTAAGCCCAACTGAGAGAGAAACAAGAAATCCTCTTTGTGCCGCGGACAGATGTTAATCTCCCGTGCAAGTTAGGTACCTGGAATGAACTTCTGGGAATATCACAAGCGGGAAAACGCTCACACCCACAGTCTTAAAAGTTTGGAAACCCACCGTGTGAATAAACTACTGGGTCAGATACGAATGCTGAGCACCCAAAACACAGCACTGACCTAGATCTGCTCCCACCACTAGCTGTCACTAGCACAGAACATCAGAAGTTTCTAACAGGCTGCAAAAACAAACAACAAATCCCCAGAGTCCTGATGTTTTATAGAAGTGTCTTCTGCCGCTGCATGTCTGCAAGTTTGTTGTTTGCTTGTCGATCAGAAGACACACAATGCAGTGTCTGCACGGCGGCAGAGGTGTCTTGTTGGCATGTTTAGCAGGAATGTGGGGTAGGGTAATAAGATGGTTACAAGGCTTCCTGCTCCAGATGTGCTCATGTCTGTGTGATTTCATGGTGGCATGTTTAGCATTTAGCAAACATTCACATCCTGATTGATTTATGTTAAGAAAAAGGAGATGAATAAATCTGTATTCATGAATCAACAGAAATAGAAAACAGACCAGTGTGAGGAAATCTTGAATTGAATCAGCTTGTTTGGAAAGTGGAACAATGGTGTTCTCTGTCTGCAGAAATAGAGAGGAGGCCTCCTCACTGTTACCCAAAATGCAGCTGGTCTGCAGAGAAGGTCAGATATGTTTAAACAGAGTCCTGAGGTGGTAATACACTCAGCTTAAAACCCAAATCTTTAAAAGACAGTTAACAGCAGCTTCTAGAGTCAGTATCTGTTTTGTTAAATTAGATGTGAAAGAATCCACTGAACTCATCCTTATAAATGCTGGGTTGATGATTAAATTAGAGTCAAATTGATAACTTTTTAAATAAAATGAGACTTAAAGTCAAATGATTAATACATTTTTCTTTATTGCAATTCTCTTTATTTCATGTTTTCCCCCCTTACAAATTAATTTTTTAATTTAAAGTTTAATTTAGAGTTGTCTTGATATCAGAATTTCAAATTAGGAAGAGCCACTCAAGACATACTATGATTGGACACACTAAAAGTCTAATGAAGACAAAATAATAATAATAAAATAATTCATCTGAATTATCATGAATAAATTTTAGGAAGTGTATGCAGTGATTCTGCTGTCTATATAGAATTTATTTTATTTTATTTTATTTTAATTTTGGACACTTTATCAGCATCAGTGTTTGTGCAGATGTGTGCAGCTGTCATCAGTCTGCAGGTTGGAACATAGAGAAAAACTAAATGGGACCAGGAGCTATCTCTATTTCTCCTCTGCTTTCTTTACTAAACTCTAATGTCTTCATCTTCTAAGATGCTAAAGAGGCGAAGTAAAATGTTGTCGGAGCAGAGACTGTGCAGACAAATATAAGCATGTCTTTTGCTCTAATCAAATGAAATCTTGAACCCTCTATTTGCATCTGTGCAACAGTTGTCATCTTTCTAAATTCTTCAGAGTGGAACCACTGTGAAATCATCAGAAATAACATCTGATTTCTCTCTGTTCATGGGTCCCTCTGGTAGAAAATATAACCATTAATCTGATTAATTTGATATTTTTGATACTATCAAACCAACTTGTCATCGTGACGTCAGAGCTCAATCGGCAAATTAACAAAATGCAAAATGACGGATTTTGTATAATTTAAGCATGTGTTATTGGCAATTTAACAGAAATTTTGACAACCCTAGTCTGAGGTTGTCGTTGGTTGTTGGTTGAATAGCTGATTGATCGGGTTAACCCTCTGAGACCGACGTTGTATATGACAAGAAGTAATGCAGTTTATAAAAACTTTCTTCATAGAATTTTCTCTCTTAGTTTTTGCTCATCCAATGATACTATCCATGCCTTCATCACCCTCACAGAGGCCTCACTAGTGAGCCTGGGACTTTGGTGACCTTTCAGGGTCTTTAAAGAGTAAATTCACGCCTGTAACTCTGATATTGAACGTCTCTTTGTCCATTTATGATTAGATTGCCTCAAAAGCTTAAAATGGAGAGAAAGAGAGACAGAGAGCCTGTGATGTGGCCCTCAGTGTCGCTGCAGACAGAAGCTGCTTTGAATAATGGCACAAATAGAGCCATTACAAAGAAGCACAAGGACTTTTTTGTAAATATTTGAAGACTTTTTGTCCCAGAATGATTATTTTTCACTTTTTGGTCCCCAAGAGATGGGAGAACAAGTTTGAGTAAAATAAAAGCCTTAGTCATTGCAGTTAACTGGGGGTCTCTCATAAAAATATCTGACTTTGAATTTCTGTTTAGATTTTTCTTTTGTCTTTGTGGTCCCATTACTTTTGAATGTCCAGTTTGTTCTGAAAAAGGACATTTAGAGCTTGACTGTGCATCACAGGGTGAATGTTTCCTAGTTTTTTTTTAAGTTTTTCCAAATCTAAAAGTAAGAACTACAAAGACATCTGGATTACAGGGGACTGTAATTGGCCTGGGACTAACAAGTAACTTGTTGTTCTATGTATTGTTCCATTATTAGTTGCTTTATTCCTCCTTTAGGTACCCAGTGCTCTTAAAAGTTTTGGGGATTTTTAATATTATCTATTTATTAAAATAGCAAACATTGTATTGTTATTAAAACCGTTCTGTTGAAAGTGACAGTTTTGACAGCCTTAGTAACTCAAGTCTAAAAACAGAGCTGCATGTTTGGGATTATAGGGATTTAATGAACTGTTTGAAGATAGAGAAGTATAAAGTTTCTGACAGGCTGTGGGAGTTTTCAGCATGGGCTAGCAGGCTAAAAGCAGCTGGGATGGAGAAGAAAATGTAAATAAAGTATAAATCATGTCTGTATCGATGCCACCGGTGGAGACGGTCCTGCATCTGCTGCTCTATAAATGGATTTATATTCAAATGAAAGGATTCAGGTGCATCTCCATCTCTTCACATCTGTGTTTTAATGCACCATATCTGCTCCCTTTTCCTTCGGTGTGTCATGTGGTTGAAAGCCATGTGCTCTGAGTTCCTCCCCCTCCCCCCTCTGCACAGTGACCTGTCCTCCTCCCTCCTGCCCCCCCTCCTCCTCCTCATGAGGTGGCCTCTCCATGCTCAGTCTCTGCTCGTTCCCAGTCAGCGGGCGCCTGTGGCCGTGTAGCGACCTTTCCGCCCTTTTTAGCGCTGATTGGTAAGGCAAGGCTCTCGGCTTGGCTGCACTCTCTCCTCTCTCTTGTCTTACACTGAAACATGGTGGCTCGGCTGCACGGCGGGGGGTGGCAGAGGCCGTTAGTGACCATCAGCATGATGGCCTCCAGCTGCACTTTGTCTACTGTCCACAATATACAATAATACGGGGTTCTTGGCATGGTAAAGTTTAGGAACTCTTGGTTTAGGAAACAGTGGCCTACATATCAGCAGAAAGAAAATGACATGCTCCCTTCCCTGGTTTCCCCTGTAGATAAAACCTTTGCAGTCTGCGCAGAGCGCCTGGAAGGATTCACCTCAATACTTCGGTAGAAACAACGTCTTTTGAGTAGAGTGCAAATCTAAGTCATTAATCACATGAAGTGATCTAACAGTCCTTATTTTGACTGATATCACATGAAAGAGGATCTGATGTTAAAAAAGATCCATCAGGTCTGTGCTGGATTTAGGCTGTTAACTACAGAAAGGAGTAAATGTGCAGCATCTCTTCATGCTTTCAGAACAGGGTTTTTCTAAGTCAGCGCAGTGCTCCAAGGCTGTGAGGGATCCCTGACCTCTTGCTTCAGTGCCAGACCTCATCATCAGTGCAGCTCTACAAGCCTTTGCAAAGAAACAGTGCTCTCTGTAGCCTTTTGCAAGGCGAGGTAATGCAAGGTAGCCTTATTTATAGTGCACCATTCATACGTACAGGAATTCAAAGTGGTTTACAAAGTTAAAAAAGGAAAATTTATTACATTAACAGCAGTAAAAGACATAAGATTGAGGAAAAATATGACATTGAATCTTGACAATATAAGATCAGAGGGGATTTTGAGTACCGATGCTCGTTTAACTGCAGGTGAAATAGTCTCCCTGTCGTTGAATGTGTCTGTTAGATGGCTGTGGCTGTGATGTGTATTTTAAAGATACAGTCCCTCTGGGTGAGTCAGGCTTTCCGGTAAAATAAACCTGAGAGTACAAAGCTGCCAGGGACTCAGAGCTCTCCAGGGAACAGAGAGCTAAAGAGCAGGAGTGCAGTTGTAGAATTATGGTCACAGTATTGCCCGGGATAATTTAGAGTTTAAGCATCATTTGTTTGATTCTCTTCCAAATAATTTTCATTTTCATTTAGCCCAAGGAATTGTAATCATATTTGAAATTTAGAAGATGTACACAGAGAAAATAGGCGACAATACTCGAGTGAGAACAAATTACATACAGGCTTGCTTATTGATTAATGTGGTTACTCATCACTTCAGTTTAAGCATGAGTATAACCCTTTACAGTCTACATTAAACTTCATTTCTATATTCGAATTCAAACTACTGCTGCACTGAAATGCTCCTATGACATGCTATGCTATGCTATTTTTGCTGCTGATAAAGGGTGATATTTACAGCTAATATGGGCCAATATTTACAGCTAATATTGGCTGATAAATACATCCAGTATAGGATATTCACAGCCAATATGGTTGATTTTAACAGATTCTAAAGGCCAATATTTACAGCTGATGTTGACTGATATATATACATCCAGTCAAGGATATTTACAGCTAATATAGGTTGATATTAAACAGCCTCTAAAGGCCAGTATAGCAGATATAGGCCAATATTTACTGCCAGTATAGACTGATAATTACATCTGATAAAGGCAGATATTTATATCTGATGTTATTAAAAACATAGCATATAGCTATGATATTAAAAAAAAAGACTTTACTTACTGTACTGGTTGCCAGGTTATTAACTCAGCAATTTACATGGTTTGATTTTTACTAGCTTTATGTCAGAATTTAAAATCCTGATGTCATGACAATCTTAGTCTTGTAGAAATAGAAGTTAATAACTTAAAGAGGGGGATGATAAGGTGTTATCAGACCTCAGAGAGAAAGTTCAGCAAATGCCTTAAAGGTTTACAGTGCTGAGTGGTCCTTATTATTCAGTGATAAAGTAACAGGTTGTTTTGCTTCTTATAGGCAGGTTGGCTTTAAACTTGACAGAATAAAAGTCAAACTGTACAGAGGGGAGGGGGGCTAGCCCACATGCTGCTGAGTGTAACACTGTATTTATTGTAAGATGCAGGGAAATGAGTTCCTAAAAGAACCTGTTTACTGCAGGTCATGCTGCGTGTGCACTGCAGTCTATTTGTGCCCATAATGAAATCAAAGAGTCACGTGCAGGTGATGTATGGATAATATATGGCCTGTCATGAGTATACGCTGTGGGAAAGAGCGTGCATGCACACACACTCTCAGTCGTTTAGCAAAGCAACAAGATTTAATGTCTGCGTCTTGAGTTGCATGTCTGCCAAAGTGGAGACCTACATAAAAATGGAATTACAAAAAGAAAGAGAAGAAAGAAAAGTGCCAGAACAGCAATTTCTACTGGCACGCTCACGCTGTCTGTCTCTCTGAGTAACAGCTGGGCTTCTTAGGTAAATTGAATCAGTTGCTCCCTGCTCACTCGGGCTCTTGTGTGGCCTCTGGCGTGGAAACTCGAGCTATCAGATTGATTTTTACTCTCTGGCAGGCCTCCTTATTCAGACCGGTGTTCCAGGGATGGTGTGACTGGTCAGCTGGATCCAGCAGAGTTGAAAGCTAACTGGGAGGTGGCTTACTGGCCCCTGTCTGCTGGAGCCGCAGGACACCCCCTACCTCCAATATATTGAGTTTTAAAGATGTATTGATATTTTTCAAAGGCGGTTATGGGTAAGACAATAGTGTTTATATTGAAATGTTGATGTTAAATAAAAAAAAAAACAGATGCCAGGCCTGTTAGGCTTTCTTAAATGCTTATTTACAGCAAGAACCACCTACAATAATGTGCTAATTGACCACAGGAAAATCTATTTCTTTCCTTTTTTTTTTTTCAATTTTTCACATCAAACCAGATTTATGATTTTAATCAATGTTCTTTTCTCTGTAATACAAGAAATAGAAAGATAAACAGATATTATGAACCAGTCTTTGAATCCAGAAGGTGATCTTACAGAAAAAGTGTTTAAACTGTCAGCAGATTCACTGAGTGGGCTGCCCACTTACAGCCTGTGGGAGAAATGCTGCACAGTCAGAGAATCGCCTCCACTTTTTTTCTGCACACCTGCTCAAATTCATGTGCGCATTCATGCGTGTGTTCATGAGAGTAAAAGTGAGATTGTTCACGGATAATCCCAATGTCTCTCATTCCAACTGCTTTGCATTCACTCAACTGGACAAGGTTTAAGGAGCAGCCAGAGGAAGTTCAACAGAAAATCCAGATTTTCACTTTTCAAAATTTAAATTTCCCACAAATATGGTCAGTGGATATTATAGATTGATCACCCAGGTCAAGAGTTAAGCAGTGTTTATGATTTATGACAAAATATCTCCTAGTTGCAGATGTAGCTCAGACGTTGCCTTCCTGTTAACATAACGGCTAATATAATGCTGCTCAGTGTTATTGAGTACAGCATTAGCAATGTTTTATGCATGCAAGTACAAGTTCTTAGGCTTTGTATCAGCACTGATACCCAATACCATCCCTAGGGAATTACCATCTTATGTATTTTATGGTATTTTTGAGTATTTATTAGTAAAAATAAAAATCTACTGGTTCCTGTTTAGATACCATGGCAGCAAAAATAGGACTCCTAGACTTGCAATGTTGGTTGAATTATAGTTATAAATGATCGAATATTAGGGATACACAGATTTACGGTTTTAACACTTGTATTGGTCAGTTTTGGCCATTTTAGCTGACGTTGGCAAATGATTTGGGCATGAACTGATGTTTATCAATTGTTTTCTATCAGCACACCAAACAGCTGATTCAGAGAGGAGATCAATTGTTGGGCAAAATAACAAACTGATCTGTTTTTATGGTCAAATGTGAGAGAAAATTGTTATCATCATGGGGGTGTAACACCAAATAAAGAAGGAATGTCATCACTGAGATCCTATCAAAGCTTATAATCCCTGTTAAAACTGGGCGACTGATCAGGTTTCAATTTCAGTCATGATTTTGATTTCCCACAAGATAATTGAGCTAACAGCTTCTATCAGTTTTATTAGGGCCCGAGCACTGACCTGTGCGAGGTCCCTATTGTATCTGTAAGGATTATTTCTTTGCACATTATTATTATCTTTCTGACACTTTGAACTCGATTTTGGGGCCCTAAACCCCCTAAAAAGTCCTGGATTTTTGCTCATCTCATCAGGACCTGCGAAAAATTTCTTATTCTGATGGTCCCAGACTTTGCACTCAAAAAATGGACGATAGGACAAGTTTGTCCGATATGCATGAAAATCACTACACATATGTATCATGACTAGACGAACAAAAAATCCTCTTTCAGCCATCCTCTGAAATGCACAGGAAGTGATAGGAAAAAAGTACAACTTTCAAAGGGTTGTGAAAAGTATGACAAAATAAAACTATTGTTTTCTCTTAGGCATGTTGACAATATTGAAGGGCTGTTTGTTGGTAGGCGTGGCCTATTGGCTCAATGGCACCCCCTACAAATGTTCAAAAATTCAGCAAACCCAACTGGTTCATCCAGTTGAAATTTGGTGTGCATGTTTGTCATCATCAGACCAAAAAAAAAAAGCCATTTGGACTCATGCCCAAATCTCAACAGGAAGTCCTGTAGCTTCATTGGATGAAACAGGAAGTAGAATTCTCAGGGGCTTGTGATATGTGTAGAGCAACAAAACTTGGCAAAAACATTCTCATGAGCATGATGACATAAGTCATGTGATGTATGTTGGTGGGCGTGGCGTATTGGCTCAATGGCACCCCCTCATCAGACCTACAAAAAAGTCTCTTGGACCAATATTGTAAATCAAACAGGAAGTTGGCCATTTTGTTTTTTTAAAATCTGCTATCTGTAAATTTAGGGATCATATTTTAGCAAACTCTTCTGAGAGCTTTCAACTGATTGACCCCAAATTTTTTTTTACTTAAACTAGACAACCTTGAGACCCAAAGTTGTACGAACTGTGAGTTTTCACCATGGGGCCACAACGTTATCGGAGCCCAAACTTGTTTGTTGTTTTTGTCAATTTTGGGCTATGAAATTACACCAATATTGCCGTATAACTTTTTAGTGTTTACTTCAATCATCACCAAACATCACAACAATCATCGCACATTGGTTCTGAATACATCCATGTATTAATATCAGTACTTTGTCACAGCGCCCCCTTCTGCCAGGTGAACATTTACAGCATTAATTTTTCATGTTATGGGTTGCCACAAAAAAAATTCACCAAAAATACACCCTTCACCCTAGGCCTATGATTTTTCACTGTGCATATGGATCATCATCAGAGCTACAAAACAGCCATTTGGACCCATGCCAAAATCCCAACAGGAATTCCACTCCCTCCGCCCTAATTTCAAAATAAGGCAATTTCTTGGACAATTCCAAACTGAAAACTGATGTAACTTTGGGGGATATCATTCTGTGGTCTTCAAAATGTTATGGCAACACAACAGCATCCCATTGAACACGTCCACATGAAAACAGCTCATCATGGCAACCTCTACTGCCAACAGGAAGTGATGTAAATGGGTCATTTCTGCATTTGTCGTAATGACGCTCAAATAAGGATTGCCCTGGTGGCTTTGCTGTGCTCCAGCACACTGCATGGGTTCGCCTTCACCCGACTGTTGCTACACACTGGCGGTTGCGTCACACCCCGGTGTGCAGCCAGGTTGCAAGGGCCCTCCAGTGCTGCTTGCAGCCCTAGTTGATTTTATTTTTGTATATTCACATTTTGTGCTTATTCATGATCATTTCTGTTGTTAATCATAGTATTTAGGCTGTTTAGGTGTTAAAGAGTGTTTAAGTTGAATAAATGTATGTGACGCAGATGATATAAAACCAACAGTAATTGTGTTTAATATTAATGATCTCAGTATTCATAGAAATAATTTTGATTATGTGTTTTTTCCATGATCAGGCTGCCCTAATTCTGGTTTTGTGATGTCCATATTTTCACTCAAGAAAAATCGAGGTATAAATCATGTATCCTAACTCAGATTAAAAAAAAAACTCCTGGTATGGTTTTTGGTCCATGTGGCCCGGCCCTCCCCGCTCCCTCTGATTCACCTCCTCTTATGCGTGCTTTCTGCCCCCTGCAGAGCGTGCTCTGACTCTGCGCCGTCACTCGGCCTCTCTGTGCACTGACTGTGTTTTAAACGGTAATATGTGAGCGTCTTCTGAGAGTTTAGCTTATGTAACCTCCCTTGATTCTTATCCTCACGGGTCTGCTTCAGTAGAAAACAGGGTCAGTCCAGCTCTTCTTAATCGCTTCCTCCAGTTCACACACTCTTCCACACATGCTCTCTTACATCCACGTGTGTCTCTCTCTCTCTCTCTGAGCTATTTTCTGCCTGACTTCAGGTCCTGCCCTCAAACGTGTCCTCCATGGAAGTTTCCTGATTCTGAGGACTGTTAAAGAGATATTTCACTAGAATCCAGCCTCTGGTTCCCTGGGCTGTTTGTCGTCCTGTAGGGAGGTGGGTCAGAGACGGGCAGGCTGACTGCATCACTGTGATTAGCCTGCTAGCCTCTTACTCATGGCTGACTGATATTAGACCAGCAGAGAGACCAACAGCCACTCTGAGTGCCCAAGATACGATTAAGAAGGAGTCCTGTGACTGTAATGAAGAATCAGCAGCGGGACATTTACACACCTGGACCTCCTCTGAACTTCTCTTTTACCTACTGGACCTAAAACATACCATAATGTAGTGTTAACACACCAAATTTAGATATCTTAATAGTTTTTACCTGACTGGATTCAACATGGTTGGCATTACTTTTCTTGTTTAAAAAGACTCACAACAAAATTTGGGGGGGTCTTAGCAGAGCTGCTTGAGATGGATGAGGATGACTGGCCTTCAGTAGCAGCAGAAGAGTTAAAGAATTTATTTTTGAAGTCAAAGCTGCATTTTAGTTCAATAAAATGAATATTTTGCAGCTCTTTGGCATTGTGTTCTTCCAACCCTTTAAATCAGTGATTTGGGTCAGAACCCAAAACTGGGCAGCGAATGCATGCCAGGAAAAAAGTGACAAAAAATGTATGGAAGCCTTAAGTGGACATGTAGTGAAGTTGTACATGTATTTTTTAAAGTTTTCCCATGATAATGAGTAAATTTCTCTCTTTGTCTGAAGCTGTCTACCTATTCATCTCCTTTTTGCTAATTAACACAACTGTTTTTCCCAAGATAACCAGGAAATTCCCTGAGAAATTACAACATTTCCACATTGCCTTGGGAAAAAGAGTAAAAAAAAGATGCATACCCTTCAGTGATGATCTGCTTTTTTAAAAGGTTCGTTAGTCCTGTCCCTTGCTTAGTTATGCTGTGTTCCTTTTGGGGTCCAGACACATTTATAATTAAAAACATTTTAATGGTAGAAAATTTGAATGAAATCTGGGTCGAAATATCTCACGTCCTGGTCATGGCCTTTCTATGTGGATTTTGCATGTTCTCCATGTGAATGCGTGGGCTCTCTCTGGGTACTTCGGCTTCCTCCCCACCAAAGACATGGTCATTAGGTTAAATGGTGACTCTAAATTGGTTGTTGGTGTGTCAGTGTGCCTGGTTGTTTTTCTCTACATATCAGCCCCGTGATTGACTGGTGACCAGTCCAGGCAGTGGCGGCTGGCCAATAGGGGGCGCAAGGGTGCCGCCCCCCCCATCACTCTCTCCACAGAGAGAGGACAGATCTTAAGATCATTGGATAGATTTTGCTTTAAATATCAATAGATTTATATGAATATAGATAATCTCTATCATGCACTGTATAAATATGATTTATTAAGAGATTAAAATGTGTAATGTGTAAGACATCAGTAGATCACAAACACTCATTTGCTTTACCTCCTGTTCACTTATTTCCCCCCTGGGGCGCTGGACTCCTGCGCCCACAGCTTTCCATTGACTACGCTTATAAGCTGTGCGTGTGCATTCGCTCCTCTTCAGTACAAGAGATTGGAGCTCTGTGGGCGCAACACAGCGGCGCCCCCGAAGGGATTACCACTAACCACACGCTGCTGTACTCACTTTGAGAACTTGCTGGAGGGATCTGTGCTCAGGTCCTATCATAGGTTTGGAAGGACAAGCATGCTTCAGTACGGGGCGACTGTGCCTCATGCGTTTGCACCAATAGACTCATAACCATAATCTAGACACAAGTATTCTCATCTCCTAGAAGGCTGTTGAAATTATTGTTACTTCAATACTTTTTTAATGCCAAGTGTTTGAAAAAAACACATTGTCTCATTAAATGCTTGATATCATTGAAAAAAACCCATCAAGCTACATCTGTTTCAAAAGAGAGATGCATTGAGGAGGAATAAATCCATCCAAAATTGTAAGCAAACTCCTACACAATTGAAGAAAACAAGAATTTATCCTAAATTGGATGCCCAGGACTTCTATTTTTGTAGCTGTGGTGCAAAAACAAAACTTTAGACTAAATTATGAAACTTTATTACTTTATTAAATGTTTCCATCAGCCTGCTGTTCTGATTTCATAGCTCCCAACCGTGAGAGGTACCACTTAAATGCTAACATGTGAGAGCGCTTAAATAACGGTAAACAGCTTTCTTTGCTCTTTTCAGACCCATGAGTCAGCCTTAACTGTAATTATTAAGCAGAATCATTTCTAACTATCATTTAGTGGTCTTTTTCCTTTAATAATAATTTAATGAGAGAAATTTAAGCTTTTTACTCATGCTGGACATAAAAAGGCAATTTAAAGTGACATTACATGGATATTTCCAACTTTCCCATATCTTGTTACATTTCCACAATATAGAAATTAAGAATTTTCCTAAAATGAGCAAAAAAGGCCTTTTTTTTCCTGCAGTTTGACCCTGTTACTTAACCAAAACAGAGGAGGTAAATCCGTGTAATTTCAGTGTACAAACAGTAGCTGTCCACAGTAAATCATCCATGATAGATTAATGTTCAAAGCCCTCTAATCCAGCTGTAGAGCTGGTATGGATGGCCTTTTGACAGCCAGGATTAGTGTGTTTGTACTGTATATATGTGTGTGTGTGTGAGTGCAGATTAATGCATGTACTTCAGTATGAAATTAAATTAAAGCCACAGTGAGCTCTTCTCTGCAGCCGCTGCGGTGAAAGACGGTGGGGAAACGCCCTGACAGAGTGGCTGTGGAGTGAGGACGAGTGTTTCAGGGCTACAGCGCGTGTAGGAAGATAGAGAGAGCGTGTTCATGTGAGTGGGAGGGAGTTTATTAGTGAGTATGACGGAGCAGGTTAGGTGATTGACTGCCTGCCTGCCTCATCTCTCTCTCACTCTCTGGATGACAGGCTGCAGGCTTTTAGGTGCTTGTCCTGTTGAAGTGAGTACTTCTGGTTCTCCTCCCTGACATTTCAAAGAACTGGATGGGCAGCGGGGAGTTTCCAGCAGCAGCCTGGTGTTGGTGGTGATGTTCTTCTTGTTTCAGGCTTAAATCAGAAGTGAGAGGGTGACAAATAAGAGAGGAATCGCTCCATTAGGGCTGGAAAACATCCCCAGCTCTGCGACTCTGTTTGGGCTTCTCTCTGTCACAGTTTGTCTGCTAAAGCTGGTTTGGTTTAGTGGAACCTTTTGTCAGAAATATTACTCTCATAATTAATTTGAATAGACCCACTCTGCCAACCCTACCACACAGTAGAGACTTGTTCTGTGGGAAACACTCTGGTTATCATTTTCATCTGAAATCATCATACTGAACCTTAAACCCAATTGTTTGATGGTTTTCTCAGAAAATCTATATTTAAAGCCAGGGCTGGCATTTTTTTCCATAAGCATTTCTGGTACTTTCATTGAAAATGTCTTCACAGCTAACAATAAATCAAATGCTCTGATGAAAAATGGAAAAATCTGGTATGTTTGGCTCTCACAGGTATGTAATGCGCTCGCCCAGTAGCTGAATTTGAAATACATTCCCAGAAAAGATCTCATTACGTCCCACCAACTGAGAAAATCACATTGGAGATTTTACTAAAATTTTGTTAAAAGAGCACTGAATTGTGGAATATCCAACTATTGCCCACATTGTTAGGATTCAATGATATCAGTGCTTTATTGTAGAGATTGTATAAACTATACTGAGAAAAGTTAGAATAATATGTCTGTGATATGACGTCTGTTCATTTGAGGGTTGATTAGTTCATGCACCAGAGCAAACGTGAGCTGTAAAGGCGAGGTTTAGAGGAAGACAGGAAGAGGGAAGGTAAACAGGAAGTGACCACTCACCACCTTTACCTCCCACTACTTCCTCATGTGAGGTTACACTTCTCACCAATAACGGGTAAAAACACTTTCCTGTGTCTGAGGCAGAGAGCTCTGTGTGTCAGTGAAGTGAGATCTGACATGTTTTATTCTACATGACAGAGCCGGAGTATTAATTAGCCTCTGATATGTTGATATGTAGGTCAGAGCTGTGTTTATGTCTGTATATATAAGTCTGTGTGTGAGTGGGAGTAAATTCCTCACAGCAGAGAGTCAGCGTGTGACCTAGTTGTTGTCAGGGACGGTTAAACCCTGCTGATCCTACACTTGTCACACACAAACCTGGAGAGAATCTGAGCGTGTGCTTTCTCAGATGGAGAGTAATAAGTCAGTGTGGCAGGTGAACACCAATGATGCATCTATAGTAGGTGACTTTTAGCTAAAGTTAAGGTTTAGATGGAAAAATTCTAAAACAGAACCATTTGGAGCTTTAAACAAAAGTTTGCCACCTTTTTTTAACAGATATCTTTCTGTTATCTTTCATTTTATGCATTTATTTATAGAGGAGGACAGTAGATGAGTTAGAAACAGGGATGAGAGAATGGGGAGAGACATGCAGGAAAGTAGCGACAGGCCGGACTTGAACCCAAGTACATGGGGTGCCTTAAAGCCGCCTCAATAGCACACTGTCTTTTGTCTTGTTAGCATGTCAGAATGCAGATCAAAGGCTTAAATATTCACATGAAAAGCAGCAACAATAATATCCGACTTAGGAATGCAAATATTGTATTGTTCTAAATCAGCTATAATAAAAAATGTCTTCAAGATTAGCTTTTCTTGACTTTTTGTCCAGCTGCAGACTAGAAGTGCAACAAAACTGCATTTCCTCTGGTGTCCACTTGAGGCTCTCTGCAAAAGCCAAGAAATTACACTTAGAGTCCAAACAACTTTTTGAGAGTACCTGCAAAGTGAAATCCAAACTTTGTGTCTTAACACTCTAGATACGTTGGAATAAGGCTGCTGTAAACACATGAAAGTTGTTCACCTCTTTCCTGGCTTGGTTCAATTTGAACAGGGCAAATATATGAGCCCATGACATCACCAGTCTTCATGGGAAATTATCCCGCCTACCCTATGCTACAATGATGTAAAATCACCAAGCAGATCATCCCAGTAGAGTCTGTTAGCTGATGTCACTGCCTTCACTGAAAGTTAACAGTCAGATGCATGCTGTGTTTTGTTCATTGTGAGGAAAATTTCCCAAATCTATCAGCCACTGCAGCTGATGGATCATTAGCAGAATTATAACAGAGATATTTGTGCTGGAAAACAGTAAATTTAATCACCAACATCTGCGCACTGATTAAAAGAAAATTTTTCAAATCGTATTCCTTGTGAGTGGGCGTGGCCTCAGCTCATTCGACTGACACGCCCACACCATCCTGGAGCGGATTTTACTGCCTCATATTTCACGATTTCAGAGCTTAATTTGATAAACTTAGAGATGTTTTTCATGACTCAAATTTAGTCTTGTGGTTCATAACACTGTGACCTGTTGTACAACAAACAATAAAACAGTAAAATAAAGATTTATCATCACTTAACAGGGAGTTTTAAGACTCTGCAAAGTTACCCAAGTTCCAGGCTTGCTAGTGAGGCTTCTGTGAGGGCTACAAAGGCATGGTTAGCATCATCGGAACGGCAAAACGCTGATCTCTAAGAGGAAAAACAGTACAAGGCTACAATGTATGCTTCAAAAAAATGTTTGTTTCTATGAACTGGGCCACTTTTTGTTATGTATGACGTTGGTCTCAGAGGGTTCTCCAGAACAATCAGCTATTCAACCAACATCCAACCTCAAACTAGCGTTGCCAAAATTTCTGTTAAATATGTCAATAACACGCATTTAAGTAATACAAAATCCATTATTTCTAAGTTGAATTGTACTAAAAGTACAGTATTGAGGTATGCGGTCATACTTTCAACCCTAAGCAGCCATGTAAACATAAAGAGAGAAAGATTTGATCCCCAACATCTTGCGTTATTTCTTCTTTGAATGGGCGTGACTTCAGCTCATTCAACTGACACGACCACCATCCTAGAGCAGATTTTACTGCCCCATTTTTCATGCTTTTGAAGCTCTATTTAATACATTTAGAGATATTTTTCATGGCTGAAATTTGGCCTGGTGGTTCATAACACAGTGGCCTGTCATATAATAAACTTAAAATAAAGATTTTTTAAAATCACTTTAGGGGCACTTTAAGCCAGATTCACCTGTAAAGTCCAGGTAAACATTCAAGTTTTTTTAAGGCCTAAAACACAAAATATAAGGCCTGATTTACTTGAAATTTTGGAGCTGGCAAATTTAACTTGTCAAGTGTCCTTAAATGAGATGTTATGATTTTGGTACTGACATCTCAGTTTGTAAAAACTTGCTCTTTAAGTATATATTTTTCAAATTTATTCCATCAATGCTAGCCTTGTATCTTGTCTTTGATATCTTAAAATAAGATTTTAATCTGAACTTATCAAGTGAATGTTTTTTATACTGTATGTCAAGATATTCCTAACTAGAAGCTAGCCTGTTGATCAGATTTGAACTTTTGCAGTGTGCAGATTCTTTGTAATAAACAGGCTTTGCTCATCATCACATCTGTGCAGTAGATCGGTGCTATTTTAACTGCTGTTTGTTCTGTGAGAGGTAGCAGACAGTGATCTGTGGTTTCAGTTTTATTCAACCTTTTTCCAAAGTCACTGAAAACTTTAGAGAAATAAAGTTATTCTTCTACTGTTGGTTTATCGGTTTACTTCCCCCGAAAATGCTGCTCTACAGTGTTTGCCTTATTTCACAGTTATTCTAGTATTAAACTCCATCTGGTGTTCTGTTTTTGGTACAATACTCCCACTTATGTCGACATTAAAGAGGCAGATTTGTTCCAACTGTTTACTTCTACAAAAGAGGACTTATTTTTTTTCTGTTTGGAGTGTTTGGTTTTGTCTTTTCACTAATATTACCCAGATTTTAGGCCAGAGTTCAGCTAAAACCGAGTGTCTTAATTAGAGTTACCTCTTCAACTTGAAGCCCCACTTTGACTGGATAAGTCTGGAGGATTTTATATAAAGTCTCGCCTGGAGCAGCTTTAATCCATACCTCCTCACTCATTAGTGTCTCTATGACTCACTGATGAACTCCTCTCGGTTTTTAGAGCGATGGTGATGATGATGACGTAGCACAGAGGTGCACATCATTGGTTTTTCCTGGCAGCGGGAACAGCACTGAGATCAGAGCTGAGAAGGTTATGTAATACCCCGGTGTGCTGCCCCCCCCTGTAGATCCTGACTCATTACACTCATGCTCACACATATACACACATTGTACAGCATGTCAAGGATGTCATCAATCTAAAGCATGTTATTACTTTTAAATAGACCCATTTTACTCTACATTTATCAATGAGTCAGGGCGACTATAAAGCCTACTACTGTACAGCTGCAACTGATTTTTGTCCCACCATGAATTCATACTCAGCCTTTCTCAATCAAGGTGTTTCTTGCATCATTAGGGGTAGCTTCACAATGCATTAAATTAACCAAGAATTATCCTGAATGTGCAGATCATTAGCTATCGCAGCATTTATAATTAGAATTGTCTCACTTGCTCTTCCTGAAATCACAATGTCAGTGTCAGGGGTCAAGGAATGGACAGGCTAATGTCTGTACAGATTATGCAAGAAGTGGCAGGTCCAGGAGCGTCATGTCTGCCTCTCATCAATCCCTATCAGAGGCCAGGATAAGTGACATCACACAGGAGCACAGAACTCCCCTTGGGGGGTGAGTAGTGATTTCTGCATAGAGAAACACCACCAAAAGGCCATGTTTTGAGCTGTTTATGATGATGTCAAGTTTTTAAGAAATAACCATCCTTAGTTTTTGAGCTACATTCGTGTCCCAAAAGTAGTGGAATATTCAGGCAACAATAAAAAGATTTAAAAAACTCACTGCAAGGATTAAAAAAACCTCAGTCTAAAGCAGTAGTTCCCAACCTGGTATCCAGGCACCCCTAGGGGTGGCGCCAAAGATTTCAGGGGTGCAGGACTCTGTCTGCTCTGCTATTGTTAGAATTAGATGTGCATTTATTAAGTTAAATCACAATTAGAAACATAATGTTCAACGTTGTGTTAAAGCTACGCTATGAAAAATAAATAAAGGGGATCAATTGATTTTTGGGCAAAAAATTTAAATCTTGGGAAAAAAATAGACATTTTTGAGATTGTAAGGTCTATGTTTACAAGAAAAAACTCAGAATTTCTAAATTCAAAATGTACATTTTGGGGAAAAACTCAAAATATCAAAGTTTGAAAGTCTTACATTTTGCCACTAAAATCTCAAAAATTGATTTATTTATTTTTTTCAAATTTATAACATTGTAAAGTCAAAAATTTACAGGAAACCAAACAGAAAACTGGTTGGATTTTTAATGTCAAAAACAAGTGTATGTAGGCGTGTCATATTTGGATTTTGTCAATGAAAAGAGTGATGTATTCTTTTTCCAAGTGGGTCCTGGGATGGGCTTATCGTTCTTTTTTAGATTTGACTTGGGGGGCCTTAAAGAATAGAAATAGAAGAATAGAAAAGATTGGGAACCGCAGGCCAAAGTGTGGGCAACGTGCCACCCCGCTTTTGTACAGTCTGCTTTGACAAAGCTGTTTAGTTTGTGTCATAACAGTTTTGTCATGGTTTAGTACATTTCCTCTGCTGATGCCCATCCAGTCTCCCTCATCGTGATGGGAAAACTGTCTCTTTAAAAGTCCAGATCATCTGGCTCAGCTCAGTAGAGCTGACTTTTTGTTTCCACACAGCTCTTCATTTGGTACAGTTTGGCTTTTAAAATGTGGATTAAATAATGGAGAAGGAAGGAAAGGAAACTGGCACTCAAACAGGAGCTAGCTACCAGGGCTCACATTAAAGAGCTGTTTCGTAGCACAGGCTTGTTAATGAACAGCTCATCTTTAGCCATCTTAATTAATAGCACATCATTGTTTCTATTAAAATCATGTTTTAGGATTTTTTTATGTTAAAGGTGTCCAGCTGGCCTTATAGCTCCATACAAGACTCCTCAGCACTCTTGTCTTTCCTCAGACAACTCTAGACTCCAGGTCTGCAGGACTGAGTAATTTGTGATGTTGACTGCATCCATGCCCGATAAATTTGCTAAACTATAGGAAAAAATCACTGCTTTTTAAAGTTTAGGGATTGTACTCAGTGAAATTTTCTGATGATAATTGCAGCATAGAGATCCATTTAGAGCTTTAAAGTTCTAACTTTCCTTTGTTTCTTTTTATTCCTGATGGCTACCCCAACTTCCTGACCCCCAACATGTCATCAGAATCACATGACTCCAAAGTACCGATTGATGGAGGACTCCCTCAATGCCAACATCACAGTGCATCCTTTGCAAAAAAAACCATTTCTTTAAGCAAACATTGCATTGCATTTGGTATGCAGGACTTTGTTTTGGCTGTGATTGAAACAGAAATTGAGGTTTGATTTTTACTAGAGTTCTGGTATTGTGACAATCTCAGTCCACACTGAGACTTGCAAATGAACAAACTTAATGGTTCCTGTTGCATAAGATCAGCAACAAGACTTCTTTCATTTCTGAATTCACATCTTGGTTTTAAGGATTGATAGAAGTGATGTTTTTTTTAATTTACCCTCTTTAGAAAAAGAGAAAGAGTTTTGACATTAAAGACAATAGACTCAATAACACTTAAGTTGTCTCACTGTTTCGATACAGTTGGTTTAGAGGTGAAGTCCATGGTTACTCAGGTGCTGTGCCCTCTTTTTAGTCACAGTGTGAAGTCAGCTGCACTTTCAGTAAATGTAAGCTGTGGGGGAATTACATCAGCTGCTGTGTTTCACCTCTCTCTATCACCTGTAAGTTACCTCATCATGTCTGGGAAGTTTAAAGATGATGTAAGAGCTCTTTTAGACGTGTCTGTCCTCTGCTTTAAAGAGCAGCTAGTAAGAAAATTTCCCTCTAATAGATTCATTTCCAAAGGTTGTATTTACCTCCTGGAAATATTAAAATACAGCCAAGGAAAGGGATTGCTTTTATGGTTGCGGCTATAAATCATTTTAAAGTGACCTTGCTGTATCAGTTTTTCCCTCTATGCCTCTCTGCCTCGTGTATGTTTAATGTCATCATGAAAATTTGATTTTGTTTGAGTGGTTAAGAGTTATTGCTGTTTCAAATATTACATGAATTTTAAATTGAGCCACTAGTGTGATGGCAGCTGTGCTGGTTTACTAGAGTAGAGACAGTCTCATGCTACTGAATGTTAAGACCAAATTAAAGTCCAGGAGCTGCAGGTGAATATTAATAGTTTTGTTTTTAACACTGATGAAGAACTATCAATGTTGACTGTGGATCAAGTCTTGCATTAACAGACTGCATCAACAAACTAAAACATAGTTTTTAAAAATGTTTTACTCTCCAGTGTTCTTTTTTGACAGATAAAGGTACAAAAACCAGAGGAAATATGAACCAGGCAAGGATCAAAACAGGAAAGAAAATCCAAAAAGGGAGGCAGAAATCAAAGAGCCAAAAAACATCAGGAAAGGAAGACATGGGCAGATTTAGAGTCTCAAGTTTCAGACAACAGAATCACAAATACAAGAAGGAACTGACCCCAACGCTTTGGCAGCACATCACTACTGGAAATGAAGCTGTACTTCAAATCTAATACTGGGCTGATTTGAGGAAATGGGAAGCAGGTGAGTGAGTGGAGAGGTCAGGTGACCGGGCCTGAAGAGAGAGGGGTTATTACAGGGCAGGAGGGAGCGTCTGTTTGTGGAAGTGAGGTGGAGAGGACAGGAGGGAAGATTCAGAGGGCATCTGGTGGACATGAGCAGAATCACAGTGAATAGATGTGATGACTTGGGAATGTGGATGGAGAAAATGGGACACAGTGATAGTTTCAAAACAAGATTTTTAAAAATGTTTTTAAGCCTTTATTGGATCAGATATCTTAAAAGAGAGCAAATACGGAGAGAGAGAGAGAGAGAGGACTGACAATCACCAAAGCTGTGTTTCCAAAGCAGTCTGGTAAAGTTTGATTTGGTACAGTACGCAGTTATTGGATTTTTCACCATTAAAAGTTGAAAAGATACCATTAAAACTGATCTGTACCAACCAGTGTTAATTTCATCAGCTAAAACTATATCTAAAAATGTTTGTCGACAGCCATTTTCCCATGAGAAAGGCTAGACTAAGACTATAATAGATCTTTAATGACTAAAACTGACAACAAGTCAGTTTAGTTTTCTCAAGATGACTAAAACTAGACTGAAATACAATTTAGTTTTGGTCTGACGTTCAAAATCCATGATATTTCTCCACTGTGAGTAAATTTGTCAAAATACAATGCATCTGTAGCGATTCTGCCTCTCAGCTGTAGAAAACAGGGACCCCAGGTTTGGCAGAGTGCATAGAACACACTACCATGATCTGGTATCAGATTCAGGCAAGAGAATAAATGCCTGGACCAAAAGGGACTGAATTTACTTCTAATGCCAAAAATAAGGTACACTACAAAATAAATCAAAACATCTCAATAGACCCTATTTGATTAATTAACAGTCTGGCCCCACAATGTCTGCCAAGAAAAACACCTGGCCCCTGTGCAAATGTTGTTGGTGATCCCTGCCCTTAAGGATCAGATTTAGTTAAGAGTCTTAAGTTAAGTTAGGTCAGTCTTAAGTTAAGATTGAAACTAGACTCACTTCAATCTGTCGATTATTCAAAGAATCTCCACTGTCTGTGTGGTAGTGTTGGTAATAGCCAAACACAAATCCGAGCAGCTTTTCTCCCTTGTTTCGTCATAAACAATTAAAGGACAATTGAAATGACAGCTCAAGACAACAAATTAAAGATGTACTGCTGTGTTTGGGAGTGATTAGCTTCTAAGAGTCACGTCCAGTTTAAATAAGAGATTCCTTTCTTTCCATTTCTGTTGTGTTGTTGCTGGCCACACAGCAGATGTCTCAAAGATTGATTTTAGGGGAGGCTCATCCCAAACAATAATGGCGTTGTGTTCCAATTTATCTGAAGTTCGGTGCCAATATGATAATTTTACTGCTCTGGATTGAGTCGTAGACTCTCCAGACTTGAATAATAAATATCACACACATTTCTTTTCTTTCTTTTTTTTTTTTTTTTGATTAATCCTGGCATCTTTCAGGGGGATGATCGCTCCTCACGTTGCTCATATTCCCTATCCAGTATGTCACTGCAGTCTCTGCATATTATTTTATGATTGTCTGTCACCTTTTCCCTTCTTTCATTTCTTGCCACTGGGAAACCAAAATGCATTCATACATCAGATTTGAAAGTCGCTGACTGAGACTCCACAATCCCTAAAACTTAGTCACTCGGTTCTCCTTCGCCACTCGTTGCATTCACTATTTTCACCCTGTTAGATCGAGCCAGTGAGTGGAGCCCAAAAGGTGATGGCAAAGCCTGATGGGAACTGCGGTTCCCACTTCCCTTTGCTCTGCTCCACTGAAAAAATGTCATTTTTGCCCCGAAGACCTGTCATTTCAAACAGTTGCTTCACCATGGCAGTATTATGTCACTTCTGTCACCGTGATACCATGAAATAAACAACGCAGTTAAATCTCTAATGCTATACAAATAAAGACGGATTGATTATTTTGTATCTTGGAGTCACGTTCGATTACACAAGTTTCTGTGAGATCTTTAGAGTGCAGTGTATTCACTGTGAAATCGTTACTACAGACAGCTGGTCTGTTGTTGATCTCGTTTACAGTGTAAGTTCAGAAGATAAGGTATATCAAATCTGTTGGAACTTGAAACTGTCCTTATGTCTCTGGTCTTCGAATTTGGTGAAGATTTGAAAATTGTTCAGTGTGTTTCCGGCTTGCTTAACATTAAAAAATCCAAATTGGTCCCACGTAGAGAGCTGTTAGGGAGCCAAAAGACTGGTGAATACAACTTTGCTGTCCCAAACTGTGCCAGACTGTTCCAAACCAAACTGGGCAGCTTGGTGGAAATGCACCAGTAGAGTAAATCTCAGTATTTTTTTCCGGTCCAGATTGATGTCTCAGCTTTTCAGAATTTCTAGAGTTCCTGCCATTGTGTGATGGGCTGAGAGAGAGAGAGACGGAGAGAGAGGTCTGATGGGGTCTGATTGAGCACCTGGGCTGAACAGGAAGCAGCTGGAGAGTCCTGATTACTCGATGGACACACATACACAAACGTGAACACACTGCACAGTCCTTGAACATGTCTGGTTTTAGAGACGAACAAAGGAGAGATATAAAGATTCACTGTGCAGTTATTAATAACACATGCATGCAGAGCTATTGTCTTTGTCTCAAACACACACATAAACACACATGTGACAGATGCTCTGTGTATGTGTGAGGAGGATGAAGAGGAGGAGGAGGAGGGGGAGTCCCTGTCCTCTGGCTTACACTGCTGGCTGCAGCTAGAGGGGCTTTCCTGCATGTAGCTGGTGCATTTATAGCTCTGCAGCATGTGCATGTCCACAGTGTTTTTCCTGCTTTATTATGAGGAGGTGGGCATGGAAAGCCGGTGCGCAGTGCCAGGGAAACGAGTGACCACACCCCTCGTCTCTGGATGACGCAGCCTCGGTCTTACCTCATGACTTTTTACAGACACCTCAGGATTATGAGTCAGAGTTAACAACTTCCAGTCCTGCAACCAGGGCACTTTCTCCACTGATGGAGCTGCTTTATTACCTGGAGTGGACCCAGAGGCAGTGGCATGTTCACTGCTTTAATTTAATGTAAGATTAATTATCTCTAAAGAATGATAGCTTTGCAGACAGGGTCATAGTGCTAAAGTTTTCTGTGGAGTGTTTTATACTTGGTGATCAGTTTGATCGATTCAAGCTCAAAAATAAAGTGGATGCTACAAATAGGAGTTAAAGTATTCATAGTTGGTTGCAGAAGGGTTTTAAATCTGCTGGATAAAGTCATTAAACACTCTGTTTTCTGTTTTCCTCTCACGAAGAACAATCAGTCTACAACATAAACTGTTTATAGGCATTGTTAGTTCTCTTTCTGAGACTTTAGAAGGTGCTGCACCCTTATTAGCATTAACCAGTGAGAAAAAAGGTTAAATTTGATCGTCTAACTCTTCTAATACAAAAGCAATCTATTTGATTTATTGACATGTAGAGCTAATGACTAGAGAAGCAGATATTTTTATGTACTGCAAGTTATAATGAGGAAGAGTGTCAAATCTTGATTTTTATCCAAAAGTATGACCTGGCAACTAAAAGAACTTCTTTTGCATGTGATTTTATTTTAATCTTTGCAGCTCCAAACTTTGGCAAACACAGTCCCACTGGCTCTGAATACAAATCTTTTATTAGTATTCATTGTCTTTTATGTAAATAAGGTGATCAATTTAAAAAATGCAATGCAAATGCAATGGTGCAATCATTTACAAATGCAAGTTGTTGCCGTATTTTATTTGTGAGGAGTTTTTGCAATTTTGTGTTTTATATCATTGTAAAAGAAAAAACTTAGAGGTGTAAAACTGTTTATTCAGGTTAAAAAAAACATTTAAAGGTGTGCATTTAGGATTTGGTAAGGTGTTTAAACTGTATCTTGAGATGTTATAATTGTAAAAAATGGAGAAGAGGGTTTTATACACATCATGTTTAGGTGCGGGTCAAGTCTAGTGATCTTCCTAGATAAATAAATCCACACCTGAATAAACACAAATAGGGAAAATAATCTAATTGGGGTTTTTTTTCCCCAATATTGCAATTGCGATATGATGTGTGATTTTATTTAAGTTCCGAATCTCATGTTTTTTGCAATAAACACAAGCTATAAATCATTCTATATTACAACCAACACTATTAGATAAAACTAGGGCTGAACAATTTAGAAAAATAAGTTGATTGTGATGATTTTGAATCATATTGCAAATTGAATAGGAATGGCTGTACAAGAAAAGTGTTTAAAAAAGTAGGATTTTTGTTGACTATTCTAAAAAACTGCCAATTGGATGATTGCATGATAAGTAATTTTTAACATCTCCACAGCAAAAAATAAAAAAATAAATCGGGTATTTCAACACAAAATTCTGGTTAAAGAAACATTGCACCTTCTGCGATTTGAAAATTGTACCAGGCCATATTGCAATTTAATCAAATTCTCGATTAATTGCCCAGCCCTAAACACACATCATAACTGCGACTAAGTGACCAGTTGATAGCAACAAAATAAACCCAGTAGACAGTCCAAAACAAGCACTTCTTATTTAAGTTGTCACAGCAGCAGCTGGTAAACAAAGTGAATTTGGTTGGTAGAGTGTGGCTAAAGCTAGCAGTGCTAGCAGCTTTAGCCTCCTTACACACTCCTGTGCTGAACATCATCAAGTGTCTTAGTTATATGTGAGTATCTCGGTTTTCTACATCTATAACTAAACCGCCCTGTTCATGAGATGCTATCACTTTACCGTCGTGTACTTTCAGATTAAAGAGCATTATAGCAGCATGGTAGTAGACATTGACCAGACCTAGCTAACTGCAGGCAGCTGCATTACAGATTATACAAAACATTTGACTGGGATAGTGGGCCTGAAATGATCAAAAATATGAAGAACTGAGTTCATCAACTGGTAATCCTAGTGCAGAATAATGAATAGTGCAACTTTAACAATTCACGCTGGCTAATCATGAGCACCCAAAATCAGCCTCTGAAAGAAAAACAATATGCTAATGCACTTCTTCAGTGCCTCATTAAAGTGAAGTAAATCACAATTTCTGAACTATGCATTCATCAGGTGATAGTTTTTTGAAAATATTGGGACACACTTAAACATGCAAATTAGCATCACTGGGCTGACAAATTTCAAAAACACACCCAGAGTAAAAAAAAAAAATAAATAAAAAATAATAAAAGCACTATTTCTACTTAACAGGGCTGTCAGATGATTTATTTCTTTAAAACGGTGCTTAATCTCTGAGTTTCTACAGTAAATCACATACTAAAATGCATGTTAGCATCATTTTCCATTTCACAGCTGTTTTATTGCACTTTTTTCTGTTTGCACTGTCTTATGATGCGTTCATGTTGAATGCATCAAAATTAGAGACAATGAAATGTAATTTTCAATGTGTTGCTTTTAGTGATGGACTGTTTTTGAGTATGTATTGTTTTAAATGCTAGCATATTCTTTTACATCTTTCTGCCCAGGGACCACAGATGAAAATTAGCTTTATAGCTAACTCTGGCTTGACAGTTTTGTTTTGCATGGCCCCTGTCAAATAAACAAATGAATAAATAAATGAATAATAAATAAATAAATAAATAAATGTTGCTCCTGTAATTTGGAATTCCAAGATGGCTGTTGGATATGCCACCCTGAATGCCCCTAAGGTCAGATATCAGAGAACTTTCAGTACACTGAGTTAATACCTTGTAGTAACCGTGATGCAGCTAACACTGGTCATCCCTAGCACCTGTCTTATGAAATAGCTGCTGAGCCTTTTTCATTATGGAGGTTTTTTGTGGCATTGAGTGAGTGTACATGCATATCTCTGTTTGGAAACAAAAGAGAGATTAATCATTGACAAAGGCAAGCTTTGAAGCAGTAGTGGATGCCAATTAATAATCTGTAAATATTGAAAACTCTTGAGTAAATAAAGCACTTCTAATAATGCAAACCAGTTCTGCAGAAAAAGTGTGACTGTCCCTTTAAGAGGGCTGTCTCTCTCCCTGCAGCTGCTCACCATGTTAAAGTCTGCTCACATCTACTATCAGACAGACAGCTTCAGTGATGCACACTCTAGTGTTTGGTGTGCTCCTCACACTCACAGCGGGGTAATTGTCTGTTAGGGGTTTGGCAGACATCCATGCTGCACAGCTGCACCGGGTCAATGCACACAAACACACACATAAACACACACACACACACATGTAGCAGAGTAGTTGAGGTCTTGTCATGCTGTCTGATGTTTTGCTCACACGTCTTTTTCTCCATATTGCACCATAAATAAAGATGTTGCATTCGACGTTGCTCTGCAGTATAAAACATGTTTACTCAGCTGCAGCAGGTTATCGCCACCTCCTTAGTTAATGATCAGTGCTGACAAGTTTTTTATTAGTTACTCACTCAACTTAACATCATGAAAAGCAGTGGTGATGGATGGTTTTATGAACAGGGGAAGCAAGTTTGTCTGGTAAAGGAAGTATCAGCAAGTCTGCCACTCCAGTTTAGACTTATCCAAAAGGATTAGACATGTTGCCATAAAAAAGTAAGCAGACATTCAGGTTTCCCTCTGAGTGAAATGTCCAGACAGCTATCAGATGGATTTCACAGCAGCATTATAGACCTGGTTCCTCTCTCCACTGTGTTTTACCTTTAATGATCCCCTAACTTTTTATTAGACACAATCATCAGTGAATGCGAGTATTGCAGCTGTTATGATGTTGAAAAATCCCAGGTCAGTGTCAAAAACAAACCAGTATGTCATGATTTGTTTGTTGGTGTTATTCATGTTTATTAATAAGTAGTGATTCATCAGATATTCAGCCTTTACTCCATTGTTGTTGTCTGTGATTTGTAATGTGTTAAGAATAACTTTTTTCTTTTTTAAATACAAGCAAAACTGATGACATTTGGCTGTCTAATACAAGATTTTTAAACTTCCTCGTGCTTTTGAAAGTCTAATGATGACAGCACTGTTCAACAAAAACAGAAGTCTTGGGCACTCGATATTTGGCAAATTTCTTGATTTTTATTACAAAACTCCTGCACACTGTCTAAATTGCAGAAATTTGTTGTAAAAGTTTTAGCACCAAAAGATTGTCAACAAATTTGTGTCGTTTAGACCAGAGATTTTCAGACTTTTGTTGATCAAGGTACATTTCAAGGCACACCTAGGACCAAGCCGAAATCTCAAGGCCTGCCACACAAATCGCCTCTTTAACCCGTCATCTTTACTTGATGTTTATAGTAATAATGCATGGTTGATCAAATTTACTATGCATACCTAGACATTCATTGCTACACCATTTGGGAACAACTGATTTAAACAAATACATGTTAAAATGTTTGTTTTATTCACCATACATCTCAGTTGCGTCAGCTTTATTCACGGCTGTTGATAAAACGATCTGCTGTAGCAAAATAAAAATGTTTTGTACCTGCTATTTGTCATTTAAAAACTAAATCATCCACATTTTGTTCTTATGACACAAAAGCACAGTTAGAAAATGCAAGAAATCGAGCAGAAAAAATAGTTCTCAAAGACTTAGTTCAAGTTTTTTTTTTTTATATTTTGATATTATGTGATGTTGCAAGTTTAAAAACAATATTAAAGTATCAAAAATAACTACAATTTTTTTCCCCAGTATTGCAATTGGGATTCGATGTGATTATTTCTTAAGTTCTCTTTGTTCTCTTTTATGTTTTTTTTAACCAACAAACACAAAAAAATGCACCATTCTATATTATAACCATCACAATATTAGATAAAACTAGACCTGAACAATTTTGAAAAATATCTAATTGTGATGATTTTGACTCGCATTGCCAATTTGATAGGAACTAATGTATTGAAGGGAGTTAAAATTATTATGTCATCCTCATATTTAATAAGAAAAATGCACAAAAAATAAGGATTGTTGTAGACTATTCTAAAAAAATTGCCTGTGGATGACTGCATGATGTAATGCATAACATCTCTGCTGCAAAAATAGTTTTAAACTGCTATTTTGACACAATTTTCAGGTTAAAGAAATATTGCATCTTCTGCGATTTGAAAATTGCGGCAGAACATATTGCGACTTAATCTAATTTTCTATGAATTGCTCAGCCCTATTGAGAACCACTGTACTCAGTCTCTTCTGCTGGAAGCTTTTGGTTGAAAACAGTATTTGGAACTGATTGCATTTATTATGAAAAATGAAATGAATTTAATGTGACAAAAGTAAAATTCCATCATTGAAAAAATGAACAATTTAACACCAACTGTTTACATGACAAACAGAACAAAGCAACACAGTATCAGCAGGAAAACAGGAAGAAATGTCTGCGCTCACAGTGTTAATTGGCTGGTAGCCAATCAGATAGAGTTGTGGGCGGGACATTAGGTCAGACCTTGGAGAGTCAAATCAGAGCCAGAAGGGAAGACACACCCCGAGTAGAACTGGAGGATCAACCTTTTGATTGATTTATTTAAAACAAAATACATGCAGACACTCCAGATGCCTAACACCAACCTTATTATTATGGCAGCAAGATAAAAGGAACATTATGCTTGTTAAACAGCATGTGAGCATTATCACTGTGAACATGGTGTATCACACTGATATTATTCTGAAAGCATCGCTGTGCTTCTGTACTTCCTCACAGCTGCTGGGATCGGTACATTTCTTAGATTTTTCAAGAGACTAGTTGACCTGATGTCGTGTACCCACATCCTGATAGTTTTCTATTTGTAGCTGCCCCCCCACTTCTTCTCCCTGCACAGCAGCTGACCTTTGACCCAGTTAGCGGGCCATGTGGTCCAGTCGAGGTTGTGTTGTGGTGTGTCAGACGCACACATGATTTCCCCTGCAGGGTCATGTGACCTGATGTGGGTCTGGCTCACTGATGCTGACAGGGAGGAAGTCAGATGTTTGCTGCTCGCTCGGTTTACTGCCTGCTCTGAGAGGTTTCTGTTTTTGAAAGGAACGCTGTCTGGGAGATGTTCAGATTTTTGTTTTTTGGTGACTGAGAGGTAGAAGGATGACAGGAGAAGAAGGGGCAGCTAACACTGTGGCACCATGAATGCAGTAGTAATTTAGATGGCAGTGAATCGTGGAACTTCCTGTTTGTGATTAAGGTCTATTTTTGATGAACTTATCACTAATTTTGTTTCATTTATTGAGTTTATTTGCCACTGCTGCTGCTTCATAGTTAGGGTCCTAATACATGTATTATTTCAGTCAGCCTATTTTAATGAGTGAGGATTTTATCACATATAATCTGTTAAGGCAAACTTGAGGGAGTAAAAGCTCTGTCATTAAACATGTCTGCATATTTCCATTTTGAATACATGGGGAATTTAGGCCTGCTACTCAAAAGTTCTGTTGGAGAAGCACCTTCTAATCAAACCTAGCATTATTATTTGGTATTATTTTTTACTAATACCAGCACAAAAGAGTGTGTTTGCACTGATATAACCATAGGTTTAGGGAAAAAGTTACTAAAAATCAGTTTAACTGGCAAAATGTTAGGCCGGAACATACTGTAAAAGTGTAATAAATGTTAATTAAGAGTACAAGTATGTGATTATTTTGACAGGTTTATTTGTCATATGTGCTTGATTTAGTTCAGATTTAATTCTACCAAAATACCCTCCTTCCCCTTTCTTTTTTCTACTTTGGTGCATTTCTGCCTTCTGTTAGCTCCCTCCTATGAGAGAGGTTCGCTATGTTATCGATTATTATGCAGGTTGAAGCCTTGCCATGAGGAGTGCAGTGCTCTGATTTCACCCAACCAACACAAACAGTAAAAATGTACAACTTCCTGACAGATATAAGAGCCAATATGGCATAAATCCTATCAGTAAGCATAAAGTAAAGTGATTATGAGGCAGCCTGTCATAAAACACATTCTTAACCAGAGATGGATGGTTAGAAAAGGAGGAATGTTAAAGTCTAGACATCCCTCCTCCTGTCTGAGCCGACCTTTCCTTCTCACAGATTTAAAGATGGAGGATTAAAAGTTCAGTTCTCACACTGTCAGCATCATGTGGACTGATTTATGTTCATACTAATAAACTCTGTTCCCCCTCACAAACACTCAGAAATATGAGCCTGTATGTATTCATGTTTACATTCTGGAAGTTTGGAAGCCCCTTGAGCTTTTTTCCCTTTGCTCAGTGCTGCCACCTGTCTGTTGTGACTGTAATTACACTCTGGCAAAGACAGCAGAGTGGAGAGGAGTCATAAACTCCTGGATTAGTTTGTCTTCTGATCAGCTTGACTTTATCATCAAAACTGAAGATATTTTTGCTTTTATTAAAGATCAGTACATGTCAAAACAGCAGAGAAAATTAACTTTAGTCTTCCGTTTTTAAAACAGTCTGATGTTTAAGTTTTCTTTTCTATATCAGAAGTGTAAACAGTAAAACTTGTGTCATTTTAAAGAGTGAAAGCATTGAAATACTGGGGAACTTCTAGTTTTGAACACCAATAATTGCACAGATACATTTGCAGCATCTCAGACATGGCAAGTGTATTTGTGCAATTTATACTCTATAATGAAGAATTTACTTGCAGTTTAATTAGAAACAAGAACTTACTGGGAATGCTGATGTCATTGTCAAGGGGTTATGTCCACTTGAGTGAGCTCTGAAATGCCAGTACACTGGATATCTGCAAAAACCCAACATTGTGCATCCCTATTGTTTCCCTCTTTCTCTCTCCAGTTTCTGATGTTTTATTCCTCTAATGAAGGCATAAAAGCCCTAATATAAGCCTTGAAAAAAATCAAATAAAAAGACAATTTCTGATATTAAGTGGCTAGGACTTCAGCTTTTGTAGCTTTTTGTTTTTGTAGCTCCTGTTTAGGGTGTAAATATCATTTACTATTTAAAATATTAATTCTAGTGATGTGACAGCCCTGCACAAGCACCAAAACATACCAAATCATCTCTGTTTAAATGTTTTTTACAAAAAAAAAACAACCGTAGCATAAAAAAGGAAAATTATAAACTATTTTGGAATCACAATGCAACTGCAGCATTCATCAAGATATTCACATTTTAATTTTCTTCTGATGTAGATGTTTGGATGTCTGTTTACAGACTGCTAACATCTAGTTTGGTCGTCTTCTGTTGTTAAGATTCCTTCAGAGCTGCATCATTTGTGAGAGTTGTAAAAGAGTTAAATTTCTGACTTCATCGCCCAGAACTCCTGATATCTGATGTCCCTGAAGCTCACAGCATCAGATCAGAGAGTAATCCCATCCACACAAAGCTGAGAGGAATGAGATCTGATGTTGCTGCAGTCAGCTCTCACAGGACAGACTGAAGCTTTACTGATGTTCTGCATACTTTGTTTCACTTCACGTTTCACTTTGTCTCTTTGTCTTAGAAGGTAGGATTAATGTAAATACTACACTAGAGCTTCATTTGAGAAGACCACATTTCATTCACCGCCATCATACGATGTTAAACCAGTGCACTGTGGAATGCCTTATTCTCATGATTAATGAAAACTCTCTTAGTGTTTAAAATAGAGATGCACAGTTTGGTTAAACATCGGCCCTGATGACAAACATCTGACATTAACATGGTATGGATGGATATCAGTCTCTGCTGTTTATCTGTGGTGTCCAGTTAATTTAATGTTGGCATCTACCTAACTACTGACACAAAGAGGAGATTTTGTTACTGAGCAGATGAAGCCACTTGTTTGACGAACTGTGATCTGTTTCCTTTGTCAAACAGGAGAGAAATGTTGGTACAGAGGAAGTCTTGAGGTCTTTGCTCACCACACAGGTTTCTGTTGTGTGATTCATTTGCATGTATTTGTTTTTATTCAATACTTTAATCAGTCAAAGTTAAAGATGGAGACAGGCAGCCCACCACATGCCCATAATATAAGTGGACCAAATGCACTATGCACACGACTGGAGCTGTTTACAGCCAAACTGGACTCCACTCCTATAACACATACAGGTGGAAGGTCGAAGGTTTGACCCCCAACCCCTGCAGTCACATGGATGATAAAAAGTCAAAATTTTAAGATTGAAGTTAAAATGATGAGGTAGAAAGTCAAAATTAGGAGATAAAAGTCAAAATTAGGAGATAAAAAGTCAAAAAATATAAGATAAAAGTAATGATTATGAGATAAAAGGTGAAAATTAAGAGATAAAATGTCAAAATAATGAGATAAAAGTAAAAAATTATGCGATAGAAAGTCAAAATCATGAGATAAAAGTCAAAATTAGGAGATTAAAAAGTCCTAATTATGAAATCGAAAGTAAAAAATATGTGATAGAAAGTCAAAATCATGAGATAAAAGTCAAAATTAGGAGATTAAAAAGTCCTAATTATGAAATCGAAAGTAAAAAATATGTAATAGAAAGTCAAATACATGAGATAAAAGTCAAAATTAGGAGATTAAAAAGTCCTAATTATGAAATCAAAAGTAAAAAATATGTGATAGAAAGTCAAAATCATGAGATAAAAGTCAAAATTAGGAGATTAAAAAGTCCTAATTATGAAATCGAAAGTAAAAAATATGTGATAGAAAGTCAAAATTAAGAGCTTAACAGTCCAAATTATTTGATAAAAGTTAAAATTATACTATAGAGGGTCAAAATTATGAGCTAAAAAGTAAAACTTATGAGATAGAAGTAAAATTAAATGATGGAAAGTCAAATTAAGAGCTACAAAATCAAAATTAGTTGGTCAAAGTCAAAATTATGACCTAAAAAGTCAAAATTATGAGCTAAAAGTAAAAATTGTGTGATAGACAGTCAATTTTAAGAGATTAAAAAGTCTAAATTATGAGATGGTTCCTGCTGTCACACACCGTCCGTACGACTGATTTTTAATTGCATAATTTCAACTTTTACTCATAATTCTGACTTTTATCTCATGATTTCGACTTTCTTTCTTCATAATTGTAACTTTGGATATTTTTTTTAATTGCTTGTCTTTCATATTTTTATTTTTTTAAGTGGCAGAACTGGGCTTCCATACATACCTGTAAACCTGTATTAAATATATGTTTTTCTGAGATATTTGGACTCTTAGCCAGTGAAGAACATTTTTCAGCTTGTTTCTGACTTATTTCAGTAGATGCATTCTGTATACCAGTCAATGGGTAATAATAAGTTAAAGAGTCGTTAATTACAGCCCTGCAGAGTGGATTAAACGCGGCTTTGTCACAGTAAACACACTGCATCAATCAGCAGCAGCATCTAGGAGATAGCGCATAAATGTTCACTGAGGTGAGCCATCGCCTTCAACACACAGACTTATCAGAAATCAGAAACAAATAGCAGTAAAAGTTGTCCATTTGTTAATATTTTCTCCATCTTCTGTTTTATATGAGGTAACAAACTACAGCGCCTGCATACAAACAAACCGCTCTCCTCATTTTCTGTTCCTGCGTCTCACATCGATCCAGACATACATCGATCTCCACACACGGACACACAAACAGTTTAGCATTCCAAGCTCCACCCGTCTGTCTGGAGCGGTGACGGAGCCTTCTCAGGAAACCACTGCCTCATGGCCAGAGGGCTGACGTAGGGGTCTGTGGATGTGGGTGTTAGTTGGTGCTTTGGGTGGGTCTGCAGGTGTGCATCATCTAATATGTGCATGATTTAAGGATGTGGTGTTGTTAATGGTGCAGAAATACTCTTAGCAAATCCACACGTAGCTCATATTGCGGTTTGAGCGCGTTGTGAGAGCACCTGTCACCTGTGAACAAACGACCCGAGTTTTCTTCCTCATTAGGCGTCTTCGACACCTCCGCCACAGCTCCCCACAGGGACCAAACACTCATACTCCTCCTCCCACATATACACTCCATTTCACTCAGAAGTACACACATGCTGACAGTGAGAAAGTAATTAACCATCTAAAGCATCATCATCACTTAAATCCCCATACAGCCACACATCTCCATCATCTACAACTTTGGCTTTTAATACCTCCTCCCCTCCTGCTGGATCCACTCAGACCGCTTCATTTTTTACCCTGAGCTCACATTAATACTGTGAACCCCACAGACAAACGCTCTAACTGCAGCAGTGTGTGAAATAGATTTGCTTTCTAAAGGCTGATATACAAGTGATTATTTTACCCCGCGGCTGCAGTTTGTCCTCTTTTATGTCTGCTCTATGAACGGGAAGAGGAGGAAAATGTGTGTAGCTGGACTCTCAGACTGATCGATGTGATGAAGATTATGTTTTCTAAAGTGATGATGGTGGAGACATCAGATCTGACTCACTGGAGTGATTAAGATGAAACTGCTCTGGTTTTGGATGCTTCAATCAGTATTTAGTCTGGATGCAACGTCCACACGTTTTGAATGATCTCATTGTTTTAAGACATGTAAGATTTGATGTATTCATACATTCCAGATTAAGGCTTCTATTCATCTACATCCACACAGAAAAATGACTGAGAAAATTTAAAGTTGAGCAGACGAGGGTTGATAATTTGATTATGATGTGACTACAGACTGGCCAGCCAAAGCTGAGTAGGTAAGGGACATGTTTGAAGAGCTATAGGAGGATGTTGATGATTTTTATTTGACTGGTTAATGATTTATTATGAAAATCAAAGATTTGAGCATTTAAATGATTCTTGTAGTATATCTTGATCTGCAACAAAGGTTTAGAAATTAAGGTGAAAATGCTTTTCCAGACCTGCTCAGATGGTTGAATTTTATTTTGAAACTATACTTAGTTATAGACAGTATTTCTCAGCACACTCTGTATGACCTAAAATAATAATAGGTTCAGCATAAATGGGTCTTAAGGAAGGTAGACAAAGGGAATTTGGACATCAGCATAGTGGATATTGCTAAAAATCCAAAAATCCAAAATCCTGCATCCCTAAGATATTGTGATAAATGTTTTCTAATATTTAATTTGCCTTTAACCAGTTGTCATTTGCCTATTGTTTATTATAATTACAACCTTCTTGGCTTGTAAAGACAAGCAGCAGCATCTTTCTTTCTAAGTCAAAGCTCTGTAGATTTATCGTACACATAAAACAGAAAGATTTTAGGTATTTGTCTCATTGAAACTGGTGCAGCAGTTGTGTTACAGTGTATGGTGTGATCTGTGGCCTACAGTCCTGCTTTGCAGACTGGGACTAATTGAGGGCGCTCTGAGCTGTTTTCAGGATCCACTTTTATCTCATCCGTAAGAAAGGGTTATGTATACACAGAGAGCAAGAGAGCAGGGGTCTCATTTTAGGAAATTACCTCATTAAAGCGGCTATAATTGACATTTTTCACAGAAAAGAGGATTAAAGGTTCACACAGCCACATTTGTATTTTTCCAAAATAATTTTGCCATCATATCGTCCTTTTCCTTTAGCAGAACAGGAATCTCCTCTGCTGTGTCCTCATTGTGCTTTCTGGCTGAACTCATTACACAGAGCTCAAAGGCTGTTAGGGTTCTGTAGGTGTTATCTGTGCTTCAGGTATTTAGAGGAGAGAGATACAGGGGCACACATTTTCTGGACTCCTACTGACAGCGGCACATTGCTTCACTTTTTTTTCCATTCAGCTCAGATGCTAACGATACTTGTGTAATGCTTGGCACTCAGTTATTATAGCTAATTACATTCATTCCTCATCCCAGATGTAAATCAGACACTGATTAAAGCAGCGTGTTGCAGTCTCCTCAGCAGTGGAAATCAGAATGAGGTCTCAATGTTGAAGTGGTACATATTAAATAACTTTCCATCTCTGTCTCTCCTCTCTGCAGTGACAGAATTTAACAATGGCTTGGAGGCCAGTTCAGACTCAGATGATGAGGACAAGCTACACATCGTGGAAGAAGAAAGTCTGCAGGACCCCGAGGTCGCCAGTGCTGAGGGGACCACGCAGCAGGACAGCCACGACGCCACCGCAACAGTATTACCCCTCAACGGCTCCCTGAACGGAGGTGAGATGCTCTTTTAGAAACATGAGGTTTTGTTTTTAACTGCAGGGTTTCATTTATGTGTTTTGTAGAAGAAAATGCAGGCCAGATATTCCAAGGGTTTGGACTGGACTTACAGGATTGATCTTCATGTTATCTGTTAATCCTGGAGGTTTGCTGAGCATGTTTGCTTATTGTCAGCTGTGCAGTCTTTTAGATTGACTCAGTAAACACTGCTGGGAGCTGCCCAGTTAACTGACAGTCCTCAGACACAGACTGTTTCTTCACAGCAACACCTCAGCACTCAGGGATGCAGCAAAGAAGTTGTAGAAGGAGCTCGCAGAACACTGTCATCCTTCAGTCCGTTTTAGATCAGGTAGTCACTGAGCTCTCGTTCAACCAAAATCTCATTGGTCAGACAATCCAGAAAGAGAGAGAGAGAGAGAGAGAGAAGAGAACAGCGATGGGTGATCAAGTAGAGAGTGGGACCGTCACAAGTTACAAACAAAGCAGTGATACAGAGGAAAAGAAGCTGTCATGTTCTGATTGTTTCACAGTGGTTACACTCTAAAGCAGTGGTTCTCAACTAGTGGGTCTGGACCCAAAAGTGAGTCACAGAGCCATTTTCAGTAGGAAGTTGGGTCCTAATGTTTAATGAAGGAGTTGGTCGTGGGTCCTAAAGTTGTAGCAGTTGAGAGCCACTGCTCTAAAGAACTTAGAAACACAGCAACACATGTAGGAAGGTGCATTATTGCCCACTGTCTATCACAGCATCTACCCCTGCTGCCTGTTTTATTCACATCAGAAATGACTATTTATTAAGTCATTCATCCATCCATTTTCTATCTCGCGTACCCAGTTGGGGGTCATGGGGGGCTGGAGCCTATCCCAGCTGTCACTGGGCAAGAGGCGGGGTACACCCTTGACTGGTCGAGTTTAGAGTCACATATTAACCTAATGAGCAGGTGTTTGGTGGTGGGAGGGAGGTTATATTTGCTAGTAACCGCTGACAGGTGGAGTTCTTAAAAATGAATGAAATATGGAGTAACTCCTGAAGAAATTACCTCAATCTTACTCAATTTTGGAGTTGTTTTTATAGCTGTAGAGATGTTATAAAAAACAATACCTGAAATACCACTACATCTTTTTTCCTTGGCACATTTTTTGACTTTAATAATGTTACGGCAGGCCTGGTGTAGCCAGTTGATGATCACCAGCTTAAAGTCATCAGTGAATATGGTCAGTTTGTTAAAAGGGACATATTTTACCCTTTTAAGATAGGTTAATATTTGTCTCAGAGGTCCCCAGAACATGCCCGTGAAGTTAGTTTCTGAAAAAAACCCTCCAGTATTGAATTTCTGCATGTCTAAAAACCCACTGTTTAAGCCCTGCTCAGGACAAGCTGTTTCTGTGACTGTGGCTTTAAATGTAAATGAGCTGCCTGACCCCGCCCCTGACTCGGCCCCTCTCAGGAAATGGATGTGGCTCTCCTGATCCTGCTCTCAGCTGGCAGCTGAGAGCAGGATCAGGAGAGGAGGGAGGAACTCTCTTCCAAGCAGGGAGGGCCAACTGAGCCTGAGGGCGGTGCTAACTCTCCACATGACGTCATGAGTGGAAAATCTGAGAACCGCCTGTTTCACCACACATTTTCTGAAAGGTGGAGAAAGAGAAGGGGGAGGGAATGGATTTTTCTGGTACTTGAGGGGATTGCGGACAGGCCAGGGGCACATATTTTTGTTGGAAAAGCCTGAAAAAGTGATTTTTGCATAGTATGTCCTCTTTACACCAACCTGCTGGAGGCGTTGCATTCATGCGTCTTGGAAGAATGAATTTCAGATGGTGTGTTCTGACCAACATTCATCAGTCTGAGCTGATCTGAGGCTATTTATTATTTTATATATTTGTAGTTTGATCTCAGATTTAACAATATATTAACCTCCTTAAGTGTTTCCATGTTTTTAGTTTATATCCCACATATCATTTGGTTGTACATGATCTTGCCTCGTCGAGAGGTTTCTGCTAGTAACAGGCATTGCTACAGGCAAGTATATTTTGAATATACTGATCTAGTTAGATGCATACCTGCAAGACCAAATACTTACTGGTTAGAATTTCAAGTATTTAATTACTCTACATACACACAGTGCTTCTCTCAGTGCCTTTCTCAGCCACTAACACCACAGTGTTAATCATCAGGGATCATGACTAGAAGCCTCAGAGCAGATTTAGTGATTATGTATTTGTAATGAAAATCAAGTGATTGTTATCTGCTCTTGATAAATTGGGGCATCTCTAGTTTAAGTACATGAATTAGATCAATGATGAGCTTATCCGCTAAACGGTTGCCAAGCGGAAATCAGCACAGACACAGAGCTCTGTTTGCTGTGGTGGTCGTACATCACTCTGTAATGGCATCAGCTTTAGTATACATTCAGTGCAGTCTGTTAAGTCCCTGCCTCTTAATTGAATAATGTGATAGAAAGCAAACTAAGCGTTCTACTGCCAGCGTTAGAGTGTGTAAAAGCTGAAAGGCTGAGTAAGCTGAACACGACCACAGCTCAGCATGGTGTGACACTTCGAGATCAACAGAGAAGTGAGGAGCGATCACAAAGGAGAGGGAGTCGTTAGAATGAGAGAAAATGAAAGGTTTTAGATAGAGAAACAGAGGAAGAGAAAGTAAGAGAGTCTGGAGAGTAGAAACGCTTCAATAACGCCTTAAATAATGTGTAATCCTGACAGTCATGCAGTGGTTCCTGGGTATAATCTTCAGCTCTCATATCCTCACTAAGTGGGTAAATCCCAAACATTCACTAACAGGCTAACACACCTTTCAATAATACAGCTCTGTGCCCCGGGTCAGTTCTTCACAGGCAGTTCAAACCCCAAATCCCCAACAACACAGCACTCTTCACACCTGCTAAATAATGAGAGCTTTTTTTTTGATAAGTCTGGATTTTTTTGTTGCTGCTGCACCGCCTGAGCTTTGGAAACACAAGCCTTTACAATAAAACTTTAACTCCCAGACTGGAAATAATGAAGCCAGGAGAGATTCAGACAAAACTGGGATATATAGACGCTATCTGGGTCAGCTGTCTGAGAGAAAAACCCTCTTTTCACCAATTTTATTGTGGGGTATGACAGCAGTGGAGGCAGCCGTTTACTGCTCAGCTTTACGCAGCATGCATGCAGCACAATGCAAATAAAAAGAGATGCTTAGATGAGATTACTGCGACACAGCTCGCTTCAAAGTGATGGCTAGTGAAGTGAAAATCAGAGTGAAACTATAATCCATTCAAGCAGAGAAATTAAGCTTATGTAATATGTATATATAAATATAAGTGCAGCATTTTTGTCTCTGATCTAAATTTGCAGCACGAGTTGCGGGGGAAAAAAACACCTTTCCCTGCACAAAAAGAACATTCCTCTGAAGTTTGGCACAGAAATTTAAGTTCATGTCAGTAAGCAGTGCTATTGGATGACCTGAAAAATGTGGCAGATAAAGACACTGATATCTAAAAATACCAGTTTAAGATGTGCTTTTTTTGTGCACAACATAATGACATAGATGACTCAAGCTTGAAGAGAGTTTGCAAATTTTTAGGCAATTCAATAATGCATAATAGTGTCTACAAGAATCATCAATCAAGCTTTATTTGTATTGCAGCAATTCATAACCAATGTTATCTGAAGACATTTAGTGCTTGCATTTGAATTTAATGTTTGATTTAGTCTGATTTATCTGAAGTGGGGTTGTATAGGTTCTTAAGTATACTTGACTTGACAATGCAGTGCTTTTCACAGACAAACTGAGTAAGTAGACAGGTTGGAAAGAGTTTCTAGCTAGTGGGATTCTCTGTCCTTTCTGCATGCTCACAGTTCCACACATCTCATGCAGAGAGGCCAAGATGACACGGACAATCATTTGAGTTGAGGTGAGTGCTTCTAAATGTACAGGAAAGGGGTCCTAGTGAAACTATTTTATTAAGTCAACAACATGAAAAAGTAGCTGACTGTAAAAGAGTGACTAGTTGCTTTTTTATTCAGCAGCCAGAGCTTATGAACGTAGTTGCAATACCAAACATGACACCAATGTGCTGCAAAGAGAGTTAATAGCTATTGCTACTTTCCTGCTATTCTTATTGGGACTATTGGGAGTATTTAGTGTATGTAAAAAATCTAAATGCAGAGCACCATTCAGTGGCAGATAAACTTGTTAATAGTAAGAATTGACAAGCTACAGACCATTCATCACTGGAGACAAGGCCATTAGTACAACATAACTCAGGATTTTAAGAAAAAGCGACCTAAAACAATGTTGGGTAAACATACTCTACATCAGTGGTTCTCAAGTGTTTTGGCTAGGCACACTGGTGTGCCTTAGGAATCTACACAACCACACCTGATTACTATAACTGTACAACAAGTAGGACTGAACAATTTGGGAAAATAATCTAATTGTGATTTTTTTTCTCCAAAATTAAGATTGCGATCTGATAGGCGATTATTTCTCAAATTCTTCATCTTATGTGTTTTCCCATAAACAAAAGCAACAAATAACTCTTTATGAAAACCAACACAATATTAAATCAAACAAAGGCTGTTCAATTTTGAAAAACTATCTTATTGTGATTTTGACTCGTATTGCAAAATGCATATCAATTGTTGTATTAAACAGAGTGATCATTTTAATGTCATTCTCATATTTTATCAGAAAAATCTACAAAAATGAAGAAACTAGGATTTTTTTGTTGACTATCCTTAAAAAAAAGGCACTTGAATGATTACATGATAACAAATGCATAATTTCTCTGCTGCTGCAGAAAGTTTAAACTGGAATTTTGACACAGATTTCAGGTTAAAGAAATACTGCACCGTCTGTGATTTGAAAATTTCAGCAGGTCAATTCAATCTAATTTAATTAGCAACAAGCAAAAATACTTATGCATATGTTTTGAGACGTGATTGTGATAACTAGTGTGATGATATTTTAGAAATTGGGATATCATAAAGTTTCAAATTCTCCAAAACCTTGACAACCTCTTACACAACTTAACATTTTGGTTGTAATTGTGTATTTCTTTACTGTACTTTTACTTCATATGCATGTATTTTAGATAACTTGGAGTAAAAATGACTATTAACAGGAACATGAAGTTTTGGATGGATTGCATGGACATAAAGATGGTGTGCCTTGAGATTTTGGCTTGATCTTATCAGTGTGCCTTGAGCAAAACAAAGTTTAAGAATTAATGCTCTCAATAATCTCTCTAATTTTCTGTGAGAACACTCTTAACTCAGAGCCATCCTGTTAAGGTTAAAGGGGAAACAGTCATTCTGATTACTCTGTCAGACATGTAGCTTACAACAAGTTTTAAGTTTGCGGACTACAGTCAAATTACATCAAAAATTCAAACAGGGTGGGAAACGGCTAAATTCTCAAAATAAATCCTGAAGCCACGGTTAGAGTTTAAGCGGTCAGAATAAAGCTCCGAATGATGGAGAATAGACTGGCTGATAATGCTGCAGTGAAGATATGCTTCCCTATTTTGTCTTCCTGCTCTGTGCTGGGATCTAACGAGGATCTGAAAGACGATCTTTAGATGCCTAAAAACAGACTGAAAAGTCTGACACAGATCAGACCCATGACTTTAATAATTTAGATTTATGTATGTAACAAACCTTAATAACACAGTTTTAACACAGCTACAGGCTTTGCTCTTTCTGTTCCTGATCTTCCCGCTCTCTCTTTGATCAGATCAGTTCAATCCTCCTCTCCACCGTGGGGAACGCCTGCTCGCTCACGCAGCCAGATGTTCTTCTCTCTCATCTCTGCTCTGATATTCTCTTCAGCACCACGTCCTAACGGCTAATCTGCCTACAGCTCATAGGCGCACATACTAACACGTCATCTGATCTCCCTCGCTCTCTCTCTGTTTTGTTTCAATAAAAAAAGGTGGCAATGAGCGTCATCATTTCCATCTTCTGCTCTGTCCTCAGACTGAAGTCAAACTGCTTCACTGATTGATATGAATGACTCAGATTTTCCTAAATCAGCGCCTGCCTAGTGTTGAATTTGAGAGAATTATTAAACAGGATAACAGGATAGGGAGGCCTGCCACATGTTGTCTTGATCTTGATTTTTTTAAGCCTGATTACAATTCTGAGTTTATCACAGCTGTTTGTCACTCTTATTTTGAAGACGTATTTTTAAGTTTAAAAAACAAACTTATTCTGGAGATCTTCCCTAAAATATATTGAGCACCAAACATTTATTCTTATGTGTTTTTACGGAACCAATTCATGCATTTTCTGCTCTACTGTACAGTTGTATTTTACTTGTGTGTCCTCTTTTGTGTTTTTGAATCCATTTTAGTTTTCATCGGGCACATTTTTACACAGGGCTATTTATTCTAAAGCATGTAGGACTATAAACAGAATTTCTACAGCTGCAGCTTTATGCATGTAAACTCTTTTTATATGTAATTTATGTGGCAGCTTTATTTATAGACGGTTAAAGTGACATAATGAGCAAATTAAAACACAGCCCAGAATAGGATTAATATCTGTGTCACATGGTCATGCAGTGACATAGTGACCTTATTTTCAATGCAGTCTTGATTTTTATTCATAAAAGGATCAGGTAGTCATGTTTTAACAGAAACAGAGCGGTGACGTTAGAATCACAGGCCTTCCTGCCTCACACTGAAGGAGAGCTGCAGATTGAGATCACTCTGAGCAGCATGCATGTGGAAAAAATGCATCGAAATAGTTGATTACATGGTCTAAAACATTTTTAAATAATGGCCAATGTCCAGACCTCACAGATATCACCACCTCCCTCTGTAAAAAAAAAAAAAAAAAAAAAAAAACACTTTATTGAAGATTTGTATACATATATCTGTTATCTTTACAGGTAAACTTGTGTAAAGAGATGCTTGCTAATAACATTTGTACAACAAGAAAAGAGCACAATAATATCAACTGTGACTATTAAAACTACTGCAGCAGCTCTGCCTCTGCTAACTGTGTCAGTTTCCTGCTTTGACCCTCAGCAGACTGCTTAGGATGGGTGACTGTGGCTCAGTGGGTAGAGTTGGAAAGTTATGGGCTCCTGCAGTCACAGGTCGATGTGCCTTTGGGCAAGACTCTTAACCCCAGTCGTCTCTCATAGCTTAGTCGGTGGTGTGTAACTGGGTATGGATGCGTTTGAATGGGATTAGCTTATACTGATGGTAAATTCTCCTTTGTAACTTTTACTAAACACTGATTTTCTTTTCTCAGTTTAACAGATTTACCTGGTGTGGGGGCGAGTAATGATGAGCCATTCACAAACGAGTCTGTTGCTAGCTCCAATTTGAGTTCCAGTTTTCTTTCCTCCATCTTTTTTGTTATTTAATTCACATTTATAAAAACCCAAACTGGAACCAAATGAAGAGCTGTTTGAGAGCCAAACAACCAGCTCTACTGACCTGAGCCAAATGATCTGGAGAAGAGTCTGATTTTCCGTCACAAGTGAGACTGGAGTGTTGAGACGGACGTCAGCTGAGGAAACGTGACTATCATCAGAGTTGTAATAAGCTAAATCATGGCAAAACTACTGAACCAAACTAGAGCGCTTTGTGGAAACAGACCATACACGAGTGTATTGTGACTCTACTCGTCCAGGCTTTAGACAGAGGCTCTTTCAATTTCTCCCTTTTGCTGTTTATTCATTGTTGTTGTTTTTTTGTATTTTTTTCTCCAGAATATGTCACTATTTTTTCAGTAGCTTAAGAATAAGAAGTTTATTTTTTTTAAACTTTGCACTTGATGACATGAACAGCTAAAAATATACCTTTATTGTGGCATTTCTATTAAGTATGTAACTGACTAGTCTAAAGAGGAGAAAATCCTTAGAAAACGGTCAAATTCCTTACTGGTCATTGTGTCATGGGGTGTGACGTTAGCCTGATCTACTCTCTACAGCAAGGCTAGCATTACAAGCTAGCGCCGCCAGCCTTCGTTCCTCTTTGCAGATTAATATCGTGCTTTGATACGTGGCCTCTTTTCATTTCTGGTGGAAGTTATACATGAGTTCAACCATTGACAGCCTTCATACCACTTTATTTCCATTAACTACTTTAAAAAACTGTAATACTATGCAGTTCCTACTACATGCTAACCGCTCAGCTACCACTGAGTGTCTCGTGTTTACATCCATGAAGTGCCAGACAGGAAAGCAGCTAACTGAAGCTACAGCGGCCTCTGGTGGTAGGAGGTTCATTACAGTGTAAAAGAGCACTTTAGACTGGGATTTCAAGCCTGTGTTCATAGAAATGATGGGTAATTCATTTAACCAACTAGTAAATCCTGCGATGGCTAATTTGATAAACAAATTTTACTGTTTTAGCAATTAACCGCGCGCATCCCTAGTTTCTATCTGCAGAAATCATAACCTGCCCCCCAAGGGGTGTTCTCTGCTGCTGTGTGACGTCACCTGCGAAAAATCTCTTTGACAATATCTCAGCTTTTCCAGATGGCTGATACATACTGTTTCTTATAGATCGTCCTATTGCACACCCTGAGTTGTTATCAATAAGCATAATTCATTTTAATTCCTTATTACAGCACTATGAGCATTGGCATTCACCAGCACATTGCAAGCACTGCGTTATCAATCAGCATGCATTAGAGCTGCATGATGATGGCATCTTAATCATTATTTTGACTGATTTAGATCACAAATATTAAACAATGTTAAGCATTGATTTTACAGCATCTGTATCTATAAGTGAATTGAAATGATTTAGTTAATTGCTGTGTTTGTGTTGAGAGGCAGCTTCTCTTTTTGCATCATTCACATGCAAGTTTTCTCCAAGTTTTGGCCATAGACCAAAAAAACCCTCTTTATTTTCCTGTAGGACAAGTGCTATACAGCAGAGAGATTTGTGCTCTGCTAAATTAGAATACGTTGAGTTGAGTCAGCTTAACTGCTCTTTGTTTTTCTTTGCACACGGTTTTATTTGCTCTGCAGGCCCACTGGTAGATTAGCAGCGAACAGGTTTAGTCATGCAGGAAGCATCACGTCTGCTTTGTTGATCACAGCTGGACCTCAAGTCTCTCATCACACCTTCCTCTTACTCTCTCCTTTTATAGTTTGTGAAGTTTCACCAGCTGCAGGAAGTGCAGACAGAAGTACAAACTTTTTGAAGCATTAGTTATTATAGTTATGAAACAGCTTGACAGAACTCTTTAAGGCTCTTCACTCTTTTATTTGAAGCTCCTGATAAACCAATAGAAAGACACTTTGCAGGATCAGCGATTACCCAAACAAGCAAACTTTCAAAAGCATGGCACGCCTCAGCATTCATACAAGCCAAACACAAAAGTAGCACAAGTTTTAATAAGCCGGGACAGAACCGAGCCCCCATTCAAGCGCACGGATTGATTGGCTTGTGTTTACGGCGCTTTTCAATGCCCTTTTTAATCCTCCATTCGTCACAAACAGCTCAGCCTACGCAAGCATCTGCCTTCATCTCAGTAGCAGTCACTTTGAGCCAGGCAGGAAATACTAAAACCATGGAGACGGCGAGAATGTGACACTCGGAGATATTGCTCTCAAGGCTTGTTTCTTTGTTTCTGAATAAAGCCTTACATGGTGTGAGCAGCGCTCCTGAGTGCTGCACGCTCTCTTTCACTTTGTCTCTTCTCTTTCAGCTCGCTCTTCTCTCACTATGTTCTCTACAGTCACTGATACCTTTCTCAGCTCTTTTTGTGTTTTATACTTAACTTGCTCTTGCCTTTTTTGCTTTTGTGTACTGTTTTCCTCTCCATTTTTCTTCCTCTGCTCATAAGTGAAGACATTATGTGAATGAGCCTCTCAGTGATAGCTGGTGTTTTGTATGAGCTGTTAATTATCCTCTCAGTGTTTGCTGAGCTGTTGTTGTTCTGTAAAGCACACATAAACAACTTTATTCAACAAGTTCAAACTACAGCTGACAAGAGTCATTAGTGTAGAACTCCTGAAGATGTTTTTAATCAAGTTTTTAACGTGTAATTTTAACTTTTTACATAAAATCTTGATGACATTGTTTTCACAGCGTATGTGTCTGCAGCAATCCATTCACATCATGGTTTTGCTTTGACTTACAGTGTGCATCCTCCTCTTTCTGCTGTAAGAGCAGCTCAATCGTGTGCAGGAATGAAGAAAACAATATGCAAGCAGCATGTTTCTTTGCCAGTATGGGGTTGATTTGCTTTTCATTTGCTTCCTGTTTGACGTAATGTTGATATCATGATGGGATAAATGATCACCAGTCAGTAGATGGTTTTAACTTAAAAATGACCCATGCTGTGTGCATGTGTATCTTCCTGTTCAGATCAGTCAGCTCGATGGAGACTCTAATAAATGAAGACTTCTTGCAGGCACCAGTTAAACCACAGCATATGCTGCTGAAGCCCAAAGACAGAGGAGAAAGGGAGCCATTTCCCCTTGAGTTGTGGCGCTGTGTGGACTAACTGTGGAAATTGGTAACCTTGCAAAGCAGATGTTTCCATGTTTCTCACTGGCGAATCCATCTTGCAAAGCTCCCATCTGAACCATTTAGGCCCAGTTAGAAAGTGACAGGACCAATCAGCGACAAGGGGCAGTACTTTGGGCATGGCGGAGCTGTGACTTAAGCAAGCAGCAACAAGAGGCTGGTGCAGATATGGTGAAAGAGATTAGCGTGGATTCTGCTAAAGCGCCAGTTTTATCAGAACTTGATGACATTTCTTTATCAATAGAAGAACAAAGAACAGCAGTGAGTTTCTTTCTTTTCAAAAACTACAAAAGTCAAGTGCTGACATGTCTACAGTCGCCATGGTTGCGTTATGCAGCTCTCTATGGTGTTTATTCGTTAGTTGCAGCGCACCTCGGTTTGTGGCTACAATGTCCCGTGTTTTGTTTTTCTGATTGGCCTGTAAAGATGTGACAAACAGAATGTTCATCTGTTTTGTTTTTTTCAAAGGCTCTGCCCTTTCCCTAAATGCTGTGTATGAGAGGTTTACCGTCAACAGGTGTGTCCATCTCGCAAAGCTTCAATCTCAAACGCTTGTTCCTGGTGGGAGTATTCACAGACCAATCAGTGTTATCTGAGTGGCAGCTTCAGATGTTGTTTAAAAGGAATCCTGCATGATCAGACAAGTTCATCTTGTTGGATAGGTATTTGTTTCTCTCATAAACGTATATATATTGAACTAAAAAAAGCTCACTAGATATCTGCATTTTGAGTAATTTGAGTTTAGTAACTCACCAGAAGGCCGCCATGTTTGTATGTATGTAATGCTTTTATTTTGAAAAGCTCCTGGCATGCTTCCATTATACACTGAATCCAGTCACTTGTAGGGAGTTTTACTGAGGTAAAACGTAGCAGGAAGGACAAAGCTGCATCTTGTATGAAAGCTGTTATGGTGGTGACAGCTGCAAGCAGAAAAAAACGTCTGAAAAATGGTCACTGCATACGGCACTGTGACATCACAGTACCAGAAATGGTACCAAAAAATGGTGGTCTCCTGGTGAGTTTATGAGCTTAAATTTACTCAAAATGCAAATATATAGGATATCAGTATTGTCTTGGCTCATTGTCAAACAACCGGTACAACAAATACTCTTGTAGTGTGACATAATCAATGCTAGGTGCAAGACACTCCATGACTACAATTTGACAAGACTAGCATGTCTAAACTGTTTTTGCATTGTCATCTAGTTTGGCTCAGCCCTGACATCAACAACCAGCTGGGGAGCATTGTCTCTGCAGCAACATTTACTCCAGGAAGTACCTACTTTTTCTCACTCTGAGGTTCTCATGGACACACAGTAAAACTGTATCAGCTAGGCTAATTTGGCTTAGTTTCAGAGAGATCTCTCCCAGTCTTGGTGAAAAGTCATGAGAAGTTTCAGCCTTGTGAGAACTGTCAGACGCTTTGTTTGATGTGTTTGGATTTTCAGACTTTCACTCCTCTTTCCTCGCTGTCTGAGGAGAAAGCAATGAGAGCAGCTGGTGTTGAGTTGGTCCTCTGGTGAGAGATTAGTGTGCGTTACTCCCCCTGCAGTCTGGGCCGCACTGCAGCTCCAATCCATCTTGCCTTATAAATTCACCACGGACTGAGTGTGACAGGCCCTGGCAAGGTAGACTGGAGCAGTACTTGGAGTAGGAGTGTGTTCAGAGTCTTTAGTGGATGCTTGAGCCTCTGAATAACTCTGCTGATGTGTATGTGCACCACATGATTTCCTGTTTTCATTCCAGTCTGATACTCCACATGTGTGTGTCGTTGCAGGCTCCAGGTCGTCATTACTGCGTGGCTTTTTGTGAGGCATTAAGTGTAATTGTAGAGTGTGGTGGGAAAATATGCAGAGAGGTGTATCAGTTGGGGCGGGGGTGATGGAGGGAACTCAACAAAAACACAGGAGGGAGGTGCAACAGGGGCATAGAGAAAGAAAGGTGAGGGAGGGAGTTTAAAGATCAGTCTGAAGTGGAAAAAATGGAAGTTAAGTAGAGAACGCGGAGAAAAAGAGGGGATGTGAGTGATCAGCTGTGACAGAAATGGCAAAGCAGTGTGGAGAAGGAAGTGGAACAATAAAGTGAGAAAGAGATGGAAAGGAGTGGAGTGAGCTCAAGAGAAATAAAGGTTAAGGACAAAGGAAGGTGTGTAGAGTTGAGGTTCTAGGCTTTGAATGTCAGTATGTAACATTTACTGGTTTTACTATTTAAAGTTTAGTCATTATTAAAACTGTGTGTCAGAAAAGTGTTACAATATCACTGTAAATAATGTCCACACGGCATGCAGAGTAGGTTTGTTTACTGTGCTGAATGGAAGAAAAACATCCACAGGTTGACTGGAGATGTAAAGAAAACTTATGGGACAAGAAGCGGCACTGTCTCTCCTCTAGTCTCTCGTCTGCGCTAGGGATGTAATGGTATCAAAATCTCACGGTACAATAATACATTGGTAACAAGTCTGTACGGTATTTTTTGCAGTAGCAAAAAAAAGAAAAACAGATGAAAACTTCAAAGTGACATCTGCATGTCATTTCTACAATGATTGCACTTTAAATATTAGAATTAGGGATGCACCGAAATGAAAATTCCTGGCCGAAACCGAAAACAGAAAATGAGGAAACCAGGGCCGAAAACCGAAACACCGAAAGAAATTATTATACCAATTATTAGTACCATTGCATTCATGGCTATGACTGTGTATTAACCTCACTAAAATCAGCCAAGTACCCCCTAAACAGTGCAAAGCTTTTTGGCCAAAAAGAAAAACATTAAAGAGTGCTGTGACAGCTGTCAGATTTATCAAACTTTGTAACTGATAAACACTTTAAAATTACAAATATTAGATTTTTTTCATACATTTTAAATGTTAAAAATGCATGACTAAAGTCATTGCACATCTTCTCATCTCTAAACGTGGGAATTCAAATTAATGTAGCTATTGAAAACAGTGACTGGAAAGGCTTTAAACCCAGAAGTGGGCAAAACTCTGCTCAGCTGCAGGGTCGCTCTGGAACAATCTGGAAATAAAAACATAGAGTTAGAAAGAACTAAAAACCTGTAAATAATAAACAAATTATAAAAAAGACTTCTCTTTTCTCAAATGGAAATCATGAACTTAGTTATAGATCAGCATTTCTTCACAAAAATAATTCATAAACTTTTATGAATGGAGTGATTGTGAATGCAGTGATTGACAGGCATGTTCCAGTGTGGGTCAAACCATTCTGCCATGGGGGAGACTCAGGGGGTTTAAGCATGATTAAATTTAAGAGCCTACAAAATATTAACTCGAGTTTATAAACTTAAGATCCTTACACTCTATATGCAATTTTTTCATGAAAATTATTTACACAAAATATTTACATTTAGAACCTGTAGCGAGTCAAAGCAAGCTTTCACACCTGCAACATCATTTTGCAGCGCGACATTGCTGCAGATATTTAAGTAGGGCATTTGCGCTCATATGGACATGTCGGGCTGCCTGTTGCCTGTCTCCCTCACTACCAGGCTAAAAAAAAAGAGGCAAAAAATCTTGCGTACCCCCTGGAGTGCCTTCACGTACGCGTACCCCTATTTAAGAACCACTGATCCAAGTGCGTGCTGGCCGCGGTTTTTGCTTGCGTCATCACGTTGTGTTTCGGCCTTGTTGTTTTGGTGTTAAAATTCTTTCACCGAAAATTTTCGGTGGCCGAATTTTCGGTGCATTCCTAATTACAATATGTGCAAAAAGGTGCTGTAGAAGTGCGTTAGTGCTTGGAATTATATACTTATACTTTGGGTCCAGTGTTTACTAACCCTCTAAAACAGCTGCAAGTCTTTGGAGATATGTTTACTGATACACCTTGTGATCTGTTGAGCCCTTACGCTGCTGTGGGAAAGTGGGATTATGAATGCTCCTTAAGAGTCTTTTTGCCTGGTCGGATTCTGCTCCTCGTGTCTTTGTGAATCTTTTCAGGTTGATGATTTGCCAACTGGCTCCTCATGTAAATTTTATTCCCCATCAAATGTCACCACAGTCTGTCACCTTTTCTCCTTTCTCATTTCTTGAAATCAGGAAACCAAAATGCTTCCATATGTCAGATTCAAAAGCAGCTTGAGCCTCCTCAGTCTCCTCAACTTTATCATTCTTCTTCTTTGGTTTAGGCAGGCTGGACACATTGATGGCGTATTGCTGCCCCACTTTGTCACTGTTCTCCCATACTAATCAAAGAATCCACCATTTTCACGCTGTTAGATCAAGCTACCAAGTAAAGTGCAAAGGACGATGGGTACACAAGGGCCCACTTCCCTTCTCTCTGCTACACTAATAAAACTACACTTTTGCCCTGAAGCCTAATCATTTGAGACGCTTCTGTCATCATGATACCACAAAATTAATGATACATTGATACATCTATACCTTTTAAACATCTTAACCCAAGCTCGTCTCAGTTCACACCCCTTCTTTTCAGTATACCATATACCAGATGGGTACAGTCTCTCCATTGAATTTAGCGAGTTTTTGGTAAAAATGGGCTACAAAACAATGTTGGCTCAAACATATGCACTGTTGAAAACCTTTGAAGCATTTAATTTTTACCCAGAAAGCCTCTGTGTTTTTGTCACTATTTTGCAAAGCAAGATTTGGCTCTTGCACGTAACCAGTGCAGTGTATTTTTTTACCATATTTTTAATCGGTGGAGAAACTGTACCCATCTGTTGCGCTGTTTAGCCTAGCTTCCTTGCTGGTGCAACCAGCAAGTCGTTCTTACAGGAGATATGCTCACTGAAATCACTGGAGGCTAATGTCACTACGGCTGCTTACCTCATACCAGTCAGCTTCATAACTACTGAAATATCCCTTAAACTGAAAAGTATCAACAGTAGTATTGAAAAGGACTCAGATTGATTACAATCTTTAGGTTGAAAATATGACTTACATATCTGTTTTTTGTTGTATCTTTGGTTCTTCCCTTGCAAACATACAAAAAATTAAGAGATCATCATGTGAAGGTGCAGCATGTGATATTTAGTCTAGTAGCATTGAGCAGAACAAACTTGGTAAAAATGAAACATAATATAAATAAATAGGCCTGTTTAAATCAGTGTTTAATCACTTGGTTATATGGGGCTGTTTTATTTTTCTCATAAACATAGAATAAGTCTTTTATTCATACATAGGGAGGGTCCCCTCTATGGACTCTGCCATCTTGGATTGCTGCATCTTGCATGTTTTTGTGTCCCAAGGAAGGAACCAAATAACAGAAACCCATTTTTAAAAATCCAGTTGGTTGCCATGGTTACTATCAGAGGTGAGCATCACAAGCTTGAGTCTGACGGTTAAATGTTGCTGTTATTCTCCAAATTTACAGACTGCACCTTTAAAGCACAAGCTATCAAAAAAAACCTTTGTTATGTACATTTGATTGGGTTCCATGTTACTTTTTACTTATTAATATTTTTAATGTTTTTACAAACTAAAGGTATAGTGCTCTGTGCTGCTGATTTTTTATTCCTTATTTTTTTAATTTGAAGGTAAAAAAATGCTTTACAATGATGTATCAGTACTTTTGGCACATTTTTTGGCAAATCAAGCAATACAGTGATAACACTAATAACCTTGAAAGTTAAGGTCATTGTAAGTGGGATATGAAATATAATTTTTCAATCATTTTGATTATTATTTTTATATCTTTACATCTCCATTGGTGTTGAAATTCTTCTTATTCCTGCAGGAAATCCTAGATGTTTGAGTTTTTGTGACCAGAAGGCAGAAAAAACTGGTGAAAACTTCTGGACACACTCACTAATGGACACTGACGAATCAACAATTCACTCTTTCATTGACTTTCTGGTGGAATCATCACACAGTGAATTCATATTAATCCAATTACCCATAATCAGCTACAGATATTTAAGGAGTCTCACCATTATAGAGAACATTACAGTTGACAAATCCAGAACACAGAAAAATACGTTTTTTTGGTTGTGTGGACAGTCTCGAGGCTTAAACAAAGACAGACAATGATCTTTGTTTAATTGTAGCTGCATATTTAGTCATTAGTCTCCTACAGTCCCCTGCTTCTATTTCAATCATCCATCTGTTCACCCATTTTCTTCCGTTTTACACAGTCAACAGTGATTGTGTGAGAGGCTTAAAGCGCTGCCAAAACATGTTTGTCAAACACTCAAAATGCAGCACTGAAGATGTAGACCGCTGTTAGTGATGACGGGCGAGAGGAGAGAGAAACCTGAAGACAGAGGGAGAGAAAGAACAGGGGGAAGGAACAGAAATAGAGAGAGAAAGAGCGAGGGAAGAAAAGAATAAAGACGAGAAAGAGGGATGAAAGGTAGACGAGTGAGATTTGGAGAGCGTTTGGGATGAGATCATGGGAAGCAGAGATCTGAGTGTTTAAAATGAGGCTTAACAGAGCTCGGCCTGCTTCTGCCCTTACTTTATGAACACACAGCTGCACCTGTCCCTGACAAGGCTCAGCAGGAAGAGGCGTGGCCTTTGGCTCCGTTCCTGCCTGCTCTTAAAATGTTTGGTGTCCATGGCAATGCTGGCCGCAGTTTCACCTCACTGCTTGTTCTTATCAACTTTACACAAAGAGGGAACTGCTCTGCCCCAGATACTTTACTACAGTTATTATAAAGATTAACATCATGACTTACACAAGTATAGAGAGCTGCTTCAATACAACATGATGAAATTAGATACAACAAAAGTAACAGTGAGTCTTTCATGCTGCGGGCAAATAAAGATGTTTATTTTATGAAGAGGTGTACTGCATCCTTCAAAACAATGCATCATTCTTTCAGTCAAGACTGATTCAAGTATAAAGACGAAAACACAAGTGAATTTAATCCTTGCTGGACCCTGGGTGTGTCACTCCTAAAGGGGCCACCTGAGGGGGTCAATAAGTGTCTGTTTATCTCCTGTTTACTGTTTTTTGAAAATGTTTGCAAGGTCTGGGTAGCGTGCAAGAATCAAATTGTCATTTGGGTTCAAATAAATTTAGGGATGCAGGTGAAGGTGAAAGCACCACAGTGAATGCTTTCCTCTCCCTCCCAGCTTAAGCAAGAGTAAATCTTATTTATTTATTTATTTATTTATTTTTTTGCTCTGAGCTCTGCTCTAAGCTTCATTCTCTTAGAGTAAGAGTTGATTTAATTCTTAGTTTAGAACAAACTGCCACTACACTAGCCTTTTTTAACCTTGATATAGACAGTGAAACACTGATGATGCAAAAGTAGATGAAATACAACTTTTACATACTGTCGCTTCAAAGGGCTTGTGTTAAATGTGGATTTTGATGGTTGATATCTACTTTATATGTGTTTGCATGCTAAAACATCCAATCATTCAGCTCTTATTTGTTTGGTGCCAGCTCATAAAATGTCCCTCATATGTCTCTGGCCTGAGGTTGATATGAATAAAGAAGTGTTTTAGTTGAATGAGAAAAACTGTTGATAAATGACATGATTAATGTAACATCCTCAGCCCTCTCTCCTCTAAAGAGCCACGTTGAATTAAGTTCAACCACTGGATTATTCCTCTTTAGGCTCATTAGGGTAAAAAAAAAAAAAAATATATATATATATATATATATATATATATATATTTCTTTAAACAGCAAACCAAACTTGATAAGATTCTGCCGCTGGGTAGCTGGAAGAGTTTATTAAAGCTGTTTACAAGTTATAAATAAAAGATTTTGTTCTGTTTGCAAACATGCTGGGCTGAATGCTGGTACTTGTTAGAAAGGTTTTATGGTGAAAATCTTCCCACAGGTCACAGATTTCTGCACAGTACACTGATTACTGAGAAGTTTTTATTTTTTTAGCCTTACCTGTTTAGTAAATCTGCACCTGAAAAGATCCGTGCTCCAAGGTGGGACACCAGCAGTGAGTATTTGTGTGGGTTTGAACTAGTAGCATTTTTATTTAGGGTCTAAAAGATGCAGAAAAGCTGATTCAGTGAGGTGACTCATTGGATTTCATTTTGTAATAAACAGACTTTTTGTTCATGTAAATGAGGTTATAGCCTCTCTTAGTAGGTGTGAACAGCCATAAATATTCAAACCTGAGCCTGTTTTTCTTTAAAAAAAAAAAAAAGAAAAAAAAACATAAGTAATGATGTTATGATGGTATTATTTTAACTCTACAGACTTTGATTTGAGAACTGTAAACTGCAAACCGAGCTGGAAGGGAGTTAGTAAGAGCTTTGCTGCTCTCTAGTGGTCATTATGCAGAACAGCATCCCATAATAATCAGCCGGCCCAATGTAATCAAACTGTGCTGCTCTGATCCTCATCCTTATGCATGTTTCTGTGTTTCAGTGAAAGAGGAGTGTGTGTCAGAAGAAGAGGAGGAGGTGGTGAAGGAGATTCTCCAGCAGGGGGACACAGCCATCATTTACCCAGAAGCCCCTGAGGATGAGCAGAGTCCAGCAGAGACGGGAGGCGCCGATGAAAATGGTAACACACAGACACATTAGTGCTTACTTATCTCAGGAGCTACACTGAAACTGTCTTTAGATACATGTTTTTTTTTCTTTCTACTGTCATAATTCATTATATAGGAAAGGTAATCAAACTAGACAAAACAGAGACCTTTTAGAGAAACTTATTCAACAATTACCTCTACCTAAAGTGATGTCTAGCAGCTTTATTTTTGTTTGAAGTGCCTAGAATGAGTGTAACTTGTCTGCCAGATTGTCTGTTTGAGAAATTATGGAAATATTCAGATAGTTTACCACCCAATCAAACATTTTAAGTGTGTGGGAGAGGTTTTAGAAGCTACTCCATGGGACAAAAGCTGCCAGTATCCTCCATCAGAATAAAAACAGAAAATAAAGCATCATCCTCCATGTACAGTACTCTATTTTCTCCATTACAGGCACGCCAGATACCTTCCCAGCATTACACATTTGCCCCTACTGCTCCCGGGGCTACAAGCGGAACGCCTCGCTGAAGGAGCACATCAAGTACCGCCATGAGACCACCGACGACAACTACAGCTGCTCACACTGCAGCTACACCTTCACCTACAGATCGCAGCTGGAGAGGCACATGTCCCACCACAGGAACAACAGGGAGCAGGTAACAGCAGCAACTCTGTGTTTTTAACCTGCAGGCTGAATTTTTTTTTTTTTTTTAAATAAAGCACTTAGCTGTCAAAAGGCAAGTGTAGGTCCATAAAACTAAAGAGACTTACTCCTCTGACTGAAATCCTTGAATTTTTGGCACCATTGTTCATTCAAAATAAAAGCATATTTGCAGTCTGGAAAAATTTTTAAGTCTACAAAACGCTCTGCATGGATGAATAATATTTTGTAGACCTAGAGTAAAAACCTAGAAATGTTTATGTTTATAAGGATCCCCATAAGCTTTGGTATATGGTCCCAGTTTCCTCTGCTAGGGCCAAAGGCATGAAAAGGTTTAGATACAAATAGCCCTAACAAAACTGAAGTTTAAAGCTGAGATGCTCCAAAAAATAGTCACCGTAAGCATGTTTTTCCCCACTTTTGCATCATTTTTTTTAAATCAACATGAGTCCTGATCAGAAAAATCTAATTTTGTTGTTGTCCTTTTAGGAATTTAACCCTTTAAGGGCCTTTTAGTTTCGTAAACCCCTTTGTTTTTAACATTAAAAAAACACAAAATTGAAATAATTTTCTTAAACTACATGCAGCTGAATTGCCTTTAGAATTTTGAGAAACAACTTTGATACTTCTGCAAAATTAAACAAAATTTGTTGGTTAAGGCAGGCTGGAAGCATAAACAAAAAAATGTACACCATACACACTTAGTAGAAAAAATACTGTACATTAATATCCTTACTCACTTTTTTTGTATTTTTGCAACATTTGATCTGTACATGAATATCAAATTGTTTCTTTTTTAAGAATGAACCCTTTAATGGGGTGTCAGCAGGCCCACACTGGTTTAGAAAAACAGAAATATTCTGTTCACTTTGCTCCTTTTGTAAAAATATGCACTTTTAAAATATGACATGAAAACAGTAAAAATGGCAAAAATGTAACCATTAAGGTGGTTGTTATTATGTTTATGCTGACTCGCCTAAAAATGTGAAAGTACCCAAAACCTATTCAATTGCAGTAATTTGAGTAAATGTAAGTAGTAACTTTCCACCCCTGGTTGCAGCACAATTAAATCCTTATTTATTTTTTTTTTAATTCTTGTCCTTTTATTTCCACCATATGGTAGCTAAACCTTCCAAATACACTTTAAAGAAAGAAAAGACTTTCATTTTTTTCCTCAGATACGCCTGACGAATAAGCACAGAGATGCAGGTACAGGCACAGCTCATCGGTGTTACGGTTTAAGTAGTGACCATGTAAACTGCTGACATCCTGTTGAATGCGCCAGGGGTTGCCACGGTTACAGGACGGACATGGAGTCTTCAAGTAATATCTTTGTCTTTTTCCCCTTACAGATGATTAGTGGGCCGGTATTTCGGAGTAAGGATGGGAAATTAAATTTAAGAGACATTTGCCATACTTCTACATTTCCGAAAAAATGTTGTGAAAACGAACACAACAAACGAATTCAGATTTAGGTCACTAGTTTACACGGTCACCAGTAACTCTGAAACACCAATAAATAAAATCGTCACAAACAAGCTAAATAAGAAAGTTGTTCACCTTGTTGTTGTACCACGTCGCATTCTCTTCTCTGCTCCGTGTTTCGGCTCTAAGTCTTCCATTTATTTTCACATTCAGAGCACTTTAAACGTTCGCGCTGAAAGGTGAAAAGTAAATACAGGTATAACTGTTACGTCACGCCGTGCTGCATGCTGGGACGGGGGCGTCACCTCCTGAGAAACGCGTTCACCCCACCTCATGGCACACCTGGCTCCTGTGCTTACCTGTCTACCTTTGTCTGGTTCCGCTGTTGTTGGTTGAATCGCGGAGGAAGAAAAAAGGAAATACCACATTGGATAAACGGAGCATCAACTCAGCATCTGATGTGGAGAACACTCACCGATAGATGCAAAATACTCACCATTTAAAGGGAGATTGATTCTGGGTCGAGTGCAACGTGTAGACTCCATGGTATTAAGTAAATAGTACGCCTTGTTGTTCTTCTTTTGCGGTAAGTGGTGCAAGATTTGCTTCTGCTCAATCTCAAACTGCATCGAATATAAAAGCAAATGTATGATTGCATTCCGTTAGCTTCTTTATTAGGACAATAATGCATGGATGTAATCATCATTCGGACGCTATAATCGTTCATTTAGTCATATCTAATGGATTGATCACTATCTTAATTAAGAATATGCAATGATCGGGCTTTTTAGTGGGCTTTCCTTATTTAAAGTGGCATATTTTGTTAATATTTTACTGTTTTTGAAAAAGACATGATTTTACAGCCTTGTCCCACAATCTGTGCTCACAAAGTAGTTCCTCTATGTCTGCAGAAGGATTCACTCCATTTACTGATTAACCACTATAAAGGCAGAGGGTTGTTTTTTCAAGCATTTGAGCTTAAACCACTCCCACTCTCGGGTTACTGCCCCCACTGATGGCCTACCTTCACCTGGCCTTTGGTGGTTACATCACCAGCACCTCTTTTGGGGCCCAGGCCTCACTGACTTACCTGCAGTAAGACAACATTTATAGATGTGTTTGCAAGACTGCATCACTCTTTCCCTTAAAATATGTTCAGTCAAGCTTCTGATCTCTTATTTTTATCCATTCTTCTTTCATTCGTTATTAAAAGAAAAAGAAGATTAACAAAACACCAAAGTGACAATGATGCATATAAATTATAATATGATAATAATGAACTTTAGTTACTTCTCTAGAAGACATTTAAAAGTGCATTGCATTGACAGCAAGCCAAAGTATACATGGATCTGACTTTTTTTCCCTTCTTATTTAGCGGCGTGGGTTCAACTTGGCTTTTATTACAGTTGATAATTATTTTAAAAAGATGTCTAGGTAAAATAATATCATATTTCTTGCCCTGCTGAAGACAAATACAGTTCAGTCTCTAGTAGCATACATTTCAAATCAGCCTGTTTCCTAGTACTGCACAAAGACCCCCAATATTACTTTGAGATTCAGGAGTCTAACAATAATGTAGCTCTATTTTGCCTTTCTTTCACATGTGTCTCCTTGTCTTAGTGTGCATGCAAAAGTAGCCGGATATTTTTCTACTCCCTTTCTATTTTTCTATTCTTTTTGCTGTTGTTTGATATTGTCCTTTTTTTTTTATTTTCTTTAAATTTAATTAACCAGGAAGTTTCCTTAAAAATAAGAATCTCAATTCCAAGAGAGGCAGCATCGCATTTAACAGAGTAACAGACTTGAAACATAGAAACTCTGCAAACACAGAGCAGAGTGTAATCAATCAAAACATCTACAACCAGATGCATCTTCTCCCAAGACCTTTAATCTACTTGTAAAACAATTGAATGTCCCCCAGACATACATTTTCCAGCAGATTCCAGGCTGCAGGAGCAGCATATCCAAAACTCCTTTTATTCATCTTAAGACAGAATTTGGGCTCTGATAGCTTTCAGAACTTTACACATGAATACAACTACACAAGTATGATGGAAGCAGGTGAAGTATTACCTTATAAATAAGGATGTGCCAATGTTTTTGTCTGCGAGTGGCTTATAAAGGCCAATCAGCTTGATCATACAAAAAGACAGTGATGAGTAAAGCACTTACGACTAGTTATAAACCTCAGCACCCCTGTTTTCTTTGCAGCAAAAGTAAAACAAGACTTATTTCTGGGGTAAAAGGCCAAACGCAACTTCAACCTCTTTATGCGTTGCTCAATATGAAGCAGATTCCTTCTTTGTGTAAGCTTAAATAACCACTAAAGTTCTCATTCTCACTCTTATATTTGAACAGGGTTACTGCAGATCCTTAAAGACTAGGACAATCTGGATTAAATTTTTACAAATTTAAAGCCTTAACATTTTTTACGTAGTGTTATTTTTACTTTTTGCTTATATTTACAGGTCTTACATCAGATTTTTTACATATAAAGATTAAGATGCCATGGATTTAATATTAACAGACCAAACCTAACCATCTGTAACTATTTGTGGTTTTAATTCTTATTAGATTTTGTGATTTACACCTTTTAGGGGTCTGGGATGGGGGATAGACACAGTCTCTATAATCTACAATATATCATTATTATATTATCAAATTTTTGTGCCGGTTTTAGTCATCCAGGTTATCCAAAATGGACCTAAATGCAGCAAATTGACGTGGTTAAGGTCGTTGAAGACATTTCATTGCTCCTTTGAAAGGCTTCTTTCAGTTCTAAAACTGACTGTCAAACATTAGCATGCCAATAATCAAGGTGATCATTTAAGTGTCATTGGCAGAGCTGTTGACCAAGCACTCAGCACTGTAGCCTAACCCCCCTCTCTTCCAAAAAAGTTCCTGGGTGTTTGGAAAGTACTAACCCCAGAGCAGTCAAAAAACACAGGTGGGTTCTGGGATTATAGAAAGATGGATTATAAAGCAGTTTAAAAGTCTGACATGGGTCTACAATGGGTCCTTTATTGCTGGAAAAATTCTGTACCTATATTATTATTATTATCCCCGTATATATCTCCTTCCATTTCTATCTGTTGCCATAACAGTTTATATTCACTTGAACTAGGAGTTGAAGTCTGCCTCCATGACATCTTCATGTAGAAGATCTGTCTTGAAACAAGGCGTTTTGTTCCTCGTACCGTGTCTGTGAAAAGTTCAATAAAAAACTACACTCACCCCCACAAAAAACACATAGTTCCTCAAAAGGTCCCTAGTCCCTAGAGACAGCCCCCATGGTTGAACTATCTATTGCTTTTTGTGGATTTGTCGGTTCATGTGGCACTACACAGCATTCACAGCTGGGTATTATACTGAAGACAGCTTGAAGCTGTAAACAACAATTTTTAGGGAATTTGCAAGATATGCAGAAACAAATTTGACCTTAGTGCAGTGGAATCAAAGCCATTCAGTTACATGAAATCCAAGAAGTTCCAATGCTATAAAAATAATGTTAATTTTGTTTTGATTTGGCCTTAAAAGATACTGAAAAACCTTTACTTTTATGCATTTATTGGTGGTTAATGTGTTTAAAAACTCTTTATAACCAGCACCTTTGTAATTCTCAGCTTTTTCATTCAGAAAGTCTCTGCTCTTACTCAGGTTTAGTTTCTCTAACCGTCTGGGCACTCCCAGATCATGCTATGAATAGAAAATTGAAGGCCGTCTATCTCAGCTCAAGGTATTATTATTGTTTTTGTCCATTGCAGCGTCACGTTCCCCAGCCGACGGGAGGAGCAGCTGGTTTCCGTAAATTCAAGTGTAACGAGTGTGCCAAGGCCTTCAAGTACAAGCACCACCTGAAGGAGCACCTGCGCATTCACAGCGGTGAGCAAAGCCGTTACTGTGGGAACTGCCTTTCTTAGTCATTACACCTTAACACAGATGCAGTCAGTCAGAGCACAGCCTGGCAGTCTGATCAAGCCTCTGACTGTTTATGAGTTGTGCAAAACAATAATTCAACATCTTAAATTGAAAAGATTACAGATAAAAAATTGTGGGACTTTTTAGATAAAAGTAAGGATCCTTAAAAGACAAAAAACAAGACAGTCTCAGCTGATTTGGGCTGACACTGTACTTTCTCTATGGAATGCTGAAAACTCCATTGGATTAATACTAGTGTCTTATATGTACAGTAGGTAGATTGTACAAAGAAACACTAAAAACACTAGATTATATGGAAAAATTCAGAGTTGATTCGCATACAGGCTGCCATTGTTGTACAATGAACTCTGGGTAATGATGTCAAATGGGTGCATTGTTCTGCAGTGTCATCCTGAAAGCCTAATAAATTTAAATCTAGGTGCATTTTTAAGGAAGAGGGCAATAAGGAAAGGGGTTTTGAAATGCAGATTAAAGTGAGTACAGTGGGAACGATGTGAGGAAAAAGAGGCAATTTAACTACTGGGGCTTTTCCATTACCTTGATCAGCTTGGCTCTGCTTGGTTTGGCCTCACATGGATTTGAGCCACAATGAGCAACAGGTTTGAGAGTAGAGCTAGAGCTGATGATGCAGCGTTTTGAGTCAGCTCGATTAAATAGCTTCAGTAGGCATTGTTTAGTTCTACCAGAAGAAGAATAAGCACTATTTGCTTTACTGTTTTATCATTAATCTGGCAGGTATTTCACAGTTTGGAGCAGTGGTTGCTACTAAAACATGTCTGTGAGGCTTTCCTCAATGATGACAGTGCTGTGGTATCACCATGGGACTCTTGGAGGCAGGGTGGGCATGTTTGGGCACAGCTCCAGAGCTGGACCTTTCTGGGGGCTGCTCTGGAGCTGGCACTGGCCAAACTGGTGATGGAAAAGTAAATCAGCAAGGCTTTATTTGGATCAGCATGGCCAAAAGTCATAGTAGAAAAGCCCCACATGTGACATCACTACCCATAGAGCATTGCTCAATATTGGCAGCCTGTATTTGTGACAGGCCAGTCTTAAATCTCCTGTGGGGAACTTTTAATTCATATTGATTTAGTGCCCCCTGTGGATAATGCAATCTTTGCTAATTTGCACAAGTTCAGTTTTTAATAACAAATGTTATGCCTCTCGATTTTCCAGTAAAATGTAACTCTCATTGGCAATCTTTGCAATAAAATTAACTGGTTAGAAAGTCAATCTTTTAATTGAGGTTCTCTGTTGTTCAGGGTTTTGAATCAACTTTTAAAACAAAAATTTTGTATTTAAGGTAGGGGTGCACCGATGGATCGGCCAAAATCGGTATCGGCGCAGATTTCCTTAATTTTAGGAGAATGGCGATTGGCCGATCCTTGTAAATAAGATCGGTAGATGAGATCAGTTTCATATGCCTCTACCTACTTAAATGTGAAAAATGAAAGACTAAAGGAACTGATATAATCTAGTAGTTTGGACAGCGATGCTTTACACTTTTTATTTATATTTGAGAGAACTACCTCATGTACAGTTAAAACAACAAGTTTGTATTGTTTCACGGGTATTGTTCAGTGTTATACAATAAAATAAGATCGGAACATTAAAGGTGTATGCTGTCAGTTATAAAAAAATTGGTATCGGCCAAAGTCAAAATCAGCAGGTCAGGCTTTTTAAAGATCGGTGCACCTCTAATTTAAGGTAGTTTTAATACTCTTTGGTATGGAAACGTAATTTATGATTTCAAGGAACTTCTTTCTAACAGTATTTCTGTTTTTCTCTCTCAGGTGAGAAACCATACGAATGCTCAAACTGCAAGAAGCGATTCTCTCACTCAGGCTCCTACAGCTCCCACATCAGCAGTAAGAAGTGTGTGGGTGCTGCACCTCCCAATGGCGTCCCTCGAACGCTGATCAAATCTCCCCCAGTCCCCACTCAGACTCCGGTAGCGATAGCTCCGGCTCGCGTGGTTCTTAAAGAGAAGACTGACAGCAAACCTCTCCAGGAGCAGCTCCCTGTCACCCAGATCAAATCTGAACCTGTGGAATACGCCTGCAAGCCCGTGATGGCAGCAACTACGACTGCATCTGGTACCAACGGTGTTGTGAACGGAGGGACGACACAGCCAGCTGTAGTTCAAGCAGCAACCCTTCCTCAGGGTGTGGCGATGGTCGTACCTACAGTCGGTCTCATGTCTCCCATCAGCATCAATCTGAACGACTTACAGAACGTGCTGAAGGTGGCGATGGATGGGAACGTGTTTAGGCAGGTGTTAGGAACAGCCAATGGTGTGGTGACGCAGGGCAAGCAGGGAATTGTAGTCCAGCAGCCACAGCAGCAGATTCTCAGCCTGCCGGCCTTTGTGGATCACGACGGCACCACGAAGATCATCATCAACTACAGCATCAACCCTGCCACCACCGCCGCCACCGCCACCACCCAGCCTGCAACACTCATTGCCAAAAACAATCCTCTTCCTTCTGTCCCAACTCTAATCGCTGCAGCAGCCCCTACCCCCAGCAAAACAGACAAACCCCCAACCCCAGAGGTGGCTGACCTCTCCATCGTGAAGACGGAGCCAGAATCAATGCCCATCATGGAGACCGAATCCCCCACACAAACAGAAAAGAAAAAGACTTCAGAAGTCCAGAGGGCTCAGATGCCAAAAGTCAGCACCCCTAGTACGTGTTTATTATGTGATGACTGTCCCGACCACTTGGAGGCACTGCATCTTCTTCAGCACCGCAAAGCAGCCAATGGGGAGGCGGTCGACTCCGCTGCTTTGGACCCCTCCTTCGCTGATCTGCTGAGCGAGGCCGGGGTGACGTTGGAGGAGCCTCCTGTGGACGACATCCTCTCACTCCTTAAGAATTACTTCGCCTCCAACGCCAACCCCAACGAGGAGGAGCTGGACAAGATCTCTGAGTCAGTCAGTATTCCTGTTGATGTGGTCAGAAAGTGGTTTATCAAGATGAACTCTGGGAAAAATGTGAGTAAACATCGTAACAATGCTACTACGGTGTCTAAAAAGACTGTTACAAGGTCAGAGGATCAGAACGGAGAGTTAGAGGAAGATGGCACTCATGCAACATCTCAACGAGCATCTTCACAATCCAGCACCGCTTCTTTGTCAGATTCGCCACTTGACCTCAACAATGGCGACCTCGTCATCGTGAAGAGCGAGCCAGAAGACCCTCAGGCTGTGGACTCCCAGGCAGAGCCGCTTGATCTCTCCATTCCTAAACAAATGGCAGCAGCGTTGGGAACACAGTCGCCTCCCGCCAAGCAGCAGGAGCAGCCGCTGAACCTGACCTGCCTGAGGAAGGAGCAGTACGAGGGTCGCACCATCTACGTCACCGCGCCACAGACCGGGAGGCCTGTTAACATCGTCTCAGCTGCACAGCTGCCAACGTTAGTTGCCATCGCTGGTCAGGGCACGGTGAACTGTCTCAGCGGCATCAATAACGCCAGCAAGCGCACCATCCTGATCCCTCAGCTCACCTACACCTACGCCTCTACAGCTGGCAGCACCACTGGAGCAAAGACTGTCGTTCTCAATGGCCACAAGGTCAGTACCTCTAAACATTGGCTACAAATATTTTCTTACATTTTGACAATCTCTATCTTACAAATAGCAACTTGGATAGTCAAATTTTTCCTGGAAAAAAACATGCTTTCTTTAGCTTTGAGCTCAGTCCAGTCAAATTCAAGCAATAATGGCAAATTGTATCTTGAAGGCGATGTCTTCAGTTTTGCTTGTTTCCTCTCTCCAGAAGGCTTAAGCTGAGAAATATTGAATGCACAATGAGTTATATACAAGAAAATCTGCATATCGTTAGACTTGAGTGGATTCATAATGAAGCCGTTTTTGGATAGAACACATATTAGGGAGGTTTTCTGCTGCATTCTGTCTTATATGAGATAATCTTGTTTCATACTTTCTGACCTGAATCCTTGCTCTAACTTGAGCGCAAAGATCCTAAACTTCAGCCTGTGAATCCAAGATTAATTTAGTCATTTTCGTCAGGAATATGCATGCAAAAAAAACATGAAAGCAGCTCTCCCCAGTCACCAACAGTGTAACAGACAAATACATCTAAAACAGGCCATCTCAAATCACTACTAAATAAACAATGACAGAATTAAGAGCCTTGGCAAAAAGGAAAACATGTAATATGAAAAGGATCAGACATTTAGCACAGACAGTGGTCATTATTAAAGGTGCGTGTAGTTTGACTATATCAAACACACCTCAAAAAAACATTTAGTATCCTGACCTTTCAGACACATAAACATCTTTCTCTTTTTAAACAGCAGGAGAAGAAGCAGGACAGCAGCTCTGACAGTGCAGCCCCAACAGAGGAGGACACCGAAATAGATCCAGCTGTCCCGGCTAAGAGGCCCCGGCTGGAGAAAGGCGTCTACCCCTGTGATCTCTGCAACAAAGTCTTCCAGAAAGGCAGCTCTCTGATCAGACACAAATATGAACACACAGGTAATATTAATGATCAAAATGTTGCCAGAATACTTAAGCAACTCAGAGATTTTCAGTCCAAAATAACTCCAAATTGTTTGTGCTAATCAGTAGTCATCAGGGGTGGAGAGTGATTAATGATGCCCAAATTACTGTAATTGAGTAGCTTTTTTGTTTACTTGTACTTTTTGAATACTTTTTAAAATCATCACTTTTGCTTTTACTTAAGTATATTTCAGGGAATGTACTGAGCTGTACTCCACTTTAAAAAGCATCAAGTACAAAGTGTAAAAAAATAACCCCAAGAGCCAAAACAAGGAGGTCAAAGCTTTCTGCCGGCACTGAGAAAATGGCCGGCAGTTTGACCACACATGATGGATCAGTAGGACGTAGCAAGAGAATGATTCCACATTTTATCCTAAAACAACTGTTGGATTTTACTTTGGGAATTAAAAGTACCAGTGCTTTTACTTCTACTCAAGTACATTTTTACCAAAGTAACTGTACTTTTGCTTAAGCACTATTGTATGGTACTTTTTCCTCATGGGGTTGTTTTATACAGTTATAATGCACTATAGAATTAAAATTACAACATGTGCACCTAGGTCTGCAGTCTATTTGTACACAGGTGCATTGGTTTGATATTAGTCAAACCAATCAGTAATCTGTAATAGCGCTGGGCAATTAATCGAAAATAATCAAAATTGACATTTAGAGTCCCTAACCGACGTAAACCTGCCATGTCAATTATTTCAATTACTTTTCCCCTTTCAATTCAAAAAGCGAGTGGCAGAGTTATTTTCTACTTTTTATACAAAAGTATTTAATAGTTGTTTTGTTAGTAAAAAAAATACAAGTCATTTAGTTCCACTTTTCTTGGAAAATTTCATTCAAAATTTTTGATTTCAGGTGATTTGTGTTTTGATTTCAGTTATTTAAAAAGATAAAAAATTTTACTTATACAGCACAAACAGAGTTGGGGGGGGATAATCGTTCATCAATCGTAATCGAGGTAAAAAGACCCAGAGATACTTGAACTCCTTTACCTCCCACCTGAAGGGAGCAATCCACCAGGCTTTGTGGCATTGATACACTAAAATGATGAAAGAAAACATCAGTATTGGCCACCAGTTGAATTGTTATTTTTTAAATCAGTTCTGATATCAGCCCTGATTTTCACAATCCATGCATTTTTAGTACATCGATTGCAGATCTGTGCAAAAAGACTTGTATACTGAGGGTCCAAAGAAATCCGTGTGTCTGTAGAAATCTTGCTTTTGTAACCCTTGCCTTTAGAGATTCTAAGCAGTTTCATTCTGAGTATACCCTGAACACTATCCTTACCGGTTTGACTCTTTGTGTTTGTCATCTGCAGGAAAGCGGCCCCATGAGTGCCCTGTCTGTCATAAGGCCTTCAAACACAAACACCACCTAATCGAACATTCAAGGCTTCACTCCGGAGAGAAACCCTATCAGTGTGACAAGTGCGGAAAGCGTTTCTCTCACTCTGGCTCTTACTCTCAGCACATGAACCACCGCTACTCCTACTGCAAGAAGGACTCACCCCGCAAGGCTCCCATAGATCTAATGAGCCTCAGAGCTGGATTGCAGTCTGACAGCCGGACGATGACCCCGCCCTCCCAACAGGACTCAGACGAGCGGGAGAGCGAGGAAGAGGAGGACGAGGAGGCCATGTGCATGGACGACATCCGGGTCATTCAGGTTGACGATGGAGAGTGTGAGATCTACGAGGGGAATTTTGAGGACGACGATGATGAAGATGAGGAAGACGACGAAGAGGAGGAGGAAGAAGAAGAAGGGGAGGTAGATGAAGAGGTGATAAGAAGAGCAGAAGCCATGGACTTTGTTTGTGACGTCGTAGAGGTGGAGCTCGGGGAAGATCACATGGTGGGGGAGGAGATGGAGGAAACGAGCGAAGGAAAGGAGGAAGCAGCAAGTGGGAATGCAGAAAAAGTGGCAGACTGTGAAGCAGACAAACAAGTCAAGGAGGTGGCTGACAGTGCTGAACCTAACAAAGACATGGCAACAGAGGGTGCCGAACCTACAGAAGAGACGTCAAACAAACCCAAACTGACAGACGAAGCTGCAACAGACAGCGCCAAACCTACAGAGAAGGTGGTGAAAGATGGCGACGATCCTAGTGAGAAAGTGGCGACAAATGATGCTACACCCACAGAGGAAGCTACGACGGACAGTGCCAGACATTTAGAGGAAGCAGAGACAGATGTCACCCATCCCACAGAGAAAGAGACTACAGATGGCCTCAAAGCCCCGGACGAAGACAAGGACGAAGAGACGACAGACGCCAAATAGATGAAGGAAGGTCTCCTCGAGACAGTTTCAATCCGTAACTCGTTAAAGTCGAGTTATCTAAGACAAAACCGCAGAAAAGTCGTGAATTGGCGGCGGTTGCCTGATCTTATCGGTCCACTACTGTGTACAAAAACCCAGGTGTGCCTGAACTTGAAACCAGAAAAAAACAAAAAGACTTTTTTTTTCTTGTGGAAATGAAATATCAGTGTTAAAATTGTTTATAGAAGTACAGATTTTAACTCACCCATCAACTTGTTAGACTTGTTACTGAGACATCCCAGGTTGTTTTTATTGTTTGTTTTTATTTGGTCAGTGTTACTAATCTTGTTCTCCTTTGAAAACATTTTAACCTGTAAAGTTGAGAAAAATTTCTATACCTTTTTATTGCCAATGAAGTTTCCTAAATCAGTATTTTATTGAGTTCTACGAACAAAAACCTCTGCACTACAGTATTCCTGGTTTACCTATGGATACATGCCTCATGCATCGTATGCCCTTCAGTGTTATATACGTACACTAGCTAGCCAGATGTCGTTCGTGTTATTGTTAGTCTTTGCTAGCTAGCATTACCTTTGTTTTCAGTTTGACTGTTAGCCTTAAAGAAAACAAAGTATTCACGGGGAGGGTCGCGGGCGGGATGGGGAGTCTGGGACGAGAACGTGGCTTCTGAACGCCATAACCAAATTTGTCCAATCAGGGAAGGTAGAGTCACAACCTCAAAGCCAGCATCAGGAGCGTTTGTTTTTAACCCAGCGAAGCCAGAGAGATACCACATCACCTGGCTCAGCTGTGTCATAAAACACATGCACCCATTCTTACCAAGCTTCTCCTTATTTTGGTTGACTTCTGTTCTCAGTGTTTCAGTGTTGTTAGCTTATATAAATATATTAAAGTCATACTGTACGTGAAGGAACGGGGACGTTTTCCTGCTCCACCCCAATGCCTCCAGCCTTATGCAAGACCTGTGTGCTGTTAAAAGTGCCATTGAACAGTGTTATAATTTCTTCTTCTTCTCACATGTAGCCAGTATTATTTTCCTCTGTTACTTTAAAGAGACCCATATTGACTAATGCTTGTCCACTTGCACAAAACAGCACATTTTTGCCACAGTTACTGACAGAAACATACTGTGAAATTTGTAAAATGCTCCAGGTGTTTAAAAACTTTCAGACTTTATAAAAACTAAGACATACGGTGTTGAAACTTAAAGTAATGAGTACTTTTATTTTGAACTGTTTGTTTTGTGCCTAAAAAGACAAAACATGTCAAAAAGGACAAGATAGACCCTTGTAAATATGCTCCTGTAATATCAAACAGAAAAAAAAATCTATTGAAAAAGCTCTTTTTCATGAAAACTACCCCAAATAATTAAAAGTGTTTTCAAAAAGGTTGTGTAGTTCTGTTGATCAATTAAGTCCTCAACTGCCTTAGCCTATGATTTAACATTTTCTATTTTAAAATGTGCTTTGGTCCTCGTATAATCATAATTTTCTAGGCTTTTCATTATTTAGTCTTGACTGGCGTGTTGAAAATTACCTTCAACATGGTATATGAGTCACACTTATAATATATAACTTTTTTCCCAAAAGTTGTTTGTATCCTGTATACTGGTATAACCAATATACCAGTATAAAATACTGAGACATAGGCAGGCATGAGCATAAATACAGCTGATCCGCTAGAAAACTTTACACCACTTAATTGAATGTTGCAAGCAGGCGCTTCACTGCTCAAAACATGCAGGGATTCATCGTAAAGCAGTCCAAAACTGAAGGGTTTTGGCATCACTTTTTAAATGCTTTTCTCCCTCATTGGGTCATAATCTTGAATTTAAAGAAAACAGTGGTATACTGTTTAGTAAATAAACCTTGTGTAGTGGTGGTTTGATTTAAAGACACCTTTATTAAAGAAGAGAGGAGGTGCACAGTGCAACCCTTAGTCTGTGTTTGTACTCTGGCTGTTTCAGATCAGGTGCGTCACGGCTTGATTTTAATTTCAGAATACTACATGAAAAAGACGGGCCCATGCTAATGTGCTCCAATAATATCATTTTCATACTTTCAAATAACAGGATATGAGCACATTTTTTCCACCAAATTTTTTTTTTCGTAAATTACCCAAATAGGTTAAAACTGTTTTCTAATAGTTGCATATCACTGCTTTCAGGTTAGTCCACAACTGCCTTGGCCCATCATTCAACCCTTCCTCATATAATCATAGTTGTTTAGACTTTTCTTTGTCAAGTCTTGAAAATGTTTGTGCTGAAAATTACTGTAAAAATGGGGTGTCACACTTTTATTAAGTGTTTTTCATCCAAAAAGTTATCTGCATCCTATGTACCTGTGCAACCAACTTGGCATAAAATGCCAACAGGCCATAAATGCAGCTGCTATGCTATTCGTAGTATACTGCAATCAGGCACTTTGCTGCTCAAAACATACAAAGATTTGTAGCAAAGCAGGCCTATTTGGCAGGGTTTGGTGCCACTTTTTATCAGCTTTTCTCACTCAGTGGGTCATATTCTTGCATTTTAAGAGAACAGTGGTACCTTGTTCAGTGCTGGTTTGATTGAAAGACACCTTACTGGTGCAACTAATAAACCAGTCTAAAATGCATGCCAGCATAACCATAAATGCAGCTGCCATGCTACTGAAAGTTTACACGAGGCCTTTTGATTATGGCAAGACTCAAAATCCAGATTATTTTGAATGATATTAAGATCATTACTAAAACATTACTTGTTTATTTTACTACATCAGCAACACAAGCATGTATTGAACTTTACACTTTTAAAAACAAGTACTGAATTAAATAAATTGGTGAAAATAAAGATATAGCAATGAGTAATAAAAAAGAATGACATTTATGGCCAAAATGTTACAACTAACCGACGTTAAAACACCTGTCAAGAAAACAGGCAAAGTACGGCATGTTGCCCAGTAATTGTTTAATCATAATTATCTTGTGTTTATGATCATCGGATTTTTGATTGAAATTTAAACTTGATTAATTGACAACCCTTCATTGTGTACTGCATGTGCTTGACTGCTCAAAACATACCAGGATATACAAGGATGCAGACCAAATTAGCTGGACTTGGTGCCACTTTTTAACAGCTTTTCTCCCTCCGTGGGTCATAATCTTGCTTTTAAATAAGGTATAGGTATAATCTGAAGTAAATATACCTTGTTTAGTTGTGGTTTGATGAAAATGTCCTCGATTGGTGACATGTTGCCAGCAGAGGTGAGCAGTGCATCCCTTGGCCTGTGGGTCCATGCTTCCACTATGTCAGACTGGATGCACGGCGGCTGTGTAACAGCCGTGTCACAGCTTGATTTTGAGTTCAGAGTGCATGTTAAGGCTTTAAGACTACCTGCATATGCCCTGAGTCTCACATGTGGAAATTCTGAGAATAAAAGGCTTGCATGTTTTACACATTTCTTAACCAAAACAGACATTATTAAGATAGAGAGCCATATTTATCTTGTTATAGCTGATGTGTATGTCCACAACAGCAGAATATGTCACAGGGAGGATAACTGTGTGGCTACACTTCCAATTTGTGCTTTTCAGAATAATTGCCTGGTTTAGCATTTCTGTGTAGAAGACTCTTTAGTACATGAAGCTTTTATTCTGAAATTTTCCCAGCTCAACTGCATGATGAATTGTCCTTTTAGGGAGATTTATTGAAGCAAATCTTATGAAGAAAGACAGGAACATGACAGCAAGTAGATGCAGTCAGTATTCTGCACGCTTTTTGTGAAAGACGCGACAGCTACTACACAGCAGACATGCACCCAGTCTGGAATAGGTGTAGCAGCTTTAACACATGCTGAGGGTTTCAGCAGTGTACCGTAGCTAGCAGGAGTGCGATCTTGACACAGCAGAAATACATGGTACTGAAAGAACGATTGTAGAAATCATAATGGGAATATGGTTTACCTTTTTCCTTCTCCAAAGATTCCCAAAGACAGACTTTGTGCAACTTTTACTCAAGATTTACAGTAATTTTCCATTTTGACTATCAGAACGTCATAGTTGCTGACAGTTTCTAAAATACTTAAAAGTCACATATTGTGCAAAATACACTTTATCAGTCTTTTCTAACAAAAAATATGTGCCCCTGGCCTGTCCCCAATCCCCCCAGGAATAAAAAAAAAAAAATCACCCCCCCCCCCCCCCCACACACACACATTTCAGAAAAATATGTGCTGAAACAAGCCGTTCTCAGATTTTCCCCTCATGATGTCATATGGGGAGTTAGCTGCGCCCCCATGTTCGGTTGGCCCTCCCTGCTTGGAGGAAAGTCCCACCCCCCATAACCCTTAAGCCACATCAATTTCTCATAGGGCATGGTCAGGGGCAGAGTCATACAGCTCAGTAACATTTAAAGCTACAGACACAGAAGCTGCTCGTTCTGAGCAGGGCTGAAACAGAGGGGTTTTTAGACATGCAAAAATCCAATACTGGAGTGTTTATTCAGCAACAAACTTCACAGGCATGCTTTGGGGACCTCTGAGACCAATATAAAAGTGTCATAGAAGAGTAAAATATTTTACCTTTAAGTTTTGAGCTATGTATGACAGAATTGAAGTGGAAAAGCAGACTGAGCTTACCTGTGGATATGAAATGCCTTTAAAACTTGAGATAATCAGTTTACAGCTGGTGTTCAGAGTTAAAAATGTGAGTAAATATGTTAGTTTTAATGTTTACATGAGTTCTCAAAAACAGGAAATGTTCTGTTTGAGCAAGACTGAAAAAAATTAAAGCTCAAAACACTTTCTGCTCCACGTGATCTGCTCAGAAAAAAATCAAAAATGTGCAAAATCCACATCAGTTTCCAGTCAAATAAAGACAGGAGATTTAACCGTGAAATCTTAAACTGATTCAGACCCCGTACTTGTTTTAGACATTAAAAAAAGATTGTGGTGTGCTGTGCTTCAGGTAACAAGCGTTGGTGAATGTGGTCTCTGTTGGCGTGTTTTCAGTTTAAACCGAACAGTGTTTTAAGTTTCAGTCTGTTTAAAGTTGCTTTTTCTTTGTGTGTTTTACTTTCAACAATGGCAGTATTAGAACCCTTTTCACAGATTAAAAAATGTACCTGTTTAGTTTCTAGAAGACTTTTTTATATTTATGTGTCTTATTTTTATATTTTCTTTTATGGTTATTTATTACACATTGTAGTGTACATTACTGTAGTTTGAATTGATACAATAATATATTTTAGTATGAAAAATAATCTCAAGACAAACAGAAAAAGCCCAAAATGTGGTTCTGGGAGCTGAAGTTTGTTTTAACAAAAAAAGAAACACGTATTCTGTAAACATGACTTCTGTTTTAAGCTAAAAAATAAGAAAAAAAGCCAGGAATGAAGAGAATTAGAAACTGTTACATGTGCATCCGCTCTTTGCGTCGTTATGAAGCTACTGAATTCTAAAACTCTGTGATTTTAAAAGCATGAGTCGTCGCCGTTTTACTGAAGGATCTTGTTATGAAGCCGTTACTCCTCCCTTTTTTATTTCTAAGCCAAATTTCGATCATCCCTCCACAATGTTTTTCTGTTCTGTGCCAACTCGTCCCATCGTACTGTCCAAGGCTGCATATCGTTCGTTCTGTCCTCACCCTTTGTAAATCCACTGTCTTTTTGTATTGTTTTTATTTTAGTTTTGCTCCATTTTTATGACTCCCCATCACAATAAAATATAAGAAAGTACCTCTGAGTTTTGGTGTTGTTTTTCTTAGCTTTTCAGTTTACTGGGATAAAAAGAAATTGAGGTTTCTGAAGTCATTACTTTCAGTCTGTAGTGTACTAACAATCATCAGGTGTTTTCTTCTTAAATAGGCCTGAAAAATGTCAATATCAGTTTCATTTTCTAAGGCTTTAAAAGTATTTATAATTACCAGGGCTGTCAAGCAATTTTTCCTTAAAATCACAATTTAATTGTGATTTATGAACACTGTGCAATGACATGGTTAAAATCAGTTATTTTGCATTTTAAACCATTATTTTTTTTATCTTTATTGACAGCGAGAATCAATTCCCACCAGTGTCAGTGAATGACGAATGAAGAACGTTAAAATAATTTTTAAAAACTTTCCTGTGCATAAAAATGAGTCAGTAGAAGTGAAACTTAAATATCCCTATTACTTCCTCAATTTTCTTCTTTTAAGAAGAACTCAAGAACTCATTTTTCTTTGACAGATCCTCAGATTTATTTACAACATATGAAAAACTATAACCAGTTTTTTTGCCACATAGTTGAATAAATAAGTTACAATACCTGTTTGTTACAGGTCAGAATTTTTAATTCAAATGAAAGCAAAGAAATGTATATTATTCTGTTGACACTTAGGCTTATTATGTAGGTAAGTGTTGTTCTGCTACACCAGTGTGGTCTGTGACCATGATCTTAAGCTAGGGGGGAGCTTCAAAATGCTTATTCTGTTAAATACACTTTTAAAACACTGTATTTGACAGGAGTGCATGTACAAAATGACTCACTGAAGTCCAATATTCCCTGGTTAACTGAAAAACAATTTGATTTTCCAGGAGTTTATGTAAAGCCACTTTTTCGATGCAAGTTAAGGTTGAAGAGATTTTCTTTAAAACCTACCTTTAGTTTGAAAAAAAGATAAGGAGCTTTGTGTAGATCAAAATTAAGAACATTGACATAACTGTGCACAAAAAATGAACTTGCAACTGATTGAAAATTAAAGAAAATTGCAAAAGAGAACATAAAAATGTCAATGTTTGATAATATATGGTGTAGATGACTCTTGACTCTTCCACTGATCTGTCTGTGAGCTTTTCAAAGTGAAAGGAGCATCCTTGTCCTTATTATTTATCACTGTGAGAGCAGGAAGAAGCTGTAGTGAGAAGTGTTTAGTTGTTGACCTCTTACAGTAGCTCTACGGGGCCCTAAAATGACAAAAGAGCATGCAAAAAAACGATGATTGGTGGCTACAGTCATTAATTTTTACCTACTGATCACACTTTTAAAATGAAAATAGACATGTAATAATAGTTTCTGACAACTGGGGCATTTTTAATACGTAATCAACAAATAAGAGTCATTTGAATGCACCACAACTCAGTTTTGAAGACTGTTTTGTATAAATAGCCATCCATGCATTTTCTATACAGGTTATCACATTGGGGTTTCTTGTAAGTCTCTGTAACACAACTATAAAGGAAAAAATAATCAAGTGGAGAGAGTTTAGAAAAATACAGAAACTGGTGACAGATTTCATTTGCAGGGAGTGTTGATAAAGAGGGCAAGAAAAAATCCAAAATGGTATCTTTTCAAACAATTTAAATGTCTTTTTTTCCACATCATGGTCACTTAGACCTTAAAAAAATGATGTGATTCATCACCAAGCCTTTATCAGAAGACAAACAGATGTAAGAGATAAAGAGATGCTAAACCAACAGAAATGGTCAACTTGGTTCTGAGGCCTGCAATGGCTGGCAACACCCATGTGCAGTTTTACCACCTGGAAGTGGGAGGGAAATGTGTGGTTATACAGCTATACAAGGAAGACCCTCAAACTCTGAGGCCTCCAAATCACCAAATCGCCCTTAAAAACACCTGAACCTCCAGTAGTGTTGGGGTTGGTGTATGTAAATGTGGATAAACTCAGATTAAATGATACATAATCTAGAAGTACTGATTTTCTGAGCAGAAACGGAAAGAAAACCCCTCTGGCTGTTTCTGTATTTTACATTTTAGTAATTGCAATATGAAGATGTATCACTGGGGGGCGCTAGAAGACCATCAAAAACACCTTTGCACCACTTAAAGGAGTAGAGTCTGTCCTATGAGAGCAGGAATCAGCTGTAATCATTCATATTTAATTAAGCTGTGAGACACAACCATTAATTTAGCTCATTGTTCTCTGAATACTGAGAGGAATTTGTCGCTCTTTCTAAAGATAAATCCATTAAACATAATCAGCGTTTTTTGTTTCTTTTAGGGAGAATAAAGCTGTTCATGTGCATGGCTGAGTACAGTGTACTGACATTATTAAGAGGCAGAAAAACTGCACTGATGATAATGAGGAGGGGCTGTAATGGACAAAAGTTTCTCTCAGCAATAAAATTTTAGCTTAAAAAGGATTTAAAGACCAGGTTAAAGTGAAAAGATCTTTACTGTTAGTGTGATCATTACAAAGAATATAAGCAGCTTTAATGGAGGGAAACTGATGTCCAGGTAATAAAATATATGTTTACGGGGCACTTTTACCCAAAGCTGACTATACAACACAGTAAAGGTGGAATTTATAATCTGGAGGGTTTGGATTGACCATCTGCTGAGTGTCCATTCAAAGAAAAGTAAAGTTATTTGCGTCTTTATAACTAAAGATAACACAGACTGTAGACTACAGTAAAAGTCCAGCTCATTGAGAAACCTGCAGCTGAAGCTGCACAAGCTTTATACCAGATTCCCTTTTTTACAGGTCATATCTTAAGGCCATTGGTGCAGGGGGGCCCTCAGAACAATTGTCAACCTCAGTCTAAATGTAAAACTATCTTTGACGAATGTTATCATTTATATGTTAAAGGCTAAATATGATAGGGATTTTTTCCTCACTTTATTTGATAAGACAGTTAAAGAGAGACAGGAACTATGGAGAGAGATTGGGCTGAGATAGACACAAAATGATGCAAGGATCAGGACTTGATCCTGCGAACAATGTATTGACTGTTGCCTCTGCATATGGCTGCTCTGCCAGTGAAGTTAAAGCAGCAATTTATTTATTTATTTGTGTGTTTATTTGTAAAGGGACCATGTACAATAATAAACATAAATGTTACCATTTGATGCACCAGAGTTAGCTTAAAGCTAATTTACATCCGCAGTCTCTTGGCACAATTAAAACATCACTTATAAAACATCACAAAGAAAGCAATAAAACATGAAACAGAAAAGCTGTCGCTCACCCACACAGGCTGACACACTCACACTCTCATACACACAGTCACATTTAAAATGGTATAAAATCAGTGGTTACAGAATTGAGTGTCTTTCAGTAGATCTTTGAGTTTGTTCTTGAAGCTACCGATCATAAAAGACTTTGATACTTTTTCACTGTGGTTCTCAACAAGCACCCAACAAATCACGATCCAACTTCTATAATTTTTTCAACCACTCACTTTAGAAACAATCCCACAGAATGCTTGGGGTGTTTTTATAGATTTTCGAAACTTTCCCAGTCTTCATGCCTTGTCCCAACTTTTTTGGAACATTTTGTAGGTAAAATCAGAATGTGTTTTTCCCTTTTTCAAGCCAAGTTTATTGATTTGAACTAAGGCTGTCAAGATTAATCACATTAATCACGATTAACTACAACCTACAATTAGTGTGCTAATTTGTCAAAAATTGCTATTAATCGCATGTTTTATTGTCTTTCTCCCTGCAGCTACAGTGATATAAAATAAGTAAATTACTGTTTCTTATTGTCTCATTTCACTTTAAAAAACTCAGACAGCTCAGTGGACAGGTTAAGAGTCACCTAAACCTTGTGTGACCAAACATCCACCTTTTTCCTCTTCACATAATGCCTTTTCAATCCATAATAAGTTCTTTTTCTGTAGTTACATTTTTAATTTACCTATAAAAGCAGGTCAGTATCCAAAACGTAAGTCCATAATCTGTACTTTAAGACTGTAGAAAGATCCAAAAATGACTCTGAAACGGTTTTAAATGTAAAATAGTGGAATTTTTGAATAGGATAAAAAAAAGGTGTAATTAATTGTTATTAACTACAGAAATACTGAGATTAATGGTGACTAAAAATGTCACTGTATTGGCAGGCCCTATTTGAAAATCAAGTATATTATGTTGAACTAGAAAAGCACTTGGAGAGCGCAGACCTCCGCCATTAGCCCTTTCTCCCAGTAGTGAAGAATCCTTTAAAAAACTTATGGATTCATCCCCATGTGCCCCCCACCACAGTATTTGCTGATTACTCCCTCCCCAGTGGGGTGGAAACATGGTGAGGCAAAACATTGGCTTCGCTACAGCTGGACTGTTATGGTGGAAGCATTGCCTGCTGGTGCCAACAGATGCACTGACAGTCTCACCCATGGTCTCATGGGACTACTGGAAGTTATGGCAGAGGGTGAATATTCCTCTATTCTTCCCAGCATTGTGAGTATTCTCGCTACAATTAGCTGTCTGTTCCTCATTGATTTTAATGGTGGTGTCCCTCAGGTCACCATTCCAAGTCCTCTGTAGTTCTCAGTCCAAACAACAGGAAATTCAGGTTTAATTCATCTGTTCTTTACAAAACAATGATTACACTTAAAGTAATTCACAGTTATGATGTCAGGATGATTTCCTGTGAATTTTCACACTTTCGACCATAGTCCCAACTTTTTTGGAATTGATATTTGTACATTTCATCACACAAATTCATTTTTATCAGCCCTACTTTTTTTTCCCCAGAAGCTGTTTTCACTCTATCCAGCCAAACTTTCCAGTTGTCATAGAAAATGTTAGTTCCTCATTCTAACTACGGTGTCCCTCAGGGCTCCATTCTTAGCCCTCTGTAGTTCTCAGTCTAAACAGCAGTAAACTCAGGTTTTCAATTTGTCTGCTCTTTAGAAAACAATTGCATTAAAGTTATTCACAGCCATGATGTCAGGATGATTTCCTGTGACTTTTCCTTCATTCTTCTCTATAATCTGGCTTTAGTCAGTGGACCATCACAAGTCAGATGAGTCTTGAAGAACTCCTGGATCTTCTTCCACAGGTGGACTTCAGCTGCTGCATGGGATCTGGGCTCACCACCCCACAGGACTGGTACACCCACAACCCTATGAAAACTAGACGGGAAGTGGGGCCCATAAGGCGGCTCAAGATAATGCCCCGCTCTGGGGTAACACACACATTCAAAGTTGTCCTTCCTATGATGCTTCAGTCTCTCTACCATCATGTTCATGTACGCCTTACTGTCCCAGTTCAGGTCGTCCTCTGAAGACGCAAAGAGGAAATGTCCCTCTGCTTTTTCAACAGGGATCAGGCTGGCCTTGTTCTCCTCTGCCTGGGGATCATCAACAGCATATTTACCAATGAAAGCTCCAGACTCTGTAGGGATCATCTTACTGGGGTCAAACATTAATGCAGAGAGGATCTGATGTTTCTGATAGTAGAGCGGAAGGGCCACATTGGCATTGCAGCCGTTGATCCACACTACAGCCTCGATGCCTGGAACAAACGCAGCAAGTGAGAGGGCAACATCTGCTCCCTTTGATCGTGCTAGGACACCGACTCCTTTACTGCCCACCTGAGACAAGACACATGAAAATATAATGATAAACTTGCACACACAAAGTCCCAATAATACTAGGAAAGGACAGGAACACAAGGATTGATTCTTACTTTTGATGGAGGTAGACATTACTAAACCTTGATTGCATAAAAGTTAATTTGTTGTATCTTTGGACATCTGCTCAAGCTCCTCAGCAGCTATCGTGTCCAGTGAAAGTACAGTAGTGGGTCAAAACAAAGGGGATTGGGTGTCTTCTGTGGTACAAATTTTACAAGACATTCGATCTGCTAAAGGTATTCAGTTCTTTCTTGGGTCTGAGTGAATATTGTGCAAAGTTTGACCAAAAAAAAAAAAACAAAAAAACCTGTCAAAGTGTTCTTGAGCTATTAAGTTCAGGGGAATGGACAGAATAACATGAGGACAACCCAAAAACATAATGCCTCTGGCCTGACACAGATGTATGATAGCTGACTAAAAACAAACCCTATGTACCCTATGGTGTAATGGTAGCCAGGAATACTGACTAACCAGTGAATGGACCCTCCAGACACAGTTGTCTTTATACTACAAACACTGGAGACACAATCACTGCACTCAGGTGATCCCCATTTCACTAATAGTGAGACTACTATCACCAGTTGGCTGGACATGGAATGATTTAGGTCAGACACTTTAAAGAGGGTGAACAGTTATTCACTCACTCATTTAACATTGCATGTTTTCTTTAATTAAAATTACTTCGAAGAAATGTGTTTTCACTTTAGCAGTAGAGTGTTTTTTTTTTTTTTTTTGCATCAGAAAAAGCAAATTATATTGACCATGGTTGATTTATAAAACAGTAATAGGGGAAAACATCTAAGGGGTTAAAAAAGTTTTATGTGCACTGTAAAACACACGTATAAGAAGGTTTTACTTTGTGCTCTGCATAACAGCAAAGTCATCAGTGTTAATTCAGCTCCCATTATGTTAAATCGCAAACTTTCCCCAAATGCATAAAATTCTCAGAGGTTCTAAGTTAAAGTTACACTTTTTAAACTTAATATTTTCACTCTCTTGTAATAGTTATTTTTTAACTCAAACATATTTTATTACACATTAAAGCACATTTTTAACACAACAGTGTGTTAATTCATTTCACATTAAGTTTTATTTAAAGTAGTGCACCGTTTATATCTACACCTAGCAATGTACTTGTCATATTCAGTTGCTACCTCATGTTAAATATTTGTGACAAGTTATAGTGTCCATTAACAAGTACAAAGTAGAGGGACAGAGTCTGAGTGAGGTAAAGGTCACATTAATGGTCATTAAATTCAATAGGCAGGAAGTTACTAATTCAGTGGGTAACTTCATTCATGGTGCAAGAGCATCTAACATCAATAAAAACAATAATTCACCCCATTTACTGTACAAAAGACAACATCTAATCATACTATGCCCAAGGGCATAATGGGAAAACTCTGCCTACAGATGCCTCCATATTTAAAATGGAAGTGGGCAGAGCTTAGATCAAGTTAGTCTAGAGATGGACTACCACTGAACTGATCAACAGTGTCAAATAACACCAAAACCAAGACCGTTTCAACCAGAATGAAGGTAAAATTAAATTTTGGGAGTTCAATCAACTCTGACATGTTTAATTCTGAAATATCAACACTCCAGCTTTTGCTGTGTAATGAGAGCATGTCTTATTATGAATGCCAATTTCTCAAAGCAACATATTTTTGATGACTCTATGGGGAAAATTAACTGACTTCAGCCCAATACAAAATATTTCAAAATAAAGTTTTCTTTTGCCATTTGTAACTGTAAAATAATCTTTTAGTATTTTACATTTTAAAACAGCCAGAAGACTATTGGTACAGTCATATTATTACAGATTAAACCACAAACACATGCAGACCAACCCAGAGCAGGCCTCTGAACTTTTTTAAATATGAACTTATCTGGATGCTTCTTCACCAACGGTTGAATTTAAGTTAAATAACTACGGTATTTTCCAGATGATAAGTCCAGCAAACTCACTCTAGGATGTCGTCTTAAGAAATCAGCTGCTTCCTCAAAGTAGTCCAGATGGATCGCTCTGATGTTGGCAGGTTTATCATTGTAAACGGCCACTGTTAAAACCACAAAACCTTTGTTGGCCAGCAGACTCGCTCTCATCTCAGACATGAAGGAGCACAGATCCAACACAGCCGGGAATGGACCGTTTCCTGAACAAGGAGACATGAGAGTTAAAATGTCAGACTCAGTCTCAGACTAAAGACGGCCAAAGCAGCCGTATCATGCAAAAGCAAGGCTAGAATGTATGCCACGAAAATACAGCTGATACAAACAGCTAAAACACTGAAAAGGTAGACAATGATAAGGATTTTTATAAAGAAGGCCCAATTGATTCCAGGATCGTATGTATGAGAAACTTGGAGCATTAAAACTTCCAAAAAATTCCCCTTAAACTATGAAGTATTGCTTTTGAGCCTCTAAAAGTAAACATACAGTACCATCTACCTGGAGGAATAAACAGGACTCCATGAATATTCCCCTCTTTGACAGGGATCCTGCTGACCCCGTATCCAATCAGCAGTCTCTCATTGGTTGCCACTGCCAACATCCTGTCCTTCGCCTTTTCATGGACAGACAACTTAACCACATGAGGGTTCAGTGCATTTGATTTCCTGAACCTTTTGTGCAAAGTCTCAGGCCTCATGGACCAGAACAGACCCATAGGCTCAACCCCAACGTAGCTGCCACTGAGTGAGGGGTCTTCATTCAAGTCAATCTCTCCGTTTCCATCAGCCCTGAAGGTCGCAGAGGAGCTGAACACCACCCCCTTCTCCTCAGTGGCTCTGGCTCTCACAGTGACCACCTGTCTGGACTTCAGACCGGCTACCTTCACCTGGACGGGCTCATCAAACAAACATCTGGAGCTCGGCAGCAGACTCAGTCTCACCTGTGAGGACATCTCTTCTAGGAGATAAATTCATTCATCGTAGATAAACAAGTCAGAATTAAATGGCATTATTTGATGCATAAAGACACATTGAACCAGACAGGCAGTCTGAAAGCCTTAACTTGTCAACATGCTTCCACGTACCCCGCCTGAACAGCTGTCATCAGCTGACATGCACCAAAGTTACATTATGTTACATTTATGTTTATGTTGTTTGTGCAGGTATGTATTTTTTACATCACTAGATTCGTAGACTATGCTTATTTAAAACCTATTAGAAACAAAAGTCAACTGTTGATCAAATTCAGGGCCTACAGACGTGTACTCACCGATGAAAACACAAAAAATGGAATGTGCAGCAAACTGGAAGACAAATGCAGAGCACTCCTGAAAAGACTCTTTCACACAGAACTCCTCTCTTAAAGTTGTTTAACACTTGTATGTAAATTTATGCACAGCTCCTATTGTAAATAAAGTTTTTTCTGATTCATCAAACAGCCATAACCTGTTTGGCAGGAACCTTAAAGCAACCCAGTAAAAGGCACAAAGCCAAGGGGGGGCAAAAAATGTGTATTTTGCAGACATTTATCACTTCTATCCTAATACAGGGGTTCCCAAAGACACCAAAAATAACGGTGCCAGAGACCAGGGACCCCCGCATTCCCTGGAGGTGGTTACAGTGTAGTTGTATTAGACTTTCATTTTAGGGATTTTCAAACATTACTTTGATTGCAGCATAAATCTAACTTAATGAAAATGGTTTTACTTTGAATTGAACTCATTCATGCATATATTTTAACAATAAGGTGTAAAATTTAGCCTTGCAAAGCAGATGGATTTGCCCGTTTCTGTGTTTCTCACTGGTGAATCCATCTTGCAAAGTTAGAAATTGACAGGACCAATCAGGAGGAAGAGGCAGTACTTTTGGGTGCGGCAGAGTCATGACTTATGCAAGCAGCGACAAGAGGCCGGTGCAATTATGGTGGAGGAGATTAGCATGGATGCTGCTAAAGCACCAGTTTTATCAGAATAGTCTACATTTTTTTGTTAAAAGAAGACCGAAGAACAGCAGTGAGTTGTTTTCTTTTCAAAAACGACAAAAGTTGCGTACTGACATGTCTACAGTCGCCATGGTTAGCGATATGCAGTTCCCTACGGAGTTTAGTCCTCAATAGTGGCTACGTCAAGTGTTTTATTGCGCTTTTTGGCCCGTAAAGATGTGACAGACAGAACGTCCATCCAATCACCCTCCGAGTTATTTTTTTTCAAAGGCTCTGCCCTTTCCCAAACGCTGTCTATGGAAGGTTTTCCAGATGGTTGTGTGAAACAAATTCACCTGGCGTGTCAGGTTTGTAAAAATACCATTGGAAATCATTTAGTATGTCCTTTGTGTTTGACAGGCAACTTGTAACTCGGGATGCACCGAAATGAAAATTCTTGGCCAAAACCGAAAACCGAAAATGAAGAAACCAAGGCTGAAAACTGAAACACTGAAAGAAATTATTAGGCCAATTATTAGTACCATTGCATTTGTGGCTATGACTGTGTACTAACCTCACTAAAATTAATTGCAATTGCAAAAATTAATATTATTGCTTCAAAGAATAAATCAATTACAAAATTATGTAAATATTTATTAAGCACTTCATTCCAACAAAACACAATATAAAATAAAATAAAATACAAAATAAAATGTTTAACTTGACCCCACTCATGTATACATTAAATCAGAGGTTCTCAGCCTTTTTTCAGTCATGTACCCCCTGTGAACTATTTTTTCAGCCAAGTACCCCATAAACAGCACAAAGCTTTTTGGCCAAAAAGAAAGACATTAAAGAGTGCTGTGACAGCCGTCTGATTTATCAAACTTTGTAACTGAGAAACACTTTAAAATTACAAATACTAGATTTTTTTTTCATACATTTTAAATATGAAAAATGCATGACCAAAGTCATGGCACATCTTCTCATCTCTAAATGTGAGAATTCAAATTAATGTAGCTGTCGAAAACAGTGACTGGAAAGGCATAAAAACCCAGAAGTGTGCAAAACTCTGTTCAGCTGCAGGGTCGCTCTGGAACAATTTGGAAATAAAAACATAGAGTTAGAAAGAACTAAAAACCTGTAAATAATAAACAAGTTATAAAAAAGACTTCTCTTTTCTCAAATGGAAATCATGAACTTAGTTATAGATCAGCATTTCTTCACAAAAAAATAAATCATAAATCTTTTTATGAATGGAGTGATTGTGAACACAGTGATTGACAGGCATGTTCCAGTGTGGATCAAACCATTCTGCCATGGGGGAGACTCAGGGGGTTTTAGGGTGATTAAATTTAAGAGCCTGCAAAATATTAACTCCAGTTTATAAACTTAAGGTCCTTACACTCTATATGCAATTTTTTTCATGCAAAATATTTACATTTAGAACCTGTAGCGAATCAATGCAAGCTTCCTCACCTGCAACGTCATTTCGCAGCGCGACATTGCTGCGGATATTTAAGTAGCACATTTGCGCTCATATGGACATGTCGGACTGACTGTTGCCTGTCTCCTTGCTACCAGGCTAAAAAAAAAGAGGCAAAAACACAAGCACTGATACGGACAGATATGAGGAGATATCAAACACCAGGTGGTGTTGGAGAGGAGGACGTTTTTGTTCCTCTGTCTACCTTAAAAATCGGCACCACCACCACCATGTGCGCTCGTTGGAGCGAAACTCACACAGCTGGAGCTGTTTCTAAACTGATGGGATTTTAGTGAAATATTTACCAGCACAGTCTCCTCTGACCTCAGACAAACGACTTATAAAAGCTCCAGATCAACCAGCTGAATGACTCCTCTGGACAGTCTGGAACACAAACAGGTGAGCCAGTCTGTGCGCTGTGGAGAGAGTTAACTCCTCTCACCGCGAGCCTCAGCTGTGCCCTTATAACTCTTATTGATCATATTTGACATAGAATGAATGAAAAGTCAGTCCCTCCTCGTACAAACTTGGCTGGCACAGTGAATGAAACAGTGAAACAAAACGGCACTGACCTCCTGGCTGTGCGTAAAAGTGCCGCGTTACGCACAGAGTGAAAGACGGAGGGGGACACACCTCCTTTTATCTTCCGCTTCAATGAATATCACTGTTTATCAGAGGACAGAGGAAACACACCGCAGACGTTCGCAGCACGAATGTGATTTTAGAGTGTAATATACTCCTGTAGCTCCTGACGTGCAAAGAAAGGCGCTTTTTTTCTTAAATAGTCTGCATGTATTTTAAAATCTCGCCAACCTCCTGAGTGCCTTCACCTATACGTACCCCTATTTGAGAACCACTGATCCAAGCGCGTGCTGGCTGCGGTTTTTGCTTGCGTCATCATAACGTCATGTTTCGGCCTTGTTGTTTCGGTGATAAAAGTCTTTCAGCCGAAAAACCGAAAATGCACTTTTGGGCCATTTTCGGCCGAAATTTTTCGGTGCATCCCTACTTGTAACCCCCCGCTAAGTGTTTCAAGGCCCCAGGGGGGTCCTGACCCTTTGGGAACCACTGTTCTGTTTTTGCTCATTCTGATATAATCTTGTGTGTCACTTTTGGGTCCCAACCCACCAGTTGAGAATTAGTAGACTATCATAGTTACTCCAGCCTACAAATCCCATTCACACCTCTGAATCATTTTCCTAAAGAACTGGGTGTGACAAAAGTTTCAGTATGACTCGATCAGTGATATCACAAAAGGTGTTTTTAATTTGTAAGGCAGATGTCAAATCTGTTACATTCAGGTAGTAATTGATGCACTTTTTTAGACAGGCATTAGATGCTTTGCCTTCCATAACCAGTGGGTGGCAGTAGAGGTCTGCTGATGGTTTGTAAAGCAGTGCTAAGGCTCTGAACGGATCAGACCTGTAGGAGAGAGAAAAAGCCTTCAATCAAAGTCTCCTCAGATGAAATGTGAAAGGGCTGGTAGTGAAGTATCCAACAGCAGAAACTGGAAGTAATTTTATTTGCTGGGAAAGAGGATTGTAGATAAAAAAAATATGAATTTGAACCAGTATGTCCATAGTGGTTATAGAGCTCAGGATTTTCTGACAGAAGCCTAAAGATGGCATGCATCTGTATATTTATTTCACTCTGAGACATTTTCTGCTGCTCTCTGTGTCTTTTAATTGTCTTTCAGGGACAGATAAAGTTTTTGAATTGAATTAAATTTTAGGCTGTTTTTGCCAAATCAGTCTTTTTATCTCACCACACTGGGATTGTCATTTAAGAGGTAATTCAGTCTTTCCTGAAAACATAGAGAATAATTCATTATGATTGGTAAAAAAAAAAAAGGTATTTTACCTTCAGATGGTGCCACAAAACCACCATAGATTACTCAAAACTGGGACTACAGAGAATTTTTTGATGAACTCATAGATTGTAGAGAATGAAATCTTTATATTGAGGAACAGTGTTTATAAACTGTTGTTCCTGACTCAGTCCTTGACAAAGAGGAGAACCTTGAATTGGCACCAATCAACATATTTACCCGTGGTATGCTCCAGGTGTTTTTGAGCAATCTATAACTTTACCAGTCTTGACTTGCATCTGTCCCAAGTTTTTTGGAAAACTTTACAGGCTTGGAATTAACAATAAGTATTGTAAAAGTTTTTTTTCAATCTCAACTTTAAATATCTTGGTTTTGTGAATGTGTACAATTGAAATGAAATGGATTTGCATAAAACATTTTCTGGTTTCATTAGGACCTTTAATGCATCCCCTGTCTTAAAAGGATATTTCTGATTTATTAAAGTTGGGTTGTATTTGGTTCTTGGCAGTAGTATTAGCATTTGCCTCCCAAAATTAATGTGTGCATTGCCCCTTTAAGGAGAGCACAAGTGCAGCATAGCTTGCTGGGTAAAGTCGGGAGACTTTGAAGCTTTTTGTTTTCTCCCTGAAAGCCTCTGAGTTTGGCACTGCTAAAGCTAATTTATGTCATAATGTTTGTTCTACCCTAAGTTCCTAACCTGACACATCAGATGGCTTTGTTTCACACGTCCATCTGGGAAAGCTTTAATAGGAAACGTTTGAGAAAAGGCAGAGGCTTTGAAAAATCCTTGGAGTATGACTGGGTGAACGTTCTGTCTGTCACATCTTTACGGGCCAATCAGAGCAACAAAGCACGTGACGTGGTCACTAGCAAGCTGCACGTGCGCAGCTACTGAGGAAAAACGTGAAACATGGCGACTACAGACATGTAAGTACTCGACTTTTGTCGTTTTTGAAAAGAAAACAACCCACTGCTGTTCTCTGTTCTTCTTTTAACAAAGAAATTTTGTCAAGTTCTGATAAAACTGGCGCTTTAGCAGCATCAACGCTAATCTCTGCCTCCATAACTGCACCGGCTCTTGCTGCTGCTTGTTTACGTCACGACTCTGCTGCGCCCGAAAGTACTGCCCCTCGTAGCTGATTGGTCCTGTAACTTTCTAACCAGGCCCAAACGGCTCAGATGGGAGCTTTGCAAGATGGATTCGCCAGTGAAAAACAAGGAAAAGGGCGTATCCATCTGCTTTGCAAGGTTACTAAGTTCCTGGTCCTTTTTAATTACAGGTCTGTTTCCAAATAATGAGTTTTTAATCCTTAGTTTATGTTACAAAACTCCCCAAATAAATCAAAAACAGTTTTTATTTAGCCTTGCAAAGTAGATGGATTCACCCATTTCCGTGCGCGCCCCCGGCACATGCACACTAGGAGCCCAACAAGACGTTTAAACACCAGCTATAACAGCTGGCAGCCTGGACTAATTTAACCCTGGTTATATTAATAAGAGTAACATCAGGGTCGTATTTACAGACTTTATGTAGGCTTACACATCATTTGTTTTTTAAGCCGTATGTGGAATTATCCTGATCATTGTTAGCGAGTGCTAAAAAGCGCAGCGTACTTCAGTCAGCTCCTACAGAGAGTTCGTTTTTACTCTGTTTGCCCCTTTCCGTCCCTGTCTTGTCTGTAAATTAAACGCTTTATGAAAAGAGGCCACTTTTTATGGATAGAAGGGATTTCTCCTCAAATGACAGACTGTTTGCTCAGTATCTGTGCCAGTCCCTTCCTGTGCATCATGAGGTGCATCAGAGCAGTGCAGATGCTCATACTGTATGTCTGCAGGGCTATGAGGAGCGTTAAAGCTTCTGTGCACATGTAATGAATTAGACTATGCCTTGTTTACTAACTTAAACAGTTTATGTGCAAGCAAAATTTAAATTCAGACCTGATCCCAAAGCAGCCCTCTAACTTGGTTCTTTTAATAGAGCTCACAGGATCATTCTCATTAAAAACTGCTGCAGGTGCTCTTGAAATATGTCTGTAATTAGTTATGTCTCCATGTGTTTATTACCCTACGTTTCTGACACTGTTTGGGCATTATGATATGTAAATCTTGTGGATAAGTTTATAAGTCAGAGGTGGAGTCATAGGGTGGCTTGCAGGGCCTGTGCCCCTAATATTTCCTCAGAAGCCCTGAATCTTTAAGTTTGGTAAAAGTATGTTATTGCAGAGTGTTATGATTGATGCATGTAAAAAGAAATATTTTGGATAATAATTTGCAGATCCACCCTGCTGATATTTAATAGTAGAGTTAAATGTTGCCTATGAGCAGTTTAGTATCGTACTGAAACTACAGTAGCATTAGTGTGATTACACTGATGGGGGGGGTCAATAAAAAAGTTTCTCTTATCTCATATTAATTTATACAGCATATTTACATTTTGGATTTCTTTCATTTTGTGTGTTAAAGGAAGAAAAGCAGCTTCAAAATTGTGGTTGTCAACATTGTTCCATTGAATTGGTGTTGTTGGTGGTGGTGGGGCACCAAATTGTGATTCTGCCCAGGGCACCAAAATAGCTAGAGCCAGCCCTGTTCCTGCCTTATCTGATCATGTGTATGTTGTCTTAAAAGCTTGTATCAAACTGATTAATAGTCAGACTGCAGCACAGCGTGCCGCACTCTCTCCACGGTGCAAATAAAACTGCTTATCATCAAAATGAGAGAATTTTCCTACATTGGAGTCAAATAGCAGTTTCCGGATGATTGATTTATGTTTCTTTGGGATAGCAGAAATTTAAGGCAATCATATTTTTGGAGTGGGCGATAAGAACTGTGTGCTTTTAGCGCCAATAAATGAATATGACTCATTAGTTGTATATTTTAAGTATTGTACTTAATTACATTATAAAAAAAACACTGACTAAAAAAATAAACCCTGCAGGGGCTCAGAAGAGGCACTTGGAGTTTTGGCTCTTGATGCATCGCAGAAGATCTGTTTCAACCTCACTCAGACCGTCACCATCATCTAACCATGGATAAATGAAGCCATCCTTCTACCTATCTTCAAGACCATAATAGCAACAAAATCATGTGACTGACAGTGACGGCGTTTGGGTGAGTACCCCAGTAGGGTTAATTTTTGTTTTCTGCTTGTACATTTGCGTTGTGTGGTATTTTTTCCCGTCTTGAAGCTAATACTTTAGAGACGTGTTTTCCACTCGTACGCTTGCGTACAAGAGTGATGTTTAAGTTAAGAGTAATGTGCAAGAGTACAAAAAATTTAAGTTATTTCCCCCTGTGTTTACGTATCAAGGGATGTGTTTTAACTTACTGTTAAGTGAACTGAGCAGTTTTCTTGACTGATTCAAGTTGGACTGATAGTTTAACTCTGTTAAACGCTATTGTTTATTTTCCTCAGCTTTCTTGGGCGGAAGCTGGAATTGCCTTTTCCCCCTCATACGTCTGCATACTAAGAGTGGGTGTTTTGTCTATTACCTGGCCAGTGGTTTCAGTTATATCTGTTTGTGTGTGCCCCCTGTGCACTGTTCGCGGTGCATGGGGCCTTTTTTCAGGGCAGTTCAGACAGTCTTGACTTCTGCCCTTGTATAGTATGGCTCCCAAGGCCTGCTGTTTTAGTAGGGTCACCATGGGCCCATGTGATCGCTATCGTGGAGTATTGTTAAGAGGAAGATGAGAGACATCAGACCCAACAATGCAGATGACCTGAAGGCCGCTAACAAAGCAACCTGGGCTTCCATTACACCCGAGCAGTGCCACGGGCTGATCGCCTCTATGCCACACCGCATTGATGCAGTAATTCATGCAAAAGGTGGCCCAACCAAGTATTGAGTGCATAGAAATGAACATACTTTTCAGAAGCCTGAAATTTCTGTTTAAATCATTTATTTTTTATTGATCTTATGGAATCTTCAATTTTTTTGAGACACTGAATTTTGGGTTTTCTTATCCATAATTCATAATCATCAACATTTCGAGAAATAAAGGCTTGAAATATTTCACTCTATGTGTAGCAAGTCTATATAATATATGGGTTTCACTTTCAGAAAAGAGTGACAAAAAATTTTGAACTTTTTCATGATATTCTGATTTTTTGAGATGCACCTGTATATGCTCTCAGGCCAGCCTTCTAAGGTCAGTCACGTGACTTTGTTGCTATTATGGTCTCAGATAGGTCGAAGGATGGCTTCATTCATCCTTGGTAAGACCCTGGTGACGGTCATCTTTCGGTCTTATAGATCCATAGTTAGGGACATAACTTAAGGAGGTGCACTGCAGGTGCAGGTGGAGCTGCCTGCAGGCAGCAATCCTGTTTCTTTTGTGGAGGCAGAGAGCAGTGGAGTGTTGACTTCTGGTAGATGGAGGAGATGAAGGCATTGGCTGCAGCTTCTTGAGGAGATTGTTCATGTTAGAAAACAGGGTATCCGCGGGGTCTTGAAAAGTATCAAAAGGTGATAAATCAATTTTGGGAAAATTAAGACCCTTAAAAAGTATTAAAAAGTCTTATAACGACTTTATAAAGTCTTAAATTTTGAAAGCATTTTTTCCTGAATTAGCTGTCCAAGAGTTTGAGTCCCCAAAACATCGTAAAAGTGTGTGAATTTATTCATTTTCATTAAAAAACAAAGATGAACAGGTATATAAAAAACTAGGCTATTGTGGGTGCGTTTGTAAATTGTCTCTGAGAGCGCCAGAGCGAGCTATATCACTGATGTAAATGGTTACAGCTTGAGGTGGCGGTGAGGTATTAAAAAATATTGAGAAGGTCTTGAAAAAGTCTTAAAAAGGTATTAAAATTAACTTCAAGATTCCTGCATATACCCTGGGAAAGGAAGACCCTGCAGGAAACAAACATTGGGGGTGTTGATTTTTCAGAGACTGCAGGAGGAGGTGGTAACTTCTGCTGCAAGGCAGAGGTTGGAGAACAAGGGATGGGCTGCTGGTGAAAGTAGTTGGAGGTTGATGCTGAAGGCTTGAGTTAAAGGCATTAGTTGTTGTGGTGATGGATTCATACAGAAGGTGAAGATCGAGGTTGACAGTTGTTCACAATACAGAGGAAGGAAAAGTTGGTGTTGTAAATGCTTGGCTCTTGCTGATAACAGATTTTGAAGAGCTATTGAAGTTTGCAAATGCAAATGCTTTTGTAGGTGCTGTCTTTTTACAGTAAGACAACTTTAGTGACTGATGTCTCCTTGGAGATCCTGCAGATAGAGAATTTTTCAAAGCATCAAGTCCACAGCTTACTTTACAGTGAAGCTGTAGTTGAAGGCATTTCCCACAGATGTGTGAAGGAGGCAGCAGTGGTAGGGAATGGCTCTTTATGTTTAGTCTTTCAAAGGATCTGCACTTGTTGATGGTGTCATTTTTGTGTGGCATAGATTTGAGTTGGAGGTCTTAATCTCTGGTTTGTAGTCACAAATTGCAGATTGAGGCTGGTGGACTCCGTGCTTTGTTGGTTGCGTTTCAACACTTGTTTTTGCTATAGAGATGTTCCTCACGTCTGCTTTCTAAGAAAACACCTGCAGCTGATGGCATGTTGGCACAAAGATGTTATTAGGTCTATTTTCTCTATGCACATGCATTATGGGTATTGTGGTCCCAAGCACTGATACTGCAGGTAGAGGCAGCTGCATTTGCTGGCAATTGCAAAAGGTCATGGAAGAAGCTGCTCATATTGGGCAGATACTGTTTATGGATGAACTGAGTGTATCAAAGAGTCACAAACTGCTGCAGTGTCTGAGGTGACGCTACTGAACGTTGCTTGAAGAGGCCTGAGTTGGAGGCACTTGACACACTTATCTTTTATAAAGTAGTGAAAGCAGCAGAGGCTGATGTTTTCTGGATAAGGATAAAAATTGAGCATGCAGAATGGTTTAGTGCCTAGCATTGCCCAAAGAATTACCATGTTGAGTCAGCAGCTTCTGATCGGTAGCAAAGGCTGCAGTCAGAGGCAGTAGGTGCAAGCCAGAACTTAAGCTGGAGTTCGCTGTATGTTGCTTGTTTAAGATTGAGTCAGGGGTATTAAAAGCAGCTTTTTGTAATATTAATAATGTAGTGGTAGAGGCTGCAGATGACCTGAACTTCTGACAGAGGCTTGATTTAGAGGCTGATTGGATTTTCTTTTTAATTCTAAATGAGCAGAAGAAGAGGGTGAGGCCATGTTTCTGGTCCTGAGGTAGGAAGAGACTAGAGCTGAAGGTGTTTGCAGCACATCAGATGGAAGTAGCGGCTTGCTTTGTGATTGAAGCTGCATGTGCATAAATGTTAAATGCAGATGCGAAGCAGGGCTGCAGCTGGAAGTATAGTATGAGAAATCCTCCATTAACAGTTTCATAAAGCTCAGCTTTCAGCCACAGTCAGCACAATGTTAGCTGTGGGCATCCATTGATTAGTGGCTGATGGTGTCTTCAAGGGTTAATTGTACAGATGAAAACAGTTCCATCTAGTGGTCTAAATCTGTAAATGCATATCATGCAGTTGTACCTCGAGAACTCCAAAACTGCACAAACACTAACCATTTCATTAGGTATACATTTTCAATTGCTCATTAATATCTGATCAGCCAATCACATGGTAGCAGCCAGTGCATTCAGACATGCAAACATGATCAAGATGATTTTCTAAAGTTCAAACCAAGCAGCAGAATAGGGAGGAAAGGTGATTAAAGACCCTGTAAAGTAAAAATAAATTTGTATTTAGGTTTGTTGTATGCCAGGTCACTGTTTTATGAACCCCCAGGTCAAATTTCAGTCAAATCAAAAAACCTCTAAGTTATAAAATTAATCTTCAAATCATGAAAAATGAGGCAGTAAAATCTGCTCCAGGATGGAGTGGGTGCTTCTGCTGAATGAGCTGAAGCCACGTACATTCAGGAGAAATACAATCCTCTCAGATTTAAAAAATGTTATAATCTGAATGAAGAAAAAAGAACTTACACTATTAGCATGTCTGTTGACCTTTTGATGACCTTAGCAGAAGAGACAAGGTCCATTTTCCGGCTCAAATCTCGGTTATGATGCTTCAAATGATCTGTACACCACTGTGGCTGACAGATTTTGCCAATTTTTCTCACAATGGACAGAAAAACAGCATTTAACTGACTGCTAACTTCCAATAAAGGCAGTGACATCAGCTAACAACAGACTGCACTGAGATGAACTGCTCAGTGTTGCCAACTCCTCAGTAAGAAAAGTGACGATTGGCTGTCCCAAAAGTTGCTAGAAGTTGCTAAATGATGTCATCACCTAATTTGCATAGTTGTTCATGTGCATGTAATTGTAGTGGATGCTGTCAGAGAGATGATTAACATTGTGGGAGAGACAAAAAGTGAGTAAAGAACACCCTAAATATGTTTAGAACAACAAATGAACTTTCTTCTCTCCATTCTTGTTTTTTTAAAAGTCACAATTCTTACCCTCCTCCTTTATCTGGGCTTGGGACCGGCAAAAGTGATCCAAATGACACACTCTGGCGGAGTTACTTTTTTTTTTTTTTTTTTTTTAATTAATTAACTAATTTATTTTTTTTTTTTTTTAAGTTCGCTGGGGAGTATACAATGAAATTGTCAATGTAAACATAACAGATGAATCCCCTCAGGTCCCCAAGGACCCTCTCTGATTCTGTCATATCTGGACAACAGTATTGTCTGTTTAGCTGCTGTCTGCTTGGTCAGGTGACCTGCTGCAGACAGGTTGACTCAGGTGTGAAGTGGGGCAGGGACTGAAGGAGAACAAAGGGAGAAGGTGAAATGTTTGGAGAGGATTTGACTGGTGCTGCTGGAAGAAACTCTCTGCAGCTCTCTGCAGGGCTCTGGTCTAGAGAGAAGACTGAAGTCTGTGCTATTGTTGAAAAATGGAGGACAATGTTTCCTGGTTGCTCATCCTGGGTCTGTCCCGCTTCCTGTATCTCCTATGAAGGTCTTTTTTTCTTAAGGTCCCTATCCTGCAGTCCAAAGACACATGACAAAGAAAACAATCAAGCAGCATCCAACACAAACCTATCTCATAAACATGCATGAGAATCAAACTCACCTTTAATCTTCCAGTAACAGACTACATGAATTAATTTGTGATGATCATGCACCTTACCTGCGGCGTGAACCACTCATAGATTACACTTTACTGATCGACTTATTTTAAGCTTATTTACTTTGATAATATTTTGCTGATGTCTGCAAACTTGAGTGCATGAACCTCATGAACACTTGTGACGGTGTATTTTGTTTTTGTCAGACGAGGCTCCTTAACCTCATCTCAGAAGAATTAGGACACTGAAGTGGGGCTATTCTCCCACAGCTGTGGCAGTGGTTGAGGGGCGTCAGGAAGTTTCCACTTTGACTTGGTCCTGTACGCCACATCTCTGGGGACCACTGCTGCTCCGAGATCCCCTGCAGTTCAGCCTGGGACTGTGAGAGACCCAGTTTCCATGTGTGGCCACGAGGAGGCACTGCAGGAGTCTTGGTGGTGGAGATGCTGTCTACTAAATGAGGACAAGTCTATAACTATTGCCTCCTCTTGTTTCAGTCTGTATTTAGAAGACTAGCCATTAGCAGCTGCTGTTAGCAGAGAGACAGGAAGAGAGGACAAGAATGCATGTAGAAAATACTGACTGAAGACTAGAGGACAGCAGCAGACGCTCCACACACCCTGTGTGCATGCACACCCACACACACACTCGCATACAACACGCATACAACACACATACAACACTCAGACAACATGCAGACAACATGCAGACAACATTCAGTACACATGCAGACAACATTCAGACAACATTCAGACAACATGCAGACAACATTCAGACAATATGCAGACAACATAAGGACAATATACAGACAACATACAGACAACATGCAGACAACATGCAGACAACATTCAGACAACATTCAGACAACACACAGACAACATGCAGACAACATTCAGACAACATTCAGACAACATGCAGACAACATTCAGACAACATTCAGACAACACACAGACAACATGCAGACAACATTCAGACAACATTCAGACAACATTCAGACAACACACAGACAACATGCAGACAACATTCAGACAACATTCAGACAACATACAGACAACATGCAGACAACATTCAGAACACATGCAGACAACATTCAGACAACATTCAGACAACATGCAGACAACATTCAGACAACATTCAGACAACATTCAGACAACACACAGACAACATACAGACAACATGCAGACAACATTCAGAACACATGCAGACAACATTCAGACAACATTCAGACAACATGCAGACAACATTCAGACAACATTCAGACAACATGCAGACAACATTCAGACAACACACAGACAACATGCAGACAACATTCAGACAACATACAGACATCATGCAGACAACATGCAGACAACATTCAGACAACATACAGACAATATACGGACAACATGACAACAACATTCAGACAACATGCAGACAACATTCAGACAACATACAGACTTCATGCAGACAACATGAAAACAACATACAGACAACATTCAGACAACATGCAGACAACATTAAAACAACATACAGACAACATACAGACAAAATTCAGACAACATGCAGACAACATACAGACAACATTCATACAACATACAGACAACATGCAGACAACATACATACATCATGCAGACAACATTCAGACAACATGCAGACAACATACAGACAATATACAGACAACATGAAAACAACATGCAGACAACATGCCGACAACATTCAGGACACATGCAGACAACATAAAGACAACATTCAGACAACATAGAGACAACATGCAGACAACATACAGACATCATGCAGACAACATTCAGACAACATGCAGACAACATACAGACAATATACAGACAACATGAAAACAACATTCAGACAACATACAGACAACATGCAGACAACATACAGACAACATGAAAACAACATTCAGACAACATGCAGACAATATACAGACAACATGCAGACAACATACAGACAACATGCAGACAACATACAGACATCATGCAGACAACATGAAAACAACATTCAGACAACATACAGACAATATACAGACAACATGAAAACAACATTCAGACAACATGCAGACAACATGCAGACAACATTCAGACAACATACAGACTTCATGCAGACAACATGAAAACAACATACAGACAACATTCAGACAACATGCAGACAACATTAAAACAACATTCAGACAACATACAGACAACATGCAGACAACATACAGATATCATGCAGACAACATTAAAACAACATTCAGACAACATGCAGACAACATTAAAACAACATTCAGACAACATGCAGACAACATTCAGACAACATGCAGACAACATAAGGACAATATACAGACAACATGCAGACAACATGCAGACAACATTCAGAACACATGCAGACAACATTCAGACAACATTCAGACAACATGCAGACAACATTCAGACAATATGCAGACAACATTCAGACAACATGCAGACAACATGCAGACAACATACAGACAACATGCAGACAACATGCAGACAACATTCAGACAACATGCAGACAACATGCAGACAACATGCAGACAACATGCAGACAAAATTCAGACAACATACAGACAACATACAGACAACATGCAGACAACATGCAGACAACATGCAGACAACATGCAGACAACATACATACATCATGCAGACAACATTCAGACAACATGCAGACAACATACAGACAATATACAGACAACATGAAAACAACATGCAGACAACATGCCGACAACATTCAGGACACATGCAGACAACATAAAGACAACATTCAGACAACATAGAGACAACATGCAGACAACATACAGACATCATGCAGACAACATTCAGACAACATGCAGACAACATGCAGACAACATACAGACATCATGCAGACAACATTAAAACAACATTCAGACAACATGCAGACAACATTAAAACAACATTCAGACAACATACAGACAACATGCAGAGAACATACAGACAACATGCAGACAACATTAAAACAACATTCAGACAACATACAGACAACATGCAGAGAACATACAGACAACATGCAGACAACATACAGACAACATGCAGACAACATGCAGACAACATACAGACAACATGCAGACAACATGCAGAAAACATACAGACAACATGCAGACAACATGACAACAACATTCAGACAACTTGCAGACAACATACAGACAACATTCAGACAACATACAGACAACATGCAGACAACATTGAGACAACATGCAGACAACATACAGACAACATGAAAACAACATACAGACAACATACAGGCTTAAAATGAGGCAGCTATGGTCTTTCTATAGATTATATAAACTAGAACACATACTTAAAATGATAAACTTATCTTAAAGTTAACTTAAACTTACAGATCTAGAACTTAACCTTAAAACTTAACACTATGATCTTTATCAACTTATCTTATCTTATCAACTAATGTAAAGACTGTCTTTTCAGGTTTTCACTCTCCTCCTGTGAGGAACCTCAGGCTGTGGTTTTCTGGAGATATCCACATCATGCAGGGGGGGAAAAACCCCCACCCCGTATGAGACGTCCACATGTACCCGTCCTGAATCATCTACTGATTCAATGAACACGGGACGGTTCAGTCTCTCCCAAAGTTGCTGCTTGATACACTGTCTAAGATCAAGGCTGTAGGGATGCCAACAACCATTCTTGAACGTTACCATATCATCTACCACGGCGTGGTAGAACTGCTGGTACTCTTCCACTGAGCGACCAGTGATCGTCGGTGGCTTGTTACCGAGCAGCGCAGCTGTGGGAGGCGTAGGACTGGGTATCTCAGAAGGCAGCTCAACAGGTTCTCTTGAACTGTGAGGCCTTTGGACCGAAAACAGAAGGTCAGCACAGTTGGAGAGCTGTGGTGCAGGATCTAAAAATATATTACCTAAGAGGTTGGTGCATCTTCAGGCTGCGATGGTTTTTACATGCATTATATAAACGGGAACACTTAAAATTCAAATGTTAAACTTATAGAACTACTACTTACTGAACTAAACCTTAAAACTTACTACTAGAATATTTACAAATCTTATTAACTAATGTAAAGACTGTCTTCTCAGTTCTTTACTCTCTTTCTATGAGAAACCTTAGGCTGTGGTTCACCAGAGATATCCACATCATACAGAGGGGGAAAAACCCCCACCCCATATGAGACATCTACATGGACTCTTCCTGAATCGTCCACTGATTCAGTGAACACGGGACGGTTCAGTCTCTCCCAAAGTTGCTGCTTGATACGCCTTCCAAGATCAAGGCTGTAGGGACGCGCGCGACCACTCTTGAACCTTAGCATATCATCTACCACGGCGTGGTAGAGCTGCTGGTACTCTTCCACTGAGCGACCAGCGATCGTCAGTGGCTCGTCACCGAGCAGCGCAGCTGTGGGAAGCTTAGGACGGGGTATCTCTGATAGCAGCTCAGCAGGTTCTCTAGAGCTGTGAGGCCTTTGGACCCAAGATAGAAGGTCAGCACAGTTGGAGAGCTGCGGTGCTGGATCCTGAGTCGGCTCTGCTGGACGCTCTGCAGAAGGGTTGGAAGGAGGGGAGGTCTGCTTCCTCTTCTGAGACGGTTTGGGAGCAGAAGCTGAATAATTATGATCCTAGGAAAGAAAAACAAACCAGATGTCAGGCTTTGGTGAACGTCTGAGCAGTAAACTTCTACTGAGCTAAAAAGTCAACTGTGATTGGAGCATGGAGAATGGTCCAGCTTGAAGGAAGTTAAAACCTTTGGACAGCGATAAATACAACTTTGCCTCTCAAACAACTGATGCTCTTGTATGCTCTAGTAAAGACTAATTATACTGAATAATTTGTGTATTTTAATTTGAATGTTTTGAATTAGAGTCCCTGTATAGTAAAATCCAAACTTTGTGTCTTAACACACTAGATATGTTGGAGTAAGGTTGTCATGTGAAAACACTGAGGTCTAAGTTTAAGGCGGTTGTATTTCTCATGAGTGGGCGTGGCTTCAGCTCATTCAACAGACACGCCCACACCATCCTGGAGCAGATTTTACTGCCTGATTTTTCATGATTTAAGCTTAATTTGATATCTTACAGATGTTTTTCATGACTGAAATGTGGCCTGGTGATTTATAACTCAGTGTTCTGTCAAACAGCAAACCTAAAATACAGATTTTTTTTATCACTTTACAGGGACTTTAAAGAGCATGAAACATCTGAAGCCTTCTGATAGAGTCTAAACTTTGAAATTTCTCATCAAGTCTCCTTTTCTCCAGCTTTCAAAGTCTTTTGGCAAAACAAGAAAGCTCCAGCAGGACTTTTGATAACAACTTAATTAGACCATTGCATTTCAGGTTGTAGCCTGGACCCTGATGAAGGCCCCAAGCTGAAACACGCTGATCTATTAAAGTTGTTCTCTGGTTGTTGAAGGGACATTTTGAAGAGTTGGTAAAGCCAAAAATACCTGAACATGACTGCTGCAGGAGGGAGCGCCACTGGAAGCTCCAAGCTTTCTCTCTGCCCGGCGTGCTGAGATCCTCCTGGTCCTGCAGTAGTTGTGGTCCTGGATGTGGGTCAACACAATCTGCAACAAAGACCCAAACACGGCTTCAGGAATACAGCGACAACACACTGAATGATGACTTAATAATGATGTTCAGTGGAAGTTTAAGCATCTCATGGAAAATTATTATTTTCAGGAGCTTTAGTTGCCTGATTGACCTCTGACCTCATTCTCAAAAGTAGCAAGCTCAACACAATATGAGCTGCTAGGCCCATGATTCCCAAAAGTTTTTCCTGAGGGTCCCCAGACTAGTATTTCAGAAAAGCTGGACCCAGTTATCAAAAATCAAACATTAATTTTGATTGTTTGACAAAATCCCATCAGAACAGGCCTACATACACTTGTTTAGTTGGTTTGTTTTTGCCAAAGATCTATTATTACAGCAGTGTATTAGGGCCACTCTAAAAAATGACAATAATGCCAAAATTTGTGGGGAAAAAACATATATTTTCAAGTTTAAATTGTCAATTTAGAAGAGAAAAGATTTCTGTTTAAAAGACTTAAATATGTATGATGCAAAAATTCAGATTTTTGAGGTTATAAAGTTAAAAATATTTGATGTGTGGAGGAAAGACAGAAAAAGAAGCTGTCTTCAATGCTCAGGTGCTGCAGCTGAGAGTCAAATAATACTTTATACTGGGACTGAGAAAAAAGGAAGTACTTCTGACTTTAGTATCATCTCATTTTCATGATCATCTGGACTTGGAAGAGACATTTCTCTAAACTCTGCCTATCCAAAGCTACTGAGGCTGGAAAATTAATCTAAATTTACATGAAATCACAATGTTGAACATTGTGATTTTGATCAGTGCCTTTATAACAATCATGGCTGAGAGAGAGGCAGCAGACACATGTGGCTCATTTAAATCTATAAACCATTTCATTCAAGTTCATCTTTTTTTTTTTTTTTTTTTACTTTTTAGAGTCAAGATAATGTAATATTGTAATATTTCTCTGCGTTGCAATAGTCATGGATCCCCGTGTCAACAGAAGCAGAGAGAGCTAAAGTGAGAAATACCAGGCAGACATGACAGCACATGCTCTCCTTTATCTAACAATAAATATATTTATTAATAGTTCTTCCTATGCTGTGACCAGAAATACTTAGAGATTTTTTCAGACACATTTCTGGAGATTAAACTTTTTCTAGACAAAGTTTTGGAAAGATGTTCACAAGGTGTTCATGTTCATTTTCACCTGAATATACTGGACAGATAGCAGAGTCAAATAGGTCTTGATTTCTAATGATTTAAGTAGAAGCATCTTTTTATGATTGTATTTTAGTGGATTCTTGAAGATTTTAATGTTTTATAAAAGAGGTCGTCTAGTTTGGACTCTTCAGGTTAATGATGGTCTGATCACTGCTGGCCTAAATCCCTGCTCAGAGTTTGAATATTTCTAATAAATATTGATGTAACAGATGTAATAACATCATTCTCAGTCAATCATTGAAGCTGATTGATTCTCTAACTGATAAATTGATCCGCTGAGGTCTCGTTTTCACAGCAGGCCTCACCGGAGATCATCTAAGAGTTCAAATCTTACATTTGCCATGTCAGAAGTTGGCTGTTTCGAGCTCGTGAGATTCAGGATGTTTTTATTTCAGCTCAGAGTGGAGAAATCCTCAGATGAAGCGTGAAATATTCACAAATCGTCGACAGCGTCGTCTCAAAGTGTTTCTGGCGACAGTTTAGGATTTTGTTTTTGTTCAAATTGCGCTTTTATCTAATGACGCACTTAGAGGGAACCATGGCAACCATGGAACCATGCACGGCCATTTTAGGCTCACGTGCGTGTTTACAGTCAGCGCACGCACTGATCAATTTACATTACACAAGACAATCAAAGTACACAACATTTACATGAATTATTATCATTACTGCTATTATTATTATTATTATTATTATTATTATTTGCCTATTATTAGCTTTTTATTATTATTGTTTAGCTACAAAACAAAATGCATCATCAGTTTTCGGCGCACCTGATGGAGAGTCTACAGTCACTTTTCCCCCAACGATTCAGCAGAGGTGGAAAAGTCCCAGACTATAACACTCCAGTAAAAGTGCAGTTACTGTGGATGAAATGTTTACAAGCAGAAGTAAAGAACTAGTCTCTAAATGTTCTTCAGTAATAGAAAAAAGTAGATCATTCAAATTTAGCTGAGTAGCTACTTTTGGCTGCCCAAGGAGCTTGCACAGTAAAATCAGATTTTTCCTTGATGTGCAATAACAAGAAGAGAATCTGAATCTCTAAGCAGGTTCTTTATTATAAGGTGTGACTGAACTTTCCAAGTCAAATGCTGAAGTTGTTTTTGGATGAAATGTTGAGTTCATGTCTCTCTGTGTGCTACTGACCGTCATGCGTAATCAGACCCAAACACTGGCCAGTTTGGTGTCTTTGACAGAAAACTTTACAATTCTTTTTTTTTCTCTAAATACTTGAGGCTTTTTCAAATATAATAAAGTACAATACTTAACTAACATTAAAGCGCAAGACTAGAGGTAATCTAATCCGCTACGTTCAAACTCTGTAATTCGGACTCATAAAATAATAACACTTTGTAGTCTTTGCTGTATGTAAACCCAAATTTTATACCTTCAAATGGATCAAATTCAGGAATTTTTAAGTTAAACTGATCGATATGTGCCTCTGAAAACTGATCGTTGTGCCATGCGCATTTTACGCACTTGGCACAGTCCCTCTATCTCCTGACGCACAAGCAGGGTCAGTCAGAAACAACCAGCACTGGCCGTCAGTGTTATCCATCAACCAGATGTGCAGTTCTGCACATTATTCAGGTACAATAACGCATTTGCTGCAAATTTAACCTAACCCCAGAGGAAGGGCTCATATTTTAATCGGCAGGATAACTCCGATTTTACTCGATCCTGTATTTTTTACTCTCTTATTAAATAGAAACAAATGAACAAACTAATGGGGAGTACAGGCAAAGAAACTGACAGTGGTTTACCACATCATCATAATTTCGCACTGAGCTGACTTCTCCTGAGAGTAAGACGTTGATGTTGAATCAGGAATGATTATTTTCAGGTGTGTCAATCCGTCTGTTTGTGTTGATTTTGTGACACAAAGATTTTGGCACCATCAGAGCTTGATATTTACACTCGCCGACTTGCCAAATGCGGATGAATGCGAGTACCAGCCCTGCTCCAGCTTGTCACTGGAGTCGGTGGGATTGATTATAGGCACCATCAGTGTGTGTAACTGTAACTGCGCATTCCTATCAGCGCCAGTGTTTATCATTCAGATGTTTGTTGCAGTAAGGCTGATCTGCGCACAGTGGACAAGGGTCACATTTCTCCTAAAATGACTGCAGGGGCTGAGTCTCTCTGAGCGTCTTTACGCAGCAGCAACGGCGTTAAAGACACACATGTGACACTCACGCAAACACACACACTAAAACTGACTTGTCTGTAGTCAGGACAAACGTTTCTGAAAAGCGGAGGATAAACAGACGTGGACTTTCTCCTCCTGCTTTAAAGCTCCTCTCTGTCCATGGAGGATCAGCGCTGTTTGTGTGCGCGCGTCTCTCTGTGTAGCTCGCGTGAGCCAGGAGTGTGCTCTCTGTTAAAATGTGATTTGATTAATACTCCCTTCATTTTGTTTGTTTATGGAGTGGCTTTGAAAACCATTAACCACAGTGAGCCAGTGTTGGAATCATCTTACTGGGGTCAAACATTAAAGCAGAGAGGATCTGATGTTGTCATGATCCCTGTCTGTTAAGTCTATTTTTGTTCACTTTTATTTTTGCACATTCATGTCTGTTTTATGTTTTGCATGTTCTAATTTTCCTTTTCTGTTTTAGATGGATTCCGCTCCGCTCACCTCGCCCCGCCTTTCCTCACTGACTCCCGATCCCTCATGTGTCACTCACCTCGTCTCCTCCTACTGCTGCTCTCCGTCCTGCATGCTGCTCCTCACACCTGTCCTGCATCACTGATTAGTCATAGTATAATACTCACCTGCACACTCACCTCCTTGTCAGTCCGTTGTTCTCCATAGTTCACGTTCCGGCTCTTTAGTTTGCTCTCGTCTTGTCTACTGTTAACGACTCTGCCAGTTTTCCCGCCTCTGCTCTTGCCTGATCCCTGCCTGTACCTTTGCTTGTGAGTTTTTGGATCTCTGGTTTTTGACTCGGACTGAATTAAAGATTCTGATTTTTGCTTCTCGTCAACTGGTCTCCTGAGTGGTGCATTTGGGTCCTGCCTTATTCTGTGTTCTAGTCCATGGTTCATGACAGATGTTTCTTATAGTGGGGAGGAAAGGCCACACTGGCGTTGCAGCACACCACAGCCTAAATGCCTGAACAAACGCAGGAATGAGAGAGCATCTGCTCCCTTTGACTGGATATCACACTGACTCCTTTACTGCCAGCCTTAGAAGAGAAGCATGAAAATTAAGAGTGATGCTCTTTTAAACACAAAGTCCTCAATTAAACTGGGGAAAGACTGGAATGCAGTGATTGATTCTTGGTTTTGGTTTTGAATGCATAAAAGTAAATTTGTTGTATCCTTGGACATTTACTCAAGCTTTTAGGTAACATAGGTATTGTTACATGTATTGTTATGAGTTTGTCCACTTGGTTAAGGCATCCTTGTAAATACTTTACATAACATGTTTAATAATCAAATATGATACAGCCAGTTTTATTTTCTCGTTCTGAGTCATGTTAGACTAACCATCTATTTTAAAATTCAGTCTTTAAAAAAATATAATTATTATGGCTGGATTCATATAAAAACAAACTTGAAGCATGCCTGTGGGTTTTTTTTCTAGTGGTCAGTGACCTCTCATGGTCTTTGAATTCTGGTCCTTTTAGTGTTAATCAATGCGCTTATATCTTGTGTAATCAGTGACTGATAAATGTTTGTGAAAGTTCATAGCATTATTGACTTTTGAAGGCTTCCCTGTAAAGATAAGAGAAGTATGAAAAGCTCTTTGATGGGTTAAATTTGCCCCTCTTCTGCACTCTGAATATAATTTTTGATTGTCATTAGTCGTATAAAGATAAACTGACCTGATGTTGCCCAGTTACAGGTGTTTTCACCCTTTCTTCATAATGAATAAATAAAGTGAATGTGATCTCTTCTAGTTTAGGGTGAATCCCTGTGAAACATGTAGAAGAAATAAGATTTCATACAGGCTGGGTCAGTAGGTGGAAGCATATTTCTTTTGCATTAAGCAGGTATAACCAGTGAAGACCCTCAGACCCTACATTTGCCATCACTGTAACTCAGATAATGAATGCATGTAGCCTAGTTGAGTAGGCTATTATTGTTGGGCCTATTTGTTTTGTGCTTTATGAGGCTATAGGCTGATAGGCTGGCCTAAAGATGTTCCTGTACATGGTCCTTACTCATTTTGTGTTAAGATGCATTAAATTATGTTATTTGTCAACTTGTCAATACAATTAAAGTTTCAAATTTAGTTCTTGTTGTTCATTGTGACAAACAACCCCATAGTGTGTGACAACCATCCCCATCATGGGATTGGTTGTCACAATGTGTCAGAGTGTCTGTGATAGTTAATTTCCTTGTTGTTACAACAAGTTGGAAAATGAGAGGGAAACACAAACCAACACCTTAAGGCTTAATTTAATAAAAGAATGACTATTGAAAGAAGTTTTGATGATGAGCAACCCACACTAGAGTAAAAACTGTGACAACCAACCTCATTCTCCCCACCTAGACACAATATAAGTAGAACCCTAATTGACTGGCTGGCTGTGTGTCAACGTTGCTGCCATTGTCAGAGGCTGGTCTGCTATGTAAGGTGCCTTACATGGGAATAGATTGGAACGCAGGTCAGTTGTCAAGGAATATGTGAGTTTTTTTGGAATAAAAACACTAATGATCACATTCCAAAAAGTTCTAGCAGTTGTAATCAATCTTTGAATGTACTAAATCCCAAATTTGTTCTAAAGATTCAAACTTGGACTTTGACTTGGCCAGTCCATCAGCTCCAGTACTCCAGATTCCTTCTTCTTGGTCCGGTAGTATCTGCTGTTATAGCCGTTTCCACAAATAGAACCCCATACCATAATGGAATCTCCATCTGGCATCAAAACGTTCTCCGGCTTTTCTGTGGACATAAACACGGCAATTCTGACCAAGGAGTTCAAACTTTGACTCGTCTGTCCAGAGTACCTTCTTAGCAGCTATTCTTCCCTTTAAGCTTTGCTGTGTCAGTCGTCTGCTTATGGCCATTCTGGAGGCGTTCTCAGACTGATCTAGAAGCAGTCATTTGCCTGAAGATCAGCTGTGGTCTTCCTCCTGTCTCTACTGTAGTACTTAAAAACTTGAGGTGTCTGACATCTGCTTTAGCAAACTTCCATTTCCTGCCTCTTCCTTGGCTCATTCTGCCCAGTCTGGGCAAGTGATTCCAAAGCATACTTTACTACACTGTGGTTGCCATCTTTGGTACAAGATTTTAGGGGTTCAGTTCCTGGTTAGGGCTTGAATAGTTCTCGGTGTTTGCATTTGGGCAAGGCTCAAACAACATGAACACCTCTCTGTTGCTCAGATGTACATAGAAATGGACAAAAGTGTCTCCTAAATGACTTATAATATTGCACTGGAATGTGCCACTGCTGCACTTTGCCTCCTCTCTCTGACCTAATTTAAAGCCACAACCTTGTTCTTTCATTCATCATAAAGCAGTCACAAATTAAACACACCTAACCACAGCTATTCAAGGCATTATACGACAAATGTGCTGAAGGGCTGAAGACAAACTGAGTACACTTGCTGTACGTTGCTGTTATTCCAGACATCAACCTATATTTTACCTCCATTCTGTTCTTAATTACATCAGCATGAGTGGGTGATATTCACTTAGTTACCAGCTGCATGTAGTGCTAGAGCAAAATTTGCTGATGACTGGACTCAGACTGAGCTGTTGTCTGTGCCACACCAACAGTGGCATCACTTATACTTCCTGAGTGCACTCCAACAACATTTGCATTAAACTATTGATGACAGTGCTGCCAAAAAAAATCGATGTCTTGGCAGAAATTTTACCAGTGATGGTAGTAAAACCAGTTTACTTCCCACCCCACCAGGCCATACTGACTGTGGCTCAGTAGGTAGAGTCAGTTGCTTCATAATCAGAAGACCATCTTTTCTAGAATGAGGAAAAAAAATCAGTTAAAACCATTATGAAGAAATTTGTGAGATCTCAGTCCTGGAAGTGTAATTAATTTTACAGATTGGTCTTCAGTAAGTATTTGATCTGAAGGTTCATCTTAGGTAATGCTGACTTAGTTGAACTGGCCTGCTAAAATCATTGATTAGCAAAGCAAACTACAGTAAATGCCAAAATAAGCAAAAACATGTGGAATCAAGCCATTAGCAGTAACTGTAACTGTGTTAAAACACAGCCAGAGTGACGTTAATATTTGGCCATAATATTAGCAAATAAATGTTACCGTAATGCTGCAGCAATACCTCTGTAGATGTTAATAGCAGCTGTGTCCATGATAACAGTTTTTCATTCTGTAATGATATTGTAATGACATTGCTGCATCCTCTCATGTAGTGTGTTTGTTGTCAAAGTGATATTTTTGCCAAGATGGGGCATGGCCATGGGGCCAAGGTTAAAGCATGGAGATGCCTCAATGTTTGCATGGACTGTTTGTTTAAATACTCATGTAATGGTCTCCACTGTCTTTGATTACAAAAGAGATCATGTATAATTCAGTTTTAATGGTACAAGCCACATATAAACTCAGGTTCATTTGGATTGAAATGAATTCTGTCTGAAGCATAACTTCTACAATGATATTCCACAACAAACTCTGCCCTGGTGCCCTGACATTTGTTAAAAAAAAACAAAACAGAAGTGCACCTGGATGCCCCTATGGCAAATAGTGCCCCGTAGGGTTGCACTCTGAGTAACAAAATTTAATGAAAGAGCCCTCAATAATGCCCTCTAAGTGACAAAACTTGAAAACATGTCCTCTTTGATGCCCTCTAAGTGAAAAAATTTGACAAAAATGCCCGCTATGATGCCCCCTAAGTCACAAAATGTGACAGAAATGCCATCTATGATGCCCCCTAAGGGACAGAATGTGACAAAAATGCCCTCTATGATGCCCTCTAAGAGACAAAATTTGACAAAAATGCCCTCTATGATGCCCTCTAAGAGACAAAATTTGACAAAATTGCCCTCTATGATGCCCTCTAAGAGACAAAATTTGACAAAATTGCCCTCTATGATGCCCTCTAAGTGACAAAATTTGACAAAAATGCCCTCTATGATGCCCTCTAAGTGACAAAATTTGACAAAAATGCCCGCTATGATGCCCTCTAAGTGACAAAATTTGACAAAAATGCCCGCTATGATGCCCTCTAAGTGACAAAATTTGACAAAAATGCCCGCTATGATGCCCCCTAAGTGACAAAATATGACAGAAATGCCCTCTATGATGCCCTCTAAGTGGCAAAATTTGACAAAAATTTGCTTTGTGATGGCCTCTAAATGACAAAATTTGACAAAAATGCCCGCTATGATGCCCTCTAAGTGACAAAAATCCTTGGTGTCTTCCTAGATGATAACATTTAAATTTAAGGTGCCCAGCAGACACACTGTGGATCAACTGTACTCTTCTGTAAGAACATATAGTCTAGTTTCCTCACCAGTATGCTCGGTGCTTTCTCCTCTAAAGAACAATTCAGACTGAAATCTCTTGTTGCAAATAAAATTAATGTTACAAAGACCGCTATACATCCCAACTTCAAAAATACCAAAATATCCCTTTAATACTAAAGATGTGCTGATTGTAAAAATCAGAGCTGGTACAAAAGCATTCTTTATCAATTCCTTTGGTGTAACATTTTCTTCCATGTTTGACCATGAAAAGTGATCAGTTTGTCCACTTCTTCACAGTGTAATAATTCTTTTATTTGATTCACACATTTATAGCACACTGAAAGAAGGCTTGTGACTCTTATTTCATCAGCTGAAAACCACTTTTCTATCAAATCTAAGTCATTTCACCTAGTAAATCACATTCACACCCCCGCTCCTGGTCCTACTGATCTGTGTGTAACAACAGCTTCATTATGACCCTTTATGTGATGTCACACAGCACTCAGGGTGTTTAGTAGTTTTAAGCAGCTACTTAATTTCCATGTCCCATTACAGTAAAAATGTATTTACTTTTTCAGACACAACTGTTACTGTGAACTAGACTGGCATGTAAACACTGCTGTGTGTTTGCCTTTGTATTCAGCACCAAACTGTGACAGTTTAGAAGAACACAAAAAACATTACACCTCTGCAATCATCAGATACCAGTTAACCTTCATACCTGTGGAATGTGTTTCTTGAGCATTCTACAACTTTCCCAGTCTTTTCTTGCTGCTGTCCCAATTATTTCAGAACATTTTGCAGGCATCACATTCAAAATATGGATATGTATTATAAAAGTGAAGTTTATGAGTTTGGACATTAAATATCTTATGTTTGTGTTGGATTGAATACAGGTAGAAAAGGATGACACAGTGTCCCAGCATTTTTGGAATTGAGATATGTATGCTCACTCGCACGAATTCACATTTTATTAGCTGTGATTAATGTGCAATGGCTCTACCCGCCACTGACCAGTCAAACTTTTCTGATTGTTGTAGAAAATGCCTGTTTCTCATTGATTCTAACTGCGGTGTCCCTCAGGGCTTCGTACTCAGTCCTCTTTAGGTTTCAGTCTGATCACCAGTAAACAATAATTTACATCCATGATATCAGGGTCTGTTCCTGTAAATTTCTCATCATTCTTCTCTATAATTTGGCTTCAGTCATTGGCGGATCACATCTTAGGTGAGTCCTGAAGAACTCCTGGATCTTCTTCCACAGGTGGACTTCAGCTGCTGCATGGGACCTGGGCTCACCCCCCCACACGACTGGCATGCCCACAAAGCCATGAAAGCCTGCTGGGCAGAAGGGCCCATAAGGTGGCTCCAGGTAATGCCCCGCTCTGGGGTAACACACACATTCAAAGTTATCCTTCCCATGATGCTTCAGTCTCTCCACCATCATGTCCGTGTACGCCTTACTGTCCCAGTTCAGGTCGTCCTCTGAAACGACAAAGAGGAAACGTCCCTCTGCCTTTTCAATGGGCACCAGGCTGTCCTTGTTCTCTTCTGCCTGGGGATCATCAACAACAAACTTAGCATTGTAAGCTCCAGAATCAGTGAGAATTACCCTCCTAGAGTCAAACATTAGCGGTGGGAGAATCCGACGTTAATTATAGTAGAGCGGGACGGCCACATTGGCGTTGCAGCCATTGATCCACACTACAGCCTCGATGCCTGGAACAAACGCAGCAAGTGAGAGGGCAACATCTGCTCCCTTTGATCGTGCTAGGACACCGACTCCTTTACTGCCCACCTGGGAGGAGAAACATTCATTTTAAGAGTGATGTACCTGCACACACAAAGTGTAAATGCACATTCAAGAATAGTCATGTGCAGACAAGGCTGCCCATAAGAGGGGATAAAGGGGAGAGCTTTCTAGGGCTGAGTCAGACTGGGAGACATCAATATCATGGTCCATTGTAAAGTTAAGCTGTGATATCTTTTTTTTTTAACCTGATTAATAACCACTCTTGTCTAAGAAACAAATATATTTTTATTCATTTGTACCATAGTGTATAGTCTTCTTAAAAATGTATGCCCTTAAAAAAAAAACCAGAATTAAAATGATTTAAAATGGCTTAAATTGTGAAATGGAGTTGGAAAAGTAGCAGAAGTGGCAAAAATTTGATAAAAGTGGCAGAAAATAAACAATAGTAAAATTGTGTTAAAGTACTGAAAATGGGCATAAAAAGTGGGCAAAGGGGATTAAAATGTAACAGTAATGGGTTAAAAGTGGCAAAAATTGGTGCAAAATGTGGTGAAATGGGATTCAAAAGTGGGAAAAAAATGCTTGAACTGGCAAAAATGGGTTTACTGGGGCAGATAAATAGGTAGATATTGGCAAAAAATGGGTCAACAATGGCAACAGAAAGTGGAAAATGGCAAGAATTTGTTTAGAAGTGGCAAAAACAGGCAGAAAAAAGTTGTGGAAAGGGTTTTAATTTACAAAAACTGGTTTAAGGCTGGCAAAAATGTATTAAAATTGGCAAAAATAGGTGGAGAAAACAGGTTGAAATTTGGCAAAGTTGGTCCAAAAAGTGGGTCAAGAGTCAAAAAGTGGTCCAAACTGTGAGAAAAAATTGATGAAAAAGAGGTAAATAATAGTACCAAAGTTGGGTTGAAATGTTTTTAAAAAGTAAAAACAAAAATACTTTCAACATTAGACCCCAATCATAGTTTGAAATACTTTTCAGCTAAAGACTGACAGAACTGTTATTCAGAATGGTTGCCCCAAAGCTACTGATCCAACAAACATGCACTGATACGATCAATAAGTCACAGTCGGGAAGGGCCCATTCCCCTTGTCAGGGGTCCGGTCAGTTCTGTGGGCAGGCCTGTGTGCAGACTTACCTTTATGGATTCTTTAAACATTGCTTTGATTTCAGGATAAATCTCACCAAATGACCATGTTTTTACTTTTTATTTAACTAGTTTTATGCATTTATTTTCATGAGAATGAGTAAAATATAAGTTTGAAATCATTTAACTTTTTTAACCCCCTCTCAAGTGTCACGACCTCCAAGGGGGTCCCAACCCCAGGTTTGAAAACCAATGCTCTTGGTTGCCCTTCCAGTGGTCAATACATGAATCTCTCCTCCTGGTGGACAAAACATGATGAAGTGCCTCTCACATGCATCACATACTCACGTGCCCAGTAAATGTAGTAAATGATCAGTGCTCTTAATGCTGGCCTCTTACTGAACAAAATGTGGCTAAGTGCCCTTTCCCAGCCTAACCAGATTCCTTAGAAGACTGTCTATGCAGCCAGTGACAAGTAGAGTGGTCATTCTCCAAACTGAAGCTGATCAAGGCCCAGTTCAGAGACAGAAAACTCACTTTAGGATGTCGTCTTAAGAAATCAGCTGCTTCCTCATAATGGTCGAGATGCGTCTCTTTGACATTGGCGGGTTTTTCATTGTACACGGCCACTGACAGAACCACAAAGCCTCTGTTGGCCAGCAGACTCGCTCTTTTCTCAGAAACGAAGGTGCCTAAATCCAACACAGCTGGAAACAGACGTTTTCCTGGACAGGGAGACATAAGAGTGAAAAATGCAACGGCTCAGACTGAAGGTAGACTTGAACTGAAAAAAAAAAACAGCCAGAAACAGCCAGATCAAGCAAACAAGTAAGACTAGTTCACCAAAGCTTGGCTGGAATTAAAGACTTAATCTGGCATGTACAGTTGGTGTAGACTGCTGAAAAATAAACTCAACATTGAAGGATGGATCTGCCTGACATGGAATGTGGCCAAACAAACAGCTTTGCAAGGCTAGTCTGGTAGTTCCTCAACAATGAATCCTCAAGGCAGGGAAGTTTTTCCCAGAGCTTGACAAACTTTACCTCTGTCTCACAGATGATACAAGATGAAGCAACAGATTTCCTGGGCTGTGTGGTCCAAACCCCTATGACTGGTGGATTGGGCTATAACCATGTTAAAATGATGTGAGCCGGCCTTAGATAAGAACTTTTTTCAATCCCTTCAGGTTCATTTACTTTGAACACTTCCATTCAAAGCAACCTACCTGGAGGAATGAACAGGACTCCACGTATATTCCCCTCTTTGATGGGGATCCTGCTGACCCCGTCTCCAATCAGCAGTCTCTCATTGGTCTCCTCTGCCAACATCCTGCCCTCCCCCTCCTCGTGAATGGAGAACTTCACCATGTGCGGGTTAACGGAACTGTTCTTGTAAAAGTACTTATGCAAGATATTTGGCTTCATGGACCAAAACAGACCCATGGGATCAACCCCGACATAGCTCCCACTGAGTGAGGGGTCTTTATCCAAGTCAATCTCTCCATTTCCATCAGCCCTGTAGGTCGCTGAGGAGCTGAAGACCATCCCCCTCTCATCAGTGGCTCTGGCTCTCATGAGGACCACCTGTCCGGACTTCAGACCGGCTACCTTCACCTGGACGGGCTCATCAAACAAACATCTGGCACTTGGCAGCAGCCTTAGTCTCACCTGATAGGACATCTCTCTAAGAAATACATTTTTAAAATCCTTTGTTCAAATCTTGCAATCATCAAGAATTAAACTAGTCACATTTGATGGCAGTCTGGTATCATTTGTTTTATAAAAAAATAGTCTGAGGAATCCATTAAAGTGTTATTTTATTAAGCCCCCGAATGGACATGGACTGTGACTGAGAGAATCTTATGCACACTAAGAACTAACTCATACTCACAGGGAAGTTTTCTGCATCTAGAAAGTCTCCTGTGCAACTTGTAAGTAAAAGTGTATTCTTAAACAGATGAAAAAAGACAACAGGTTCATCCTACATGTGACTGAAAACCTCCTGCTGCAGAAGCAGTGATCTCCAAAAAAATCTAATGGGGAAGTTTTCTCCTCCTTAAGCTATTGTTTCTGATAAAGACAGTTTTCTTTACACACTTCAAACTCCATTCTTCATAATTCAGAGGTTATTCATTATTAACCTTTGCTTCCATCAGTTTCCCTTCAAAGATTTTAAAACTGAGTTTTATTGTGAGATTTATATCATGCTGACTGCTCTACTGACTCCTTTTAGACAGGGAAATTTACAGTTTTAGTGACAACACTGAGGTATGTTTGCATTTTTTACAATAAAATTCAACCAAAATAAACCAAAATAAATTCAAAAATGAATTTAAAACCCAAAAATATACAAGTTAAGCTGCTTTATCTAAAAACATTAACAAAAGGAACAGTGCTTCTTTAAAAAATGATTTCTGTTGAATTAAATTATTTCATTTATAAAAAACAACCTCTGTTCTTAACCAAGAAGAAAAGAAGAAAATGCCACCTTCTCTATAATTGAAAATGTTCAAAAAGAAGAAATAAGACTCACCTTCAGTTAAAGTGTTTATCCAAAGTGTCTAATCTTCTCTATTTCATTGCCCTGCAGGAACTTTTCATTACTATGACATCTCACCCAATAATGATAACAGACTTTAACCCCCACATGGAATCATTAACTAACATAAAGCTCGACATACACACACAGACTATATGGATAAACATCTGTCTCTCTCTCATAAACAGATATTTGCATTAATATACTCATACACACATGTACATACATATGAACATAGTACATGTGTGTGGGTGTGTGTGTGTGTGTGTGTGTGTGTGTGTGTGTGTGTATGTGTGTGAGAGAGAGAGAGAGTGTGTGTAATCAGTAATTGTATTTGGATTAATATAAGTACATATATATGTATACATTTATTTAAAGAAATAAATACCTATGTATAGAAATAACTACACATGTTTCTGTCTTCTTGGTTCATGTCAGGTCTACTTGGTTGATCCAACTTGACATAAGCTATTGATCAGTAGAGCAAACTCAATAGAAAACAAACGTGTGTATTCAAGTACTCAGCATGCTGGGGCAAAGTTATGTTATGGGTTAAAAACTGTTACAATGACTCAAATATTTGGCCATAAAATCACCAATTAATTAAATGTTCCAATGTTGTTGTTTTGTTGAGACAGCTGTGACTATGATAAAATCTTTGTATTCTATAATGACATTATAATGACATCTCTGCATCCTGAAAAATAGTGTTTGTTATCAGAGTGACATTGTTTGAAGAGGCAGGCCATGGCTGTGGGTAAGGTTCAAGTATACTATGCCCTTAATGGTTGTGTAAACTGTGCAAAAAGTCATGTAATGGTCTAAGCTCTGTATATACTGTAATTACTGAAGGATGAATCCCTACACACACAAACTGTATAGATAAAAATCTCACTCTCTTTTATATAGAAATATATGCATTAATATAAACATATACATAAACACATGTGAACATTTATACATATATATGTTTTTGTGCATATATAAATATATAATTAAAGTATAAATACATATATAAATATAAAACATACATGTATTTAAGTACATATATGTGTATACATTTATTTAAAGGCATAAATACATATGTATAGAAATAACTACATACGTTTATGTCTTCTTGGTTCATGTCAGGTGTACTTGGTTGAATTAACCTGACGTACTATTGATTAGCAAAGCAAACTCAATAGAAAAAAAACAGTATATATATTCAAGTACTCAGCATGCTGGGGTAATGGAATAAAAACTGTTACAATGACTCAAATATTTGGCCATAAAATCACCAATTATTAAATGTTCTAATGATATTGCTGTTTTACTGAGACAGCTGTGATAAAATCTTTGTATTCTATAATGATATCATAATGACATCTCTGCATCCTGAATTCACCTCATTTTTCCAAGCATGATCGTGAGCACAGATCATTCTAGAGCTGGTGAATGTCTGCTCAGAACTCAAGAGACTAAAAACTTTTTCTGCTCAGAGCTGCAGTCAGATCTCTGCTCCTGTGTGTTTGTGTGCCATGTCTGTCTATTCATTTCAGGCTGACATGACAGGTACGGTAAACCTCCACTGGGATTTTCAAAGTAAAAGCCCAATTAGTTTGTTTCTGTGGTGAGACGACTGTTTTCATACAGTACAATTATTCTGAAGTGTTTCCGGGTTAGTTCTTCGGTTGTTGCAGTAACATGCAAAAATTCGTAACTTTGCTTTTGTTTCTACTCGATGGAAATGATTTAAAAACAGCAGATCATAAGAGAAATTAACACAAATGCAATGTCTATCTCCTTCTACATCTTGTTCTCTGCTCAAAAACTGTTGTTGTGAATTTGCAGTGCAGTAGGAAACAAAATGTAGAGACCAGATACACGTGGGAATCTTTTATGCCAGTGTTTCCCAATCATTTTTCCCTGGTGTGTTCCCTGGTTTTGAGATCTTGTAGCCTACTTCACTTTGTCCGACAGCTTCTATTTGAGGGATTTCTTGATTCAACAAATCTAGCGGTAATCACGCCTCAGTGCAGACAGTGAAATTGAACTCAGCTTTCCAAAAACTGTGGTTAATCACAGTTAACTCATGATTTAACAAGGGGGCAATTATTTTTCATATAGGGCCAGATAGGTTTGAATTTTTTTCCCCTTACAATATAAAAGTATCATTTAGAAACTGCATTTTGTATTTACTTGGGTTGTCTTTGTGAGATATAAAAATTGGTTTGATGATTGGAAACATTTAAGTGTGATAAATATGCAAAATATCAGGAATCAGTAACTATTATGCTAACTACTTGTTATAAAGCTCTTGTGTAAGAACGTCATGTCCCTCTTCGCTTTCCGTAGACACCAGCAGTAAAAGTCTTTACTGAGCAGTTGCTATTTGTTGTAGTTTCTAGCTGTTTGCTACCAGTGCTAATTGTCTTCTCATCTGTATTTGGAATATCTTCTGCTTAGACAGGACAGTGGATGGAGTCTGGGAGAGGCTGGGTGGGTAATGAATGTGGGGAAGGAGCCAACACCACCTGCCTGTGCTTATAAAATGTTTTATGCAGTCACTGGTGTGTTGAGAGTGTTTGAGTATCCTATACCTTTCCTTACATACTTTTCTTACAACCACTCCTACTGAAGAAGACTCCTCTTCTGTCTGGGTGTAGATGAACCCTTCAGTTTTTATATGTGTGCTCTTTTATTCTTATTCCAAGACCCCAGCAGAGCTATAGATTTTCTCACTGCGTGAGTGTATGTGTGATAGCAGATGCCTGCTGAGGCTCGTCCTAGTGATTTGTTCGTCCTGCTGAATGAGTTTTCTGCCTGTCATTAAAGCAGCCACGCAGGGAGGAACAGTCTGTCACAAGTCCCTCTGCGGCTGCTCCGGGTTCAGCTTTGTCTGCCTCTAAGTGATTCCCTTTCTGCTGCAGACACCGGCTCTGCATTTAACTAGAGGTTTCTAATCGATGTCTTTATGCAAAGCAACTCACTCTGGTGGACCAGTAGAGCAAAGGCCTTAAATGAATCTCCAGGAAAACAGCCTAGCAATAGTGCAGGGATAGCACAAAAACAAAACAATACATTATCCTCTTATGCCTCACAGACATCACAGACATAAGGGCTTAGAGGCAGGCTTTATAGCCTGTGGCTCCTTATTACCTCCACAAACAAAACTTATTTCTCAGCAGGATTATGAGTATGATGTAAATGTGGATGTGGAAAGTTTTATATTGGCCATAAATCCTTTTCTAACAATGCAAACTAATTTTATAACCACATATTCTTCACCCTAAGAGGAGGGATTTACCAAAAGCTGTGTTCAAACCTCAAATTTAAGTCTCTTAAAGCTAAGCCTGGAGGCAAACATATCTAGATGCTTCATCCTGTTGAAACCAGTATGCAGGATGGCTACAACCCCGGCACAGATATGGAGCGATTATTGAGTTCACACTGACAACTCAAGTTGCTCTGATTACACACTTGACATGCGTCATTCTCTCCAATCACTTCACAATCACTTTACACCTCTTTGGTGGTCTATTTAAGCTGCAGGAGTTCAGGTTTTCTCCTCTGCTCTGTCATTGCCAGCTCTGCAAACTTCAGCATCCACCTGTAGGCTTGGACCAAAGGGATTTAAAGGTAGAAAATGTGACATTCTCAATATCAGAAAAAGGAAAAAATCCAATGTACACAGCCCCTTAAAAGCAGAAACTCAGTCTCAGTAAGTGTATTACAATTTATCTTAATGTAGTTGTCAGTTGTTTCCAAAAATAATTTTAAATTTTGATTTACCTGACCACAGAACAGTTTTCCATTTCACCTCAGCCCATTTTAAATTAGCTTTGGCCCAAAGAAGACAGCAGATTTCTGGATCATATTCACATTTGGCTTCTCCTCTGCATGATACAGCTTCAACATGCATTTGTGGATGGCATGGCAAACTGTGTTTACAGACAGTGATTTCTGGAAGTGACCCTGAGCCCCAGCAGTTATTTCCAGTGCAGAATCATGCCTGTTTTTTATGCAGTGCCACCTGAGGGTGCAAAGATCAAGCATCCAATATTGACATTCAGCCTCGTCTCTTGTGCACAGAGATTTCTCCAGATTCTCTGAAATTTTTGATGATATCATGTGCTTTAGATGGTGAGACATTCAAAGTCTTTGCAATTCAGCACTGATGAACAATTTTCTGAAATTTCTTTGCAATTCTTAGCTGCAGTTTTTTCCGAGATCGGTGAACCTCTGCCCATCTTTACATCTGAGAGATTCTGCCTCTATAAAAATGTTACTTTTATGCCTATAATGTTACTGACCTGTAGTTAATTTACCTTACTAGCTTTCATGAAATGTCAGTTTTCAGTTTTAAAATATGGGTTTAAGAGATTTGCACATCATTGCATTTGGTTTTAATTTACATTTTACACAGCACCCTAACTTTTTTGGAATTGGAAGTACAGTTGGGGATCAAAGAGACTTCTTATCCTGACGTCAAATGTGTTAACTTGGTCAAAAAAACGACTTAACTGGTATTATAGCGCCACATCACCAGCTGACATTGATTGTGATATGGGCGTTCAAAAATGTAAACAAGCTAACATTTGCTAATTAGCACTGACCTGTACTTCTACGAAGAATTTCTAGCCTTTTGCTTTCCAAACAGTAGAATTATTGACCCAGACACACCAAAATAGCATAACAATACTTTATCAGACTTTCAGCTTCCTGGTGGCTTAGGGCAAAGGTTATCCACTAGCCATATATCGACACAGACATACATCAACAGGGAAACAAAACCCATTATCACTATTATTTTGATTGGTATTGAGATAATGTTTATCAAACATGATTATATTGACTTGACAATACCTGCATTGCCTGCATCCATTTAATTTAAATACATTTGAGGCTTTGAAAAAAGCAGTAAATCAATATATATAAGAGGAAAATATAAATATGTAAAACACTGACATACAACAGCAGTGAATAAAGAAAATACTTTTATGGCCAACAAATACTGAAACATTTACCGAATGAAACAAGCTGTGGACAAATGAGTGTTACATGGCATTTGGTACAGCAATCATTTAATCACGATCACTGTCTGAGAAAAGTATAATCTGTCAACGGATTAAAAAAATACGAACAGAAGAGACACATGATAAGAAATAGGCAGGCATCTGGAGCAGACACACATACTCCAGTCTTTCCTGGACTGAACTGTATCAAGCACCTAGGCATGCAGACTGTTTCTACAAACATTTGTGAAAGAATGAGTCGCTCTCAGGAGCTCAGTGAATTCCAGCGTGGCACTGTGATAGGATGCCACCTGTGCAACAAGTCCAGTAGTGAAATTTCCTCGCTCCTAAATATTCAACAGTCAACTGTCAGTGGTATTATAACAAAGTGGAAGCAATGATGAAGCGCTATGGCAGGAGACCGAGGAGAACCCCACTGCTGACAAAGAGACATAAAAAAGCCAGACTGGAGTTTACAAAATGTACCTGAGTAAGCCTCAATCCTTCTGGGAGAACAGTTTGTGGACAGATGAGACTAAGGTAGAGCTTTTGGAAAAGCACGTCATTCTACTGTTTACAGAAAATGGAATGAGGCCTAGAAAGAAAAGAGCACAGTACCTACAGTCAAACATGGTGGAGGTTCAAAGATGTTTTGGGGTTGTTTTGCTGCCTCTGGCACTGGGTGCCTTGACTGTGTGCAAGGAATCATGAAATCTGGAGACTATCAAAAGATTTTGGGCTGCAATGTAGGGCCTAGTGTCAGAAAGCTGGGTCTGTGTCGGAGGTCATGGGTGTTCCAGCAGGACAATGACCCCAAACAAACCTCAAAAAGCACCAGAGAGTGGTTGGAGACAAAGCGCTGGAGAGTTCTAATGTGGCCAGCAATGAGCCCAGATCTAAATCGCATTGAACACCTATGGAGAGATCTCAAAATCCCTTCAAATCTGAGAGACCTGGAGCAGTTTGCAAAAGAAGAGTAGTCCAATATTCCAGTTGAGAGGTGCATGAGGCTTGTTGATGATTATAGGAAGCGATTGGTTTCAGTTTTTTTTTCCCAAGCGTGTGGAACCAAATATTAAATTGAGGGTACCAATAATTTTGTCCAGCCTTTTTTTTGTCTTTTTTGAGTTTTGTGTAAAATTGTCAATTTTGGCTTTTTACTTATGCTTTTTTGTGTTGTTCCAATGCTCATAAATGGAATAAACATGTGTATACCAAAAACATTTGTAAATGCTGGGAGAAATGGTACATTTTCTGGAAAAATTCCAGGTGTGCCAATACTTTTGTCCATGACTGTAAGTGGCTAAAATAAGATGGCAATCAAGACCAGTTACTTCTATGTCATGTACAGCATTAGGAGGCCTTTCTTGGAGTGTGTAATGTTAAGTGAAAGCTATAAATTGTTTACAGGCTTGTAGCCACTTAAGCTAAACCAAACCCATAGCTAAGGCATCCTCAAATGATCCTGATTGGTTCAATCAATCTTTGACCGGGAACAAACAAATCAGCCTGAGGCTGCCTGATGACAGACGGAATCTGAACAATGAAATTTAAGAGTGCAAAACAAAATGATCTGAAGAGGGGGTTTGAAACAAAGTTGTAATGTATTTTTTTTTATTTTTTTTTACTAAGTTGAGACTGAACATCATTAAAAAGGCATTAGTGAGTCAGTAAGCTTCTATAGGAATTGTTCCTAAAGCGGTCATTAGTAAATGACCATGAAAATAAAAAGAAATGTACAGAAAACCCTTGAGTCAAAGCTGCAGCCTTTGAGGAAATCCACTGTCATTCTTTGACTAAAAAAGAATAAACAGCATTCAGCTTTCCTGCTGTTACTCTTCAGCTCATTACACCCCTGTCCTTCACTTGTTCTCTTTCTCCTCCCTCTCAATCCTCTTCTCTATCCTTAAATTGTATAATAATAATCCAACCTTCTCTCCTTTGATTCCTTGTTTGATCCTTTCCTTGTATTATTTCCTTCAACCAGGTCCCATTTTAAAAATTGTCTCCAACAACATAGCATGCTGTGACACAGCTGGGTGTCATATAATCCTTCCTATCACAGAGTGTGTAATAGTCAGAGGAAAAGTTGGTTTCTTTTTGTAAAAGGTTGAGTTAAATAAGTGTTTGCAGTCTCATTTTGTGGTGTAAATGGAGAAGCTTGGGAGGAGAACAGATTTCAGTGTCACTTTCTTGGTTTGTACTTGGAAGGAAAATACTCAATTCAAAGTCAAGTTCAGTACCTGAATCTTCACTCTAAGCTCCTCTTTAATGGAAGACTAATTATTAGGGTGCTGGGAGACTAGATGGGCCCTGGTTTCTGTTACTGCGCTTGTTAATGGAAGCTAAATTGTTATTGAAAGCTAAATGTGCAGAATCTAAAATCTGTGATAGTGGGGCACAACTGGATATTTTTGATTGGATCACTGAAAATTAAGTATTCATTCACCCTGTCTTAAAATACTTTAAGGCAATAATATTTTACTCTTTCAAATTAACACAGTAATGTCAAGTCATTTAATTGTATAATGACTTTCAGCAGGAGTTAGGCCATGTCATTCATCCCACCTTCACACTGCCATGTAGGCCAAAGTTCCTACATAACGTCTGTTAGACTTCTTCCGATTCTGATACCAGTATCAGAAATACGCCCTGCCTGCTGAAGTGTCTGAGTTTTATAAACTTTATTTTCCTGAATATTTCACTAGTTTTGGGACACAAAAGTGGCTTGAAAATTAAGAAAGAGCTTATTTTTGCATTTTGAATGCTTGCCATAGTCATAAAAAGCTCCCAACATGGCCTTTTTGGTAGTATTTCTGCAGAAATCCCTTGATGCACCCAGAGCGTGTCCTTCATTGCTGTGTGATGTCATCTGCAAAGAGCCTATAGCGTCTGATGGAAAACCACCCAAACACTGTGCAAAAGTTCTTTTAAGTGCAGTGGATTTCGAGTTCTCTCGTGCCTTTTGTCCTTAAGACTCCTTCAAAACCGACAGCCTCAGGCAATGTTTGTCTTCTGACCTTTTTGTTTCGCTCCAGGCTATTTTTTTTTTTTATTTTTTTTTTTTTTTTTTTGTGTCTGGTCCCTCTACAGCCATCAGTGTTGTTGAGTCTAGTCCCTGCTGTCATCATCACTAACATGACTGCTAATGAGAAACATTAGTGAGCCTCCCACTGAGGGACACCAATTATCTGCCTATGGTGAAAAATAACCTTGAATCTCCATGCAGGTCTGTTGATTACTGAAGGTTTAGAAGTCCCAATTTCTAAGGATTAATGTTTTATTTCTGTCTTTTGTTTAGACCCAGTCCATTGTTTTTGCATGAATGTCCCTGCAGCTCCTTTTGTGTGATTTATGAGGGGATGTGGTGGAGAAAACATTTCTTTGCAATCAAGGTGTGAAAAATAGAACATAAGATGGTTGGAAAATGAATGTGTGCAGCCTGCAGCATTGACAAAACGCATGCTTTTTACAGCTGATTTAGCAAGAAAATAATGCAGCTCAGTTTTGAGAAGGAATTATAATTGTAAGGACCTTATAGATGAACCCACAATATTTCAGCTGAGAGGACTGTCTCTACCAACTGAGCCCCCTCACTGATTTTGTAGTTTTTGCATATTTGTCTCACTTAAATGTTTCAGATCAAACTTTAATATTAGAAAAAGATAACCCGAGTAAATACAAAATGCAGTTTCTTAAATGATGGTTTCATTTATTAAGGGAAAAAGGCATACAAACCTACCTGACCCTATGTGAAAAAGAAATTTCCCCCTTAAACCTAATAACTCAGGGGTGTCCAAACTTTTTCCACTGAGGCCCAAATATAGAAATATATAAGGCTGTTAGGGCCACATTAATATCTACAAGGTGAGGTATATGAAAGGTTGTTAAACCAATATAACATAAGTAAAGAGAGGCTTAGTGACTGGGTATGCCTAAATGGCTAATTCAGTCAGGAAACATGATTTGCAGCTATAAATACTTTTTTGTCAGCAGTTATTAATTAGCACTTATTGATGTTATTTGTGTTCGGTGATGTGGCTGTTCTGGGTCCCCCTGCCCGTCCATGAGCTTATATGAAAAGTATCAAGCAGGAACAGCACGTTCCCGCTCTTACTGTGCCAATAGGAAAGCCGGGGGGAAAAGGGAAAGAAGCAGCAAAAAAACTCCAGATCAGAGGAGGCATCAATGACCACTGAACAACACTGATTCAAGCCTGATTTATGCTTCTGCATCGCGTCGACAGCATAGCTATGTGTAGCCCTCTGCGTTGATGCGAACCCCACGCTGTAGCCTGATGTGCACCTCCAAAAAATCCTAACTACATGTCGCGGTGACGTGGACCGCAAGGGCTGTGATTGGTCCGTTCAAAACGTCATTTCCGGTAAATTCAAATTCTGAGCATGCCGTTCAGTTGTATCCGCGGGTGATGACTTTAAATTACGTTGACCGTGTTGTAGTTCAATATAGCTTGACGTTAGCTTTTTACTTCATCAGTTAGATTAACGACCAGATATGATATTTGACACATCTCTTATTTTCAGCAATAATCCAAAAACCCATTGAAAAATCCCATAGGCTCGACGGCGAAGGAGCCCATGCGATGCTAACTTCCAGGTTTGCCTACAAAATAAAGTTACAACTGCACCACTATAAGACATCGTGACAGTGATTGGCCAATAGCAGGCTTGGAGCAAATCAGCTTGCTGTCAGCTGATGAGGGCTTACATTAAATCAGTTGATCTGGGAAGAGACTGACTCCATGGCCTGCCTGAACCGATGTTAAATGTGCGATTTATTGACTGACAAGGCAAACAGACGATCATTTCCAGGTTTTTGGGGATGAAACAGAAATATAAGTCTGCACACCAGAAGCTGCTCCAAAGCTTTTTTAATGAAGATTAGCACCACATGTGACATTTCGGACCCTAGCCCTTCATCAGACATAAGCAGACAGAGGGGATATACCTCCATATATGCATATATAGAGGTGTAAAACCAGTACAAACAAAGCAGACAGCTAGAACAATTACAGTATTATAAAAAAGAGAAAATCAATGAGATCTAAAAACTTCACCCAGAAGCCGGATCATTTATGAAAACTCCCTATTTAATATAACAGAGACAAAGACTGACTGATTGAACTTGACCAGAACAATAATACATATTCAAATTGAGTGCAGATGAATATCCTTATAGAGTCCTTTAAAAGCAGAGACACAACCTCCTTACCTAATCATAAACAAGTTTAGATGAAGATAAATCTTAAACCTAAAGTCTTCGTCTTTGACTTTAATAGCTCCAGAGACACGGGATCGTCTCCTCCACCTGCACGCCTGGCCCCAGGTCTGTGCACCTCCACGACCAACAAACAAACCTCTTCACTGGTTCTCACCCTCTGCCCTGCCTCCTGAGTCAGTCTGAGCTACACCTTTCACTCATAAACTGTCAGTCACCTGCAGCCACAGCCGTGAATCCTGCAGAAGCATTGTTCTGTTTTCCACCTCAGGCAGCAAAACCAATTAGCGTCTCTGACAGTCGGCCGCAACACTTCTCCAAGTTTCCACAGTCTATTTTTATTTTCCTCTCCCTGTGACCACAAAACAACCTGGTCCATTCACCCGTGTTAGCTCAGGTCATGCAGAGAGAAAACGCTGCAGGATACCTCAGTGTGGCTGTGATTTATTTGTCCTATGACTGTCCAAATCAGATCCTGTTTGTCCTCATTTTTATGTCCAGAAGGGATGTTATAGTCTCCAATCAGAGAGCATTTTTTTTGTTTGCATGTACAATTTAATTTTCCAAATCCCAGGGAGGATGTAACAATCAAAACAAAATCAGCAGCAGTTGGTGTGATCTTCCTAAATTGAGATGACCCTTGTGAACATGTTCATTTCTTTTAGCAGCATGCCTCTTTTATTTGCATATGAAATCACTTTTATTGTTCTCTGATGAGACATTCAGCTCTGAGGCATTTAGAAAACACAAGTTTCCACTTTGGATTCCATCTGGCAAACATAAGAGCAGCTCAGGGAACTGTTGTCAACTGGCAAGGCGATGTGATGTGAGAATGAGGATTTTTAAGACAAAATAGAAGCAAAAAAGTGTTGCTGCTGCTTCTTGAGTTATCACTGGTGGCCAGGTAACTTAGCTAAATTAGCTAATGAATTTATCTAAGAGTGTCACACAGACCCTGTTTATATTTGGCAGCTGGGGAAACATTGGGCTTTCAGATACCAAGTGACTGAAATTTAGCACTTCATCCATACTATGCATCAACAACATGTTAAAACCCACTCTAACTTGATGTGCCAGATGGACTGATTTACATGTCCCTGGCATGGGACATACAGTATATTGCCAAAAGTATTCACTCACTCATCCAAATAATTGAAATCAGGTGTTCCAATCACTTCCATGGCCACAGGTGTATAAAATCAAACACCTAGGCATGCAGACTGTTTCTAGTCACATTTGTGACAAAATGGGTCGCTCTCAGGAGCTCAGTGAATTCCAGCATGGTACTGTGATAGGATGCCACCTGTGCACCAAGTCCAGTGGTGAAATTTCCTCTCTCTTAAATATTCCACAGTCAACTGTCAGTGGTATTATAACAAAGTGGAAGCGATTAGGAACGACAGGAGCTCAGCCACGAAGTGGTAGGCCATGTAAAATGACAGAGTGGGGTCAGCGGATGCTGGGACGCATAGTGCGCAGAGGTCGCCAACTTTCTGCAGAGTCAATCTCTACAGACCTCCAAACTTCATGTGGCCTTCAGATTAGCTCAAGAACAGTGCGTAGAAAGCTTCATGGAATGGGTTTCCATGGATGAGCAGCTGCATCCAAGCCATACATCACCAAGTGCAAAGCAAACCGCCAGATGCAGTGGTGTAAAGAATGCCGCCACTGGACTTCAGAGCAGTGGAGATGCCTTCTCTGGAGTGATGAATCGCACTTCTCCATCTGGCAATCTGATAGATGAGTGGGTTTGGCGGTTACCAGGAGAACGGTACTTGTCTGACTGCATTGTGCCAAGTGTAAAGTTTGGTGAAGGGGGGATTATGGTGTGGTGTGGTTTTCAGGAGCTGGGCTTGGCCCCTTAGTTCCAGTGAAAGGAACTGTGAATGCTTCAGCATACCAAGAGATTTTGGACAATTACATGCTCCCAACTTTGTGGGAACAGTTTGGGGATGGCCCCTTCCTGTTCCAACATGACTGTGCACCAGTGCACAAAGCAAGGTCCATAAAGACATGGGTAAGAGAGTCTGGTGTGGATGAACTTGACTGGCCTGCACAGAGTCCTGACCTCAACCTGACAGAACACCTTTGGGATGAATTAGAGCAGAGACTGAGAGCCAGGCCTTCTGGTCCAACATCAGTGTGTGTCCTCACAGATGCGCTTCTGGAAGAATGGTCAAAAATTCCCATAAACACATTCCTAAACCTTGTGGAAAGCCTTCCCAGAAAAATTGAAGCTGTTATAGCTGCAAAAGGTGGACCGACGTCATATTAAACCCTATGGATTAAGAAGGGGATGTCACTGAAGTTCATATGCGAGTCAAGGCAGGTGAGCGAATACTTTTCGCAATATAGTGTAGCTTATATTTCCCTGAGCAACCCTCCATACATGGAACTTAGGGAGGTAAGGACCTTTAAAAAAGGTTCACTGATTCTTCAGTATTACCTCAAATGTCCAGATACAGCGTGTGCGCCGCGCACCGAAGCTCCGTGGGTTTGCTCCGACCGAAAGGCGAGTGATCTTGCCCACTGGAAGCGAGTCTAGAGTGCTGCGCCACGGCGCGCAGCCCTGATCATCAGGAAGAGATCACGGGAGAACTGCGAGTTCACACAGGAATAGCATGTGAACAGTGGACTATTTTACCTTTTGGGGTTAATTTATCATCCTTTGTGGTACAAGTCCATGATATTATTGCTTCCTCCATTGAGTGAGTACATTAGGAAGTCAAAAGGTTCATGTTTGCTTAAAAGATCTGTGGTTTTATGCAAAATTCTTTGGCTAAATTTCCCCAAAACTCAACTTTTTCTCATCAAAGGTGCCACTGTAGCTCTGTGACCCACTGACCTCTCGGTGAGCCTTTGCTCTCGCTGCAGGATGAGACGTAATGTTGATATAGTCATGATTTGCGGTCGGGAGTCCATGCATTGTGTTTTATTTTGGAAGAACCAGATGTTCTACTCTTGTTACTTCCATGGATGGTGCTTTCTGAACGACAGTGAATTTAGGTTTGGCAGCGGCCGGCGCCGAAATAAACCTGCAGAGTATTTGAAACGAAGCGGAGCGGCGCAGCGTGGCGCTCCAGGCACGCGCCGCTGCTGGTCTGGAGCGCTGGCTATGGAAATGCTCTGATAGACTAGGGAGGGAGCGAAGTGCTCCACAGTTCAATTCGCCGGCGTTCTGCGGCATGCTGCGGCGCACACGCTGTATATGGAAATTCAGGGTTAGAGGGAATTAGTACAAGTGGGCCCACTAGAAGGCAGATATTCAGAGGGGCATCAGAAATTCTGCATGCTGAAGTATGGGCATCCTTAGGCATATTCTGAAATTCCAGGGTTGATGCACTGCAGCCAAAACCTTAGGGTTTGGTTACCCTTTAAATAAAATGTAATTTAAATGACAAATCCATATGGATGACAAAAGTTTTATTCTTTCAAGAAACCAAAGATTTGGCTCCTACACACATTTAAAATCATCTATGAATAAACAAACTTGAGTGGTGTTAATATTCAGTATTTCTAAGGTTTAGCAGGTATGACACATCAAATCTTCCCTTTTCTCTCTGGGCTGCTTTCCATTCAGAGGGTGTTTTCCTCTAAAGAGATGTTTTTGATGTCTGCAGAGTGGGCGCTCTGATTACATTACACATCAGTCAGTAAAATGACTAACACACTGTCAGAGGTAAGAAGATGAAAGGTTTTGCGCTTTTACAGAACAAAAAAAACAAACTTCTGAGTCCTTGGACACGAAACTAACAAAACCAAGGTAAAAAAAGAAAACATTTAATGTGATGCAGCTGCAGAGATACTTCAGGGCGAGGTGGGATTTGAAGATGTTGCCTTGAGCTTCTCTCGCCCGATTTCTTTATTTTCTTTTCTTCATCTTCTTTCTCATCATCTATCATTTACTTTTCCCTAAAACTTTTATTCAGTTTTCCCTCTTCAGTCTCTTATGTCCTTGCCAACTAACCATTTCTATTGTCAGATCGGCACTGTAGTAATATTTTATTCCTTTGTTAATCTCTGCAGCTTCTCTCACTTTGTAAATTTTTTTTTTTTTTTTTTTTTTTTTTGCTGTAACATTTTTATTTTATCAATATGTCAATTTCTCTTTTAGCCCACCCCGTTAACAGCTTTATTCATAGTGATGCTTTTTACTGCATTGTCCCTAACGTTTCACACGGTCTTTGCTACTTTTTAAAATCTTTTATTGCAAGTATTTAATTCTGATTATGAATGACTTAACCAATGTTTGGGCTTTTTAGACTTTAAGACAGTATACATGCTTTTGTGTCCAGTTCAGAGTTTCCAGTGTTTGGCATTTAACGATTTTTGGCTGGTTTCACAGGCTGATGTCTGGCAGATAAGAATATTAACAGCCAAAATGTCCATATTGAAATTATGCCAATTACCAAATGAGTAAATAGTGAATAATTACTTAAATTAAAACATGTTATCAAGAAGATATGTCGCAAGAATCTTTTTATATAAACTCAAAGTAACTTTGCTATGACTCACTTCCTGTGCAGTGCTCTGGTTTATCTACATCGGCAGCACATGGCTATTACAGGTGTTGAATATTAATGTGAGCAACGTGGATGACATCAAAGAAAGCCCATTTCTGTGGGAGTTTAGAGCTATTTGAAATTATGCATGGAAATCAGCGGAAGGACTGAGTAAATCATCGCAGGTAATAAAGAAGCTAAAACAAAGGGAACTCATATAGCTGAGCGACACAAACACCAATGCAGCAGCAGGGACAGGGATGGACCTGGGCCAAGCAGAGAGCGATGTAATGGACTTCACTGAATGGTTAAATGGGCTGATGGTGAGGGCACCATCTCACTTCCCCATAGCTGGGTACTCATGCTAGGGGCACGCTGGGTAATCTAGCCTATAGTAGCAGCAGTGTGGGGAAAGCCATTGATGGTAGGAGAACTGTACTGATCTATCCACAGTGGACGCCTTTGGCTTTCTTTGGGACTTCTCCAAATGAACCCCAGTGGATGGATTTTACTAACCTGACATGCCAAAAGGATTTTCAAACATCCATCTAGAAAACCTTCGCTATGCAGCGTTTGGGAAAAGGCAGAGCCTTTGAAAAAAACTCAGAGAGTGATTGGATGAATGTTTTCTGTCCCATCTTTACGAGCCAATCACAGCAACAAAACACGTGATGTAGTTGTTGCTACTGATGTGTGCAGCTACTGAGGAATAAACTCCATAGGGAACTGCATTAACACGAACCATGTAAGTACTTGACTTTTGTTGTTTTTGAAAAGAAAACAACTCACTGCTGTTCTTTGCTCTTCTTTTAACGAAGAAATTTCATCAAGTTCTGATAAAACTGGCGCTTTAGCTGCATCCACGCTAATCTCTTCCGCCATAATTGCACCGGCCTTTTGCTGCCGCTTGTTTACGTCACGACTCTGCCGTGCCTAAGCGTACTGCCCCTCGTCGCTGATTGGTCCTGTCACTTTCTAACCAGGCCCAAACGGTTCAGATGGGAGCTTTGCTAGATGGATTCGCCAGTGAAAAACAAGGAAACAGGCATATCCATCTGCTTTGCAAGGTTACCACATTTATTAACTCCATCAAATTCCACCGATATCTACCACCATGTTCTCCTAAAATGATGCTCATAGGTCAGATCTGTTCTCAGACCTGATACAAACTTCATTCTGTAGCTGTACAAGAATTGAGTTGCTTGACGACAGACATGGAATCTGGACAATACATCTGTTTTGTAAGGTTAATTTATATGGGCCCTATGTCATGAAGGCTCTTATTAACAGCCAGATACAAAATGTCAACATGTCCATGGAAATCAGCCTCAACCAGACTGTGGAAAAACACAATTATATAAAAATGCACCCCCCAAATAAAAAATAAAAATCACCCCATTTAGATAAACATTTCAAGCAGATAATACTGTGGTCAAGTAACATATTAGCCTACTCTTACCTGTGAACTCTTATATCAAGCATTAGGCCTGAGCAGGAGTGGTTTTAGTGACTTGGAGGCCCCAGGCAAAGATCAATGTGATCTGAGATCACAGAAGACGAGTGAGAGAGAGAGAGAAACACAGAGACGAGGAACCTGCAAGATTTATTCTGCACTTTTGCTTCTTATGTAGCTGAAAACCATCAGCTGCTGAGTAAAAACTTCACTTTTTAATGCATGTCTGAGCCCCTAGAGTCGTTCTTCTTCATGTCCACTCTATATGAATCCCTCTGACATCGCTGCACGCGTGATGAACTGGCGCATCTCCATGTGTATTTTGGATGCATTTTAGCGCATGGCCAAGATCAAACATGCCGACCTCTCATGTCTTGGACAGCCTGTGTGCAGATTAAGATTGAATGTTTAGTTATTGAGTCATTTTAACCGTGAAGAGGGTAATTTCTACCATTTAATGAGAGCTGGAGTTAAATATGCCACAGGATTTATAAACGATGTCCTGTTTAAACTTAAGTGATCAAGACCATAATTTCACTTCTGGTTGACATAAAATTAAATCATATGTAAATAGAATTGGTTGATATTAGTTTGGAGATACAGATTTATTATAATTTGGGATTAAATCAGGCTGGAGATTGAATTGAGTCGCTCACCAAAGTGAGATACAATGTCCACGTTTGTGAATGAAGGACTATTACACAGAGAAAGTATTTGTTATCCTGAGAGAAGCTGTTTTATTCACACTCAGGGGAAGAAGTTTGGTTTTACAGGGCAAAAACCTCTTTATTCAACATTTGTTAAGGCCCTTGTGCAAGAAACCAATTAGAGGTGTGGACAGGAAGAGACTCACTGAGAGAGCAGAGTTGATGCTGCAGTTGCACAGCGAAGCTGTGGGCTCTTCTGTGCGTCTTTTTTATGATGTTCCTCCCTGCTCTAAATATTAAACTATGAATAATTTTCTTTGACCTGGGGAGTGGCAAAAACAAAAGTGAGCTATAATTGTAGAAAAACAAACCTAGGCAAATTCTTGAGGCCCCCCTTATTGACGAGGCCCCTTTGCCTAATGGTAAAACCGCCCGTGGGCCGGGGTCAACGCTACAGTTTGGTTGGGCAAAAAGCTGCTCTTTCTTCCTGTGAACGGCCAAGGCTGTAGCCCCTCCTACTTCCTGCTTATCTTCACACATCAGGTTTCTGCTTTTCTCTAAAAACCTGGAAAGCATACACCCACACACCAAAACGCGGATACTCAAGTCCAAGTTAACACAGTGACTGAGAGCATTCGCATCAAAAGAGTTTAATGTAATCAGTCTGCTGGGATTTGTCGAGACTGCTAATTATTACATTCTGCTAGTTCAACTTAAAGCTTGTGAACTTTTTCTATTTTCATTCTCTTTTCTTACTATCTTCCCTTCTTTCTTTAAAAAACAGCAGCGGGCTGATAGCGGGCCTTCAGTCAGAGCTGTGATGTTTCTATCAGCAGTCAGACGAGTGAATGAACTTCCTGCTGTGTGTTTCTGAAACCATATCAGCCCTCCTGCTCGACTCCCTGCCCCTTTAACCTCCATCCTCCTATTTCCTCCTCTCTCTATGGTTTCTGTCGGCCTTTTGTCTCCTCCTGTCGCCCCGTCTCCCTCTGACTCCTTTCAGTCTTTTGTACAGACCACTGTCACTGGTGGAATCCTCTTTATTCTTCTTTTATCCTCTTTGACTTCTCATTTTGTGCTGCAGAAGAAAGAAAATGGCCGTAATAAGACAGCAGAGTCCCATTTTTCACCACTTTGGGGACTCGGCTACTAGATTATCTTCTTTTTGATATCAGGCTTTGGGCTGTTAGATGGGGTTTTAGGTGGTTTCAGTTTGTCAGAAATGTTAACACATACACACACAACTTTTATTTTATTTGTTTAGTTTTCAGAGTATTGCATAACATTCATAGATACATAGAAACATATGGATATCTGTATTCGTTGCTGAACATCTAGGTTACAGAACCCAGTCTTAACCAGATTGATCCATTTTTAATGCAACAGAACCTCAATACTCCTCTTTTTTGTCTTTTAGAACAGGGATGGGTAAAACCAAAATGGGAAGAAAAAAAATAGATCAAATAAGAAAGAATAAAGTGTTCAGAATTCAGGACTTTTCCAGGGAGATATTCTGGCAATTTTAAGCTATTACTGTTCAGTCAGATAGAGCAGGCCTAATGCTCTTTTCTATATCCACTGATGGTACAACCTGTGTATTTTGTCAATCAGATGAGTTCCTAATTTTTTGCTGTGTCTTTTCCATCAAGGAGACTCATTTTGCCCACACACACAGAGAGAGAGAGAGAGAGAGAGAGAGAGAGTGAGAGGACTTGATTGGATGAAGGCACCGTTCATCTTTTGAACAGGAAGTTATTCAGCCTTGGTGTATTTTTTAAACATGAGCATTACCGTTGACCCAAATGTAGCTGCTGCTATCAAATTTGATTCAGGATATACATATGAGATGATACTGGATATGCTCAGGAATAATCACGACTTTTCAATGACAGTCTGCATGCCTAAGACACATTTAAAAGAAGCTGAGCTGCTGCATAGATGCTGTAAAAATTCTTCACCACCCGAGGTGAGGCATGCCATTTTGACCGAGCTGCAAGGCCCAGGGCAACTGTTCGGTTATTGGACCATGTGGCAAGTTCTTTAACAAAAACACAATTACGTGTTAAACGTGATGATGTAATGAGGCTGTTGAAGCAACTAAATCCACAGGGAACGCTCTGAGAACATGCAGGAGGTTTAGACGCACATATCACTCCACAGTGCCAAATTACATATGGCATGTGGATGGCTACGATAACCTGAAACCCTTTGGCTTGTCCCTGTCGGAAGGATGTATAGATGGCTTTTCAATAATGTGGCTTGTTTGTGGCACAACAAACAACAATCCAACTGTAATCGCTCGCAATTATACTATAATTATACACGCCATTAGCCTGTCTCTTGACCTTTTGTTGACCTTAGAAGAAGAGACAAAGTCTGTTCAAATCTCTCATTTGTTTGACATACAATATTTAACTGCAAGAACCATGAATGAGCAAAATGTTTCTCAAAACTGAACTGTAAAATGTATGTTACAGATGTAGCAAGCCAACAGCAGCTGCACTGAACATTGCATCAGTGCAACAAATAACTGCAAAATAAACTTCTAAACATAGAAAACAACTATTACAAGCCCTCACACCGGTAAACAATCATTTCAAAAGTTCAAGAAATTTCTATGAGGGGGCAGTAACTAACATATGACATTTAAACATTAACATTTAAAAACATCCAAATCCCAGAGCATTTTGTATTCTGAAGTCCATGTTCACCTTGAAGACACTATATGACTCTAAAAGCGGTAGCGTCAGTGTGTTGGCACAGGTGTTAGCATCTGGAAAAGGAGAATCACTCAAAAACTCAATGCGTGGAGGGGGTGTCATGCCTGCTGGTGGTACTGCTGCCAAACCTGTGGCAGACATCAACAGATCTCCCAGGGAACAGGCGTAACTTTGTCAAATTTTTCCAAATCCTGAGATTTATAATCATAACAAGTTTAAGGAAAAAATAATATAAGAGCCACGAAAAACCTGTGGAATCGAGGAGATAATCTGCCCAAAAGCCAAGTGTTCTGCCCTCTTTCTGCCACCAGTTACTTCTGCTGGGCTGAGATCTGGTCTGAACATGCTGTCCATTTCTGAAGCAGTCAGGGCCATGATAGAGTGGCATAGGACTGGGGCCAGTACTCTGGAAAGCTGCTGCAGTGCTGTAAAAAACTGAAGACTTGCCAGTCCATCTTTGAATCTATCAAGGACAATAATTGGTTTAAAGAATAAACATGAACCAGCACACATCTAGCAACAATGTATGTAGATGCTCTTACAGACCAGATTATTAGTGAAAGATCCTGTAGAGTGAAAATGAATCTGTATTTATGTTTGTTGTATGACAGGTTACTGTGTTATGAACCCCTAAATCAAATTTCCATGGGTGTGTCTCTTAAATGAGCTGAAGCAACGCGCACTCAGGAGAAATACTACAAATACTTTCCTCTCTGGTTTAAAAGATGTTACAATCTGAATGTTGACCTTATGAGTAGAGTGCAGAGAGAAGAGGCAGTCAGTTTTCTGGCTCCGTTCTCTGTTATGATTCTTTGACTGATCCATAGACCACTGTAGCCGATAGATTTGGCAAATTTACCTCACAATGAACAAAAAACTAACCTGGAAAACCTTTGGTATATAGTGTTTGGGATAGGACAGAGCCTTTGAAAACTCAGAGGGTGATTGGATGAACATTCTGTCCGTCATATCTTTACGGGCCAATCAGTGCAACAAAACAGGATCAGGACTCACCGACCAGGGTGATCTTGGTCGGATAAAAGCTTTTTGATCAAACGCTTGACCAATTGAATGAAGGCCGTCAGCCCTATTAAACTTCATAAACATGTTGTTATCAGAGTATGAACTGCATCGAAATCCTCACATACCCCTTTTTGACTGAGCTGGTGCTAGTGCTAGTTCCAGGCTAGTGCCTGGGTTAGCACCGGTTCTTTCTGTTTCCACCAACAAAGCACTGGCTCCAGGTGCTAATAACTGGTGCTAAGCAAGCCCCAACTCTTTGCTGGGCCAGAGCACAGCACCAACTACATCGGGGGCGGGGTTATCATTACGCGTTAGGAAAACTGCCATTTTAAAAATTGCAGAGCGAATTGTCTGTTATTTTGTTGGAGTCTCTCTTTCAAAACCTGAATTAGAGGCAAAACTAAAGCAGCGTTTGTCGGAAGAGGAAACCCTGAAAAGCTCCAGCAGGAGATGGCTGCAGCAGGATACGAGCGGAGCGTTGAGCAGCTCCTAAATAAACTCAAAAAGTTATGAAAAGGAGTTCAGGGACTAAAAGAGGGAGCTGGGACCCAGCGGCAGTGGTCGACCAAAGAAGAGCCCTCACTTTGAATTGTTGAATTCAGTACTTGGCGAACGATCGGCCAACAATGCCACTGGGGCTCTGAAGTCTGCCACAGCCACAACGGGGTCCATACTGGTCGACAACATTCACTTGAAGTTAACTGTGTTTATGAATAAAGAAAACGATTAGTAACAACTAATAAGTTTTGGAATACTTTTATGTAAGAGAAAGGAAGCGAGATGCTACCGTGGATTTGCTGCAGTATCTTGAGTGGTCCGAGGAACGGTTCATGGAACGGAACCAGCGGGACCAAGACCTGGCCACTGCCATGCTCCACAACCTCCAGCTCATGGATGAAAAATCCACGGCCCTGGTTTGACTGATAGGGCTCATGGTGCTGGTTCTGGAGAGGCTGGCAAAGACATGACAAGTTTTTGCCCTTTGTAAAAAAAACAACAACAAAAAAAACCAAACAAACAAACAAAAAAAAAACCTTTGTTGAATTATTTTAATTTTTTGTAAATATGTTTTATATTTACATCTATATATTTTTAAGTTTATTTGTAATTTTGTTCATTTGTACTTTGTGTAAATAAAAAGTTATTTGTGATAAAGAATGCATGTTTCGTCTATAATCTACACAGACTTTGTTCATTGGTTCAGTGCATACTTCTAAGTAGGCTCAATTTTACAGAAATTCAGTTGCGCTTTTTAATCCACACATTCTTAGTTTCAAACATATCAGCAGCATGTGTGTTTTCTTTTTTTCACACCAAGCTAGATAGATAAACTGCCCTACTGCAGCACATTATTGGATTTGTATTGTTAATTTTGATAAATTTTTTGGGAAACGTCAAAAGTTCATGCTATACTTACATAAAAAGTGGGGCATTTAAGTAGAAGAATGCAATGGTGATTTTCTCATCTTAAACAATTTATTGAAACAAGTCAAACAACAGTGCTGGGTATAAGCCTGTAGTTGTAGGTGTGCTGGGTAGGCTGGGTCACCAATAAGGTGATGTCCAACATCACAGCCAGAGATGGTCACTTTGTTTTGCTCCAGTAACTGTCCATCACTTAAAATATTCCACAAATGTGACTGACAAAGGACTCATGCGTCATGCACACCTCCAGGAAAGCCAACACACACATCCCAGAAAAGTCCTTTGCCATCCACAACAGCTTGCAGAACAACTGAATGCCATCCTTTGTGGTTATAATAGTCCCTAGGATATTCTTCTGGTACAATTATTGGCATGTGGCTGCCATCTATTGCACTCACACACTGTGGGACTCTCCAATGGTTTTGCCCATTTCTATTAACTTAGTTGCATCAGGAGTCGTGATGTGTACAGGTAGAAGCACCTTGACGACTGCATTAGAAAATTCCTGGACACAGTTGAACACAGTGCTCAGGCTGACTCCAATAAGATGGCTGATGGTCCTGTTTTCACTGCCAACTGCGACCCACAAGGTAATTTGTCATTTTTCGCCAGTAGGTCCCTGGACCGATCGCAGACGTGATGGAATGACTCCCAGGACACATGGAAGTTTTGCACAAACTGTTGCGCGCTGAAATCTGGTACGATTGTGTCCCACCAATAGCGCAATCACGGATGTGCCCAGGCAACAGGCAATCGCAGCCTCGCAGTCAGCCTTAAGACCATCTGTGTGTTTAATGCGCCATTCTAATTTTCATTTTCTTTGAGGCACTCTGTGGCACTTCATGGTCTCCATATAAAGACTCCATGGATGGCACTGATCAGCCTACACAATCAGGCTCTGACCATCTGCACCTGTAAGGGAGCCTACTTCAGTCAAAGCAGGCTGCAGCCAGACTAGCCATGCTTCAGCTACCATCATAGTTTATGTTGTTATTCCTTAGTTCTTGTAATAAACAACTTTTGTTAAACTTTGATCGGTTTCTGCTCCCTTGTGTTGCCTCCCCTGAGCCAGGGTTGTAACAGGGTTATTTGATTAGAACCAACTAAGCACTAGCACCAAACAAGAACCTGGTTCTTTTGATGGAAAAGGGGTATAACAGCTCCATCCCATACATCTGATCTTGATATATTGAATGTGCTGACTTTCTTGGGGTCGATTGCCAAATGTGCAATAATTTCAGGTGCCTGAACACCTGTGTCTCTAGAAAAGGAAAGGAAAAATACTTCAGACTGAATGTGTATTTCTCAACTGACTACTCATACTCTGCATAATGTAATTATGTACAGAATCAGGCGCTGGTTAATTGTATATAAATGCCTAAATTACTAACAGATTCTTCTGTGGGCAGATCTTTTGTTTCCTTAAGAATAAGATCTTCAACTTTGTCATCCTCAATGACAATGGGACTTTTTTTTTTGCCAGTTTTAACCTTTTCACTGCTTTATATGCCCATTTTGCACCTTTTTGGCACTTTCTACTCATTTTTCACCATTTTTACCTCCAATTAGTGCCACTCTTATTACATTTGTGTCACCTAAAACCCATTTTAGACATTTTAACTGCTTTTCCCTATTTTTGACACTTTCCTTTCTTAACCCATTGTTATGGGCCAAACTGGATATCTGTTGATATACCAATTAACCTATTGTGCTGTTATACTGTGGTAAGTACAGCAGTCTAATGACATGGCCTAATCTAGTCGTAATTGTACCTCAGCTTAACTCATGCATGTAACTGCTCTAACTTTCAGATACTGTGCTTGTAAGAAACTGTAGAAATGTTCCCTCTGGCAGTAAAAAAAAGGAGAGAAATGTGATTTGAGAAACAGCATGGAGGACTTCAGAGCTCCAAACAGGTCAATATTTATTTTTAAAAAACTTTGGAAGACTGTCCCAAAAGCAAGAATTCATTCTTCAGAGTACCTCTGACAGTCAGTGTAGAGGCCTGTGTGCAGAAGTGTTGCAGGTAGGTCTGACAGTATTGATTTAAAGTCCTGACCGAAACAATCCAATATCTCTGAGTTTTGAGTCCATGCTGTCTAAATCCAAAACTTCTGAAACTTGACTACCTTCACTTTTAAATGAAGCTTTCTTTATGTCCACCTTCTGTTTAAACTAAAAGGCCACGTGTTATTTCTGACTTAAGTACTGATACTTGCATATATACAAACTCACATTTGTCTGGTAGTGTTCAGAGATTCTCAGATGTCTTGAAAAATTCAGCAGACACTCTCCTCCAGGATTGCAGAAGGTCATTTTTGTCTTTTCTCAGCTCCATGTCCAGAATTGATGCGCTGTCGAATAACCAGTGCCGACATACTCGTTACCTCCAGGAAATACCTCACATTTGATTCCCTTCACAGAAAAATCTACGTTATTATCCAATCTGTTTTGGTTGATCCACATTCGGCTCCGATGACAAAGCATTCAGAGAAAACTCTCGGCTGCTGTGAGTGCAAATAAATGTGAGCAGCCTGAAGTGATCCTAATCAATTCAGCTAAGACCCAATCTTCAACCGGCGTAAACATGCCGGCCCAGGAGATTGGAGAGGAGTGATTAGATTGCCTCCAAATTTAATTTGGGTTTCAAAAGTCATGACATGAGGCAGAAATATTGGGGTTGTTCTGTCTGTGATACAGGAGAATGTGTTCTGTTCTGATCGTTTAAACTTTTAATCAAGAAGACAGTTGGAAAAGTGACGTGTTGTTCGGCTTCTGTTGTGGATCACGGCGCTTGTTAATTGAGGCCTGATGGGAATTAGGAGCCTCATTTATTCCAGCATGCATAGCAAGCAAATTCATCTGTGCAGGAACATGATTTTCAGAATAAGAGAGTAACTTTAACTTTATTGTCCTCAAGGGGGAAATATGCTTTGCACAAGAAAGTTTATATGTGCCAGTTACAGGACAACAAAAGTATATACATTTAAATAATATAGAAGTTTATAAAAACAACCGTGCTATGTACAGCAGGATACGACAGTCGACCACGGCCTGACAAGCTGCGCCCGACTGGTCAGAAGGATTTCTGACATGTTTAATATTTTGGTTGTACAACTCCAGACACTCCCACAGTCAGCACAGAAACGGGCAGAATAAACAACTTTGGGGTATTTTTTCCTTTGCAAACTGTCACACAACATCCTAAATTACCATGACAACAGCTGGAATGACTTTCTGATGCCCCCACAGCTATGCTATAATAAGGGAAATGAATGAGCAGGAAATATTCCTACCTGCAGCTGACACAGAGGTGATGCTGTTTGTGTGTGTGGGAAAGAGAGAGAGAGAGAGAGAGAGACTGGAACTAGACAAAGAAGAATTAGACAAAGCCTGTGAACGTCAGACGTCTGCTTACAATACGCAGACTCAAACTGCTTTTGAAGGCAATCTGCGGTGGCTTCCGTATTGAAATTACTGTCTCAACTGAACTTTGGATCAACCTAATGGCCCACCCTGTCAGCTAGCTAGCTAGCATTCTGGTTGACAGAAACGTCAAAAAGCTTCTGCATGTCGAGCTACCTGTCAATTAAATGAGACCCGCCAATGCGCAGTGATATTTTCACGTCTGCCAAGGAGGTTATGTTATCGGCAGGGTTTGTTTGTTAGCAACATAACTCAAAAAGTTATGGACAGATTTTGATGAAATTTTCAGGAAATGTCACAAATGGCATAAGGAAGAACTGATTTGGGAGTAATCCAGATCACCGTCTGGATCCAGGAATTTTTTTGAAGGATTCCTTACTATTGGGAGATAGGGCTAATGGCGGAGGTCTGCGCTCTCTGAGTGCTTTTCTAGTTTCTCAGTATAATGGAAACCCTTGTGGTACAAAAAAATTAAATCCCCATACAGTGAGAGCACATTAAGACATTAGCTAATGAGACACATTTGGTTTTTTGAAACAGGCTGTAAACCAGTTTATTTGTAGTGTAAAAACCAGCTTTTTAACAGGTGTTCAGACTGGACTTTTGGTGTTCCTGCAGCCAGCCTCAAGTGGACACACTCTGTATTGCAATTTTTGCACTTCCACATTGGCTTCATTTTTCAGGAACAGAGGTTGCCCACTGTACTTCACCCTCAGAGTGTGAGACTTTTTAAAAAGAAAACTGCGGATTTCTGCCACAGAAACTGTGAAACTGTGATCTTGATCGCTGACACTTTTAGTCCAAGCATTTATTCTCTTGCCTAAATCTGGTACCGAACCATGGTAGTGTTCTATGTACCCTGTCAAACCTAGGGTCCCTGCTCTCTACAGCTGAGAGGCAGAATAGGTACAGATGCATTGTTTTTTGACAGATTTACCCACAGTGGAGAAAAATCATGGATTTAAAATGTCTGACGAGAACTACATTACATTTTACTCTTGTTTTATGCATCTTGACGAAAACTAAACTGACGTTTTGTCAGTTTTAGTCATCACAGATCTCTTTTTGTTAAGCTTAGTCTAGATTTTGTCATAAAAAAAGGCTTGTAGCACCTGATAATGTAACAAGTTCCTGATAGTGTAATAACGCCTGATAATGTAATAAAATTTGCTCTTAACTCACTCGAAAATGTAATAAAACCCAATAATGTAATAACTTCACCAATAATGTAATAAAATACCCTGACTGATATTGTAATAACATTTTCACTGATAATGTAATACATTTTTTTTCAAACCTGATAATGTAATACTTGACAGATAATGTAATAAATATGTTTATTTCAGTCCAGAGTTCTAAATTTTGTGTTTGAAGAATCTACAAATGTTATATACACTGGATTTGAAACAATAGAATTACTATTTGGTTAAACTGCAGACCATGAATACCATCCAGCCATATGCACATGTGCAAATAATCAGGGACATGCAACTACATCCTGGTCATACTGAGTGGGTGATGGACTTACCTCCCTGGGAGACCAGAATTCCAGCTCGGATAAACTTCTGAGCAGCACTGGAAACCCCAGGTAACTCTTCCCTAAACGTACCTCTTCACTTCACAGATTTCCAACAAATCACTACCTCATGAAACAACCACAAACCGACAAAACAACTTTCAGTAACCCTTCATTTGAAGAGGGTATACATAAGCATTCATAACAACTACATACACATTACATGACACCTGACATAAACATAGGCCTATATATCCACTCATAAATGCTTATTATATCACTTTCAACGTCAAATTGACATCTTACTCTATGTCAAGTGACATAGTGGTCAGTTGACATACTGTCATACTACATAGTATATTATGAGGTTTACCTGTATAAATAAAGGTTAAATAAAAATGTCAGCATCAAAATGACAGAATTTGATGACAACTGACATGGTCATTTTTCAAACTCCTTTTTTGGGGTTTATACAGGGTTTCTGAAGTTGTATTTGTTTCTATGAAAGTATACCATTTTTTAGTAGTGAAAGTAATTGTCTTAAGGTCTTATGTCCATTTAAATCCTGTTTTATTGACGTGACATCATTTCTGCAAAGCTATCTGCTACCTTGCATATGTTACTTTTGAAACGGTTGGACTAACTGGTTATGTTATTAATTGTTATTGGTGAGATGTCCAACCTCTAGAATTTATATTTGGTTTACAGTAAGTTAAATAAACCACTGTTAACTAGTCTGATGCTTCCAAAGACATTCATACTACTAGTCTACCTATTTTAGCTCACTTAATACCCTCTTAATGTTCATGAGCAGTTCTGTTTCATTTTGTAAGCTACTCATCATAATGTTGTTTACCAGTATGTAGTATCATAACAAACAGTTGTTACAGCGTCGACCACATAGAAGCTGAACTAAAGAGCTGACTATGCTTATGTATACCCTCTTCAAATAAAGTGTTACTGAAAGTTGTTTTGTAATGAACATATTTATTACATTATCTGTCAAGTATTACATTATCAGGTTTGAAAAAAAAAGGTATTACATTATCAGTAAAAATGTTATTACAATATCAGTCAGGATATTTTATTACATTATTGGTGAAGTTATTACATTATTGGGTTTTATTACATTTTCGAGTGATTTAAGTGCAAATTTTTATTACATTATCAGGAAATTATTACATTATCGGGTGCTACAACAACTGTCGAACATTTTTAGTCATAGTTTTAGTCGACGAAATGAACATGGGTCTGTATTGCAGCTAAAATGACTGCATGGGTGAGTAGTGCATCACAGTCACCAACAAAAAAGTGAAGAATACGAAAATAAAGCTTTTGAAAACAAGAACAGAGGTGGACTCTATCCCACGCACGTCGATACCCCAAAACTCAAAGCTCTCCCCGTAGCCTGTGAGCCACAACCATCACAACACAGGGACACACCTGACCAATATCAATCAGCTACGTCAGCAGGTGGAAAACATACAGGCTTGGACTAATTTAAAACAACTGGTTCCCTTGAGTTTGTGTCAACAAACACTTTATTTCTCCACACTACACTGCTATAGACATAATGGGGAATCATCACAGGCAGTTTAATTTCTTCCTGGACTCTGACAGGCATTTTCACACAGTCTGCATGGATCTGACAATTTTTCTGACAAATACACTTAAATTCATCTCAATATCATAGCTTGTATTACTGTATAAAAAGGTACACTGGCAAAATAAGACACCAACCAGAACTGGTAAGACCAATTAGCAATCAAGCAGATTCCCAACATCTGGTCAAGGATTGTCACTATAAAGTCAGGATGGAGCAGATGATTTTTGTTGATCTAAACTTCGTTAAATGCAAAGAGGCAAAAAGTCTGACAGAGGAAGACAAGGGTAGAATGGATCCTAAAGAAGTGAAAGAAATCACTGACTTTAAAATGTATAATGTTTATTTTCTTGGCTTCACCAAAAATGAGCGGTACATTCTCACAAGGAGGGCTGAAAATGATCATTTAAGAGGTCAGAACACCCATATGGTGCGTTTTAACCACAGCAGTGTTAAGACAATGAATGTAATTACAATGTCATGCAATGCCTAGAAGGGGAACTATACTACCAGTGCCACCAAAAGCGTGATTCCAGACTACATCATCCGGCAAAAGTAGTCCGAACTCCACTTGAGGCAAACAATGTCTTTTTATAGTTCCATGCAAGTGCCACTGGGGCACACTGCGGGGTGGATAAGACGCTGCATGCCTTCAGCGATCACTAAATGGGTAAGTGAGTATTTGTTTTATCCTGTAGTGTTCCTCATAATATTATTGCTGCAGTTTAACTGAATCTATTTTTGCTTTGTTAGATTGCCCAATGTGATGAATGCCAAAAAAGGAGGGCCTGTATAAAAGAGAAAACCCAGTACAAACCCATACAGGTGAGTCATCACATTTACCCCAGCATATTGTTAAAAATGGAAGTTTCAGAGTCTTTTTTCAGTTTGGTTGGTCAGTGGATAGGTACAGTAGGAAATATGGAGGACTATTGCCTCCATACATGGGACAGAACTTCACAGTGAATTTCTGTTTTGCATTTAAGGTGTCAGAGGTCTTTGAGCTTGTGGGGAAATTGAAGATTTCCAGAAGGACACGTGTGTGTCATGGTTGACTATTTTACTAAGTGTCTCAAAGTCTATCCTCTTTAAAGTAAAAAAGCTGATGAAGTGGCAGAGTGCATCGTAGATTTTTCTACAAATGTGGTGCACCAAAGAGCGTTCTGACAGATTGAGGCGAAGAATTCATCAACAAGGTAAGTTTACTAAAAGGTGACAGTATTGTAATCTTACACCCAGAAATGCTGGTTTAACATGGAGCATGAGTGACTTTTCTTCCCATTTCAGAGCTCTGAGAAAAATGATGGACCACCCAAATGACTGGGATACATTTATAAAGTCCACTGTGTTTGGGTTACACACCAAAAAAACAAATAACTACAAAATATTCCCCCTACTTTTTAATGTATGTGAGAGAGGCTCGTTACCTTCCTGAGATTCCAGTCAGAATTTAGGTAATTTTTTTTTCTGCATTTAAATAAGGCAGCTGTTCTCTGTCCTTTAATTTGTGTCCTGTTAATGTTGCACATCAGTGATGAGCATGTTGATACCCTGGCCAAGAATGAGAACTTGTCCATACAGACCGTAAAGATGTGTTTGTACAAGTGGAGGCAAACCTGGCTATGGCACAAGCAAAGGTGCAGAAGAGGAAGCGTGCCATGGGAGAAGATGATGAATTGGGTGGGTGACAATGCTAAAAAAAATAATAAATTAAAAAAAAGAAAAAATAAACATGGACCACCTTAAGCCATATATTGAATCACAGCCTCTGAACTAGCAAAGTGGACTGAAGCTTGTTCAAGTGCTCCACTGGTAGGACAAGCCAATCCTTGGAAGTCTTCACCAGTTCCACATAGCCCCAGTGAGAAAGTCTGTGAAATTACACCACAAAGAACATAAGAACATGGATGCCATTAAGAACAAAATTATAACCAGCCCTGCAGAATGTAAGTATTGCTCTTCAAAAAAAAAAAAAAAAAAAAATCCATACATCTTTCAGTATCTATCTACACACAGGAGCTGTTGATGGAGTTAAGCTGAAGTTTTTTTTTGTTTTTTTTTTTTTTTCCAAATTGTAATTTTTAGTAATAACTGACATCTGCTCCACACAATCACTGAGAGGTTAATGGGGAAAACTAAGAAAAAGGTTCACGTGGTTGACTCTTTTGCGATGACTGCACTGTGACAAGGATCTTTCCTTTCGATATGGTTTGGACTTTTCCTTTGGATGATGATAAAGAAATGACAAGTGTAATGAAAATACAAGGGACGAGATTGCATTATCATTTTATTTAAAAGTCACAAAATGCGTACACGTTTTGAAAATGAAAAAGCATTTCTGCTATTGCCTTTTAATTTGATAAACAGCCAACACCATTTGAATAAGGAGTGCAATTATTCAGCGCATCTCAGGAAATTAAAAAGTAAATGTCTTTTCATTTGAATAATGTTGAATATTTTGAAAATGAAAAAGCATTTCTGCTTTTGCCTTTTAATTTCCAAATTAGGCTTTTCATTTAAATAATTAGAGCTAAATAACAGAGCATTTTCAGAAAATTTAAATATCTAATGTCTTTTTCTTGTTTTATTATAATAATGCCAAACTTTTGCCAATTGAATATGAAAATTAATTTTCAAAAGGGATAACTGAAAATTCTTGTCATTATGAGTCAAAATTGCACATACATTGTGAAGACTAAAGGCATTTCTAATAATGGATTTACTATTTGAGTTATGAGAGCTATTTAGCGAATCCTTTTCTGAAAATTAATCTTTTTCAACTGAATTATGTTAGGAATACTGCATGCTTGAAGATGAAAATTAAAATGAAAATTGAAAAACTTTATTTTGAGTCCAAACATGCACACGTATTTTGAAAATGAAAAAGCCTTTCTGTTACTGCCTTTGAATTTTCAAATTAGACTTTTCATTTTATTTTGGAGCACTATACGCTTCCGTACCGTCTGTAACAAGGGGCACTGGAGACCCTTGTCGCAAAAAAAACATTCCTTAAAGACCCTGTAAAGTGAAAATGGACCGTATTTAGGTTTGTTGTCTGATCGGTCACTGTGTTATAAAACCCCAGGTCAAATTTCAGCACACAAGGGTGTTCACATTTCAAGGTGGACTTGTGACTCAGTGAAGCACCTGTGTCGCAAGACTCCACATGATGTGGTGCTTTAGTGTTCAAGATATGAGTGCAGTTGACCCTTACTTTAAACCAATCACTTTGTTACTAATGGAGCTATGTCCTGTGAAGCTTGCAGAGTGTCTGCTGACCTTGATTTCAGCACTGATGAGGCTGCAGTAACAGCTGAGGTGGGAGAGGGCTTGCCGACTGCACACAGATTCAAGTTTGTCAGTGTGCCTTCGTATGTGTTAATGCGTGATCTTGAGATCTGTGGGGACGCCTGCCAAAGTCCAGGAAGAGATGGAGATGCCTGTGATGACTGAGTAAGTATGAACACACTACTTAATTCTTTCTTGGATTGTATTTTATTCCTAATCCTCTGCCATATTTCTTCCTAGATCCAGTGTACAGCTTGCAGTCTGGATTTGTGCAGGGGAAACCACAGCTAGACCACAATTACTTTAGTCCTGCATCTACACTAGAAATGTTTTGGTTGGCGCTTTTATTTGCCTTGTTATTTGCGTTATGTTGTCTGACTGAAACTGCTTGAGCAAGTGAGTATCATACTATATTATCTATTGCCACATCTTCCACAGACTATGGTCCCTCAGCCGGAAATTGTGATGGGGAACCACTGAGCAGTTGTTTTACAAATCTGTTGCTGTTATCAGTGTTGTGCTAAGCTAACCCCTTCTTTGTGAAAAATGGAACAAATAAAGTAAAAAAAAAAAAAAAAATCAAACTTGGGCTTTTGTCTTTTCTTTATTTTGGTTTACTTGGGTTTGTTTAGCGATCTTTGCTTGGATGTGGTAGCACCATGTTAAACAAATGCATACAGTCATTTGCAAGGTTATTACAGTTAATTAAAACTATAATGTACATTTTAGTAAACCAAAACAAAACTGTGAAAAAATAAACTCAAATCTGAGTTTAAACCAAACTCAAACCAATTAAAAGGGGACATATTATTCAAAATTCACTTTTTTCTGGCTTTTCTAACAAAAACATGTGCCCCTGGCCCGTCCACATTACAAAAACATTACTATTGGCTTAACGCTCTAGATATGTTGGAATACGGTTGCTGTAAATGTGAAAACCTTGAAGTCTCCTTGTGACTGAATTCTGGATTTGGATTGTGAGAAAGTTCTTCATCTCTTTCCTGGCTGGGTTTAATTTGGGCGGGGCCAATATGTGGGCTCATGATGTGGGGAATGACCCCGCCCCTCTAACACTATAATATAAAATCACAGAGCGGTTCATCTCAGTCCAGTCTGTTGTTAGCTGATGTTGCTGTTTTTATTGAAAGTTAACAGTCAGTTAAATGCTGTTTTTGTTCATTGTGAGGTAAATTTGTCAAATCTATCAGCCACAGTGGTCTATGGATAATTTAAAGAATCATAACAGAGATCTGAGCCAGAAAACAGACTTTGGCTCTCCTTCTAAGGTCAACAAAAAGAGAGAAAATTTTGAGAGAATCCTGTTTCTCCTGAGTGGGCGTGGCTTCAGCTTATAAACAGTGACCCATCACGCAACAAACCTAAACACGGATCTATTTTCACTTTACAGGATCAAAATTAGTTTTGATGAGTTTCCACTTGAAGTCCTACTTTAATGAGGATGGCATAAACAAAGACAATCACTGTCTCAGAAGGAATTGCTTTGTAAGCTGCATCACTGTTCAAGCTCTACCTCCCTTTGTCTGAGCAAACAGATTGTGAGTGACACACTTCCCTTTGTAGATCAACTCTCCCAGCACAGCTGTCTCCTGATTAGCAATCAGCATCTCAGGCCCCTGACACACTTCCTGCTTTGCCCATATATGGTCATCCTGGATACACAGAAAATGTAATGTCATAAAATGCAACAGAAATACAACTTTCTTAGAAATAAAAAAGAATATCATGAAGTGGTCAAACAGTGACACTGATCAGTTCAAAAAGAGAAACAGTGACAACACAAACTGTGTCTGTGTGTTTTATGGAGTACCTTCTCTGATCTTCCAACTATGTTTAAATACAAGACACTCACTCACTGGAGTTTTTTTTTTTTTTTTTAATAAAAAGAACCAAAATCAGTATTTTATGACAAAGAATTGGTTCACAAGATGGCACTGATTACTGCAAAGTGACCACAGGTGGAGCTTCAGGTGAATCACATGTGGGCCTGATTAGTGGAGGTTGCAATCATCCAATAGGAGGCTTTGACTGTGAAGGTACAAGGAGTGTCCAACATCTATTCTGTTTGAAGCAGGTCAGCAGGAGCAGTGAGACATGCTAGTTCTGCACCAGTTTCTAAAAATGACAGAGGAATCATTCAGAGAGAGTTCTTTAAAATTTGTGACGCTGTGATGGTCACGTTGGCCTAGCAGGCTAATGAGGCCTGTAAAACATAGACCAGAGGTAGAGTCTTGGCTCTAATGCTGCTACAGCATGCAACCTCTCAACAAATGCAAAATGATCAGATGTTACACAAACTAAACAAATGTTGGATTTTGACCTAAAATAGATTTTTTTTTAACCAATCAAACAGCTGAAGGCTATTTTCATTACTGCTGTCCATAGAAACTCCCAAATCAACACAACATGAACCCAACTGGTTTCCAGTTCTGCCAGTTTAGCTCTGAACTCCTACATCTCCACATAGGAGACACTGCTGAAAGACTGATATCAGTCTTAACTTTGTTGGTTGATATAGCCATGGAAAAAGCCATAACTTCTAGAAACCCACTTGTAAAATGTGGTCAGCAGTTACGGGTCCTTCGTTCTTCTCCCTCCTGAATGCTACAGATTCTAGCCTCTCCAATGACTTAGCAAGGTTTGGATTGATGGGAGGTTCCCTGATAGCTCAGCTGCATTTGAGAACACCATGAGTTTGGTTTTATCAGCATTAAAGCCCAATTTAAGTTTCTGCAGATGTGACGGAACAGTAAAAGCAGAGAGTAAAAACTGAATGACATGTGAAATCAATGAAATTGTTTTTATTTAACCTTTATTTAACCAGGGTTTACTCCCATTGAGATACAAAAATCTCTTTTACAAGGGAATCCTGGCCAAGCCAGAAGCAAAAGTTGCACACATGGGACATTAAACAGGAAATGGAACAAAGGTTATATCAATCAACAAATCATCAGCTTTCAGCAGAAAAACATTTGCACACACTGGTCAAATGTTCCCCTAATTCTAGTTTTGAAATCTCCTAAACTGCACAACGTTCAAGTTTAAGATGGCCCTGTAACTCTGACCAAGATGATGGCGCAAAAACATTAAAAGCTCTTTGACCAAAGACAGAGCGAGTGCGAGGAATCTCATATCTGGAATCTCATGAATGCGAGAGAACTAAGATTACAGCTGCTGACAGCTTTTGGAGTCAGTAAAGAACAGAGATTAGAAGGTAGTTCATGTAAAATAGCCTTATAAAGAAAGATGTTCCATCCTCCTATTGTATAAGGATGACCAACCAAGTTTCTCATATAAAACACAATGATGGGTCTGAAATCTCTGTCATAAATCACAAGGAAGCATTGTACACTGAGTCCAACATTTTCAGAGAGGATGAGGTAGCATGCATGTAAAGAACATCACCATAATCCATTACAGACAATAATGTTGCTTGATCGAGTTTCCTTCTTTCAACAAAAGAAATACAGCGTTTGTTTTGATAGAAGAAACACAGTTTCACCCTCAGTTTCTTTGCAAGACAATATGATGGTTCGGACAGATTTTCTTCTAACAAAAAGCTGAGGAACTTATGTTTGAACACATTTGATTGCCTCGTTGTTTAAGGTAAAAATCTGAGCACTGCCTTGAGCAGCAAATCAAATATCTGTCATCTGAATAGAAGTGATAAGGCATTTGACAGGTTATGACACAGACTGCTAATATAAATGGACAATAAAATGAGTTCGAAGACCAAACCTTGGGACACAGCTTTTAAGACCTCCAGAAAAGAAGAGGTGGAACCAGCCATCTGAACGTTTTGTGTTCTGTCTCAGTCTATTGAACATACCTACAAAAGCAGTATAATCCGAGGTCCAAACAGCATGGGCTTGGTGTAGCTGCAGTGTTAAAGCAAGAATCTGTAAAGCTGGTGCCTAGCATGATAGAAAAACTTTGTATGGACGTGAAAAAGCGGTGAAAAAAAAACACAAAACCTGTCTGCATGGAGACAATCAGAGGTAGAAAAAAATAATGTTGTTAAGCACAGCTGTCAGCAGATGGTCCTGAGAGAAAGTGCTTTATCCAGCTCTGTGATCTTGCAGGATGTCATGTATGTTCTCATGCTAAATCTACCCCAAATGGAGTTCAGGAGGAGCTTGTTGCAATTCCTCATGGCTTTGTTGATGCAGATTTTTTTTGGGTTCAGCATTATTCCCTAACCTGACACGCCAGATGGATGTGTTTCATGCATCCATCTGGCGTGTTAGTGTTGTACTCTGGGTTAACATCATCATTCCAGGATTAGGAGATTATCAAATTTACCTGAATTATTGGCCTTTGATATCGCTTCACAAAAGTGTGTACACAGAAACGATTGCCATTAGAGTCCATAGAACACAGGAAACTCTTCATGTTTGCAGTTGATGTAACTGGTTTCAGAGTTATAAAAATATACTTTTCATGAAGTTCTCTGTTCAAGGGGTTGAATAAAACACTCACGGGCCTCCTTGGGGCCAAGTATATCTTCCGCGATGGACACACTTTGGCAGGTAACAATTGTGAGGCTTTTGAACCTGTCCTGTATGTTGATGGGGAAATAATTGAAGTTTCAAATTCTGTGGCTGGTTCAAGTGAGTTTTATTCACTGCACAGAGAGAGAAGAAACTCACAGCATAACTGATAAGTTCTCTGCTCTTGAGCAGGTTTGAGAGAAGATTTTTAAGCAGGTTTGGGTGTAACAAAAGACTAAAAGGATCAAAATAGCTTGACAAGACATTCGGTTACATGCAGTACAAGATGAAGTCAATGGAAAGAAATACAATCAACACTTAACATTTGCATTTCTGTGTGTCCTGGTTGAGGTGGCAGGGAGACTAGACTAAGAAAGAGGTGTGAAGAGTGATCAGAGGAAAACAATCTGAGAACATTTGGGTTTTTTATCCAATCACAAGGTGATACATGGGTTCACATGAGACAATAACACCAGAGAGACTGTCTCTTGACCTGCCTGGAACCTCTTCAATATTATCCTGATCAATATCTCTGATATCAACCTGCTGTCTTTGTTCAGAGGCGTTAAAGGAAGGCATGTGTTGTATCTGAATAGGGCTTCTGTCACCTCTGCGAGGACAAGAGCCACCACCCCAAACTGGCCTATGAGGCTGGTCCATAAAACTGCTGCTACCCTCCCCCACTTGCAAAACATCAGGTTTATCTACATCATCGAGATGATCAAAGCTGTCGTTAGGACTGTCAGGTGTTGAAGGGTTACAACCAGGAACAGCTGCATCCTCCAAAAAAGGAAGGAATATTCTGATTATCAACGACATCGTCAGCTCAGACACATGATGGATCGTCTGCAAACTCATTCTCTGGCAGGCAGTAAACTAGTGTGGCGTGGCAGGGAGTCCTGTCTGTATGCTGTACAAATGGTATTGTTTTTTACTATTAGCTGCCAACCTAGTAGATAAACCTTCATCAGGAGTCCTGGATGGGTATGATCAACGCCAGCAATGTGTCGGTCAGGTGTTGAAGTGGGTACAACAGGAACGGCTGCTTCCTCCATAGGGGGAGGATGATTTACTTGAGCAAAGACATCATCAGCGCAGACATATGATGGATCGTCTGCAAACTTATTGTCTGCCCCCACAGGTTGTAGACTGTTGGTGGGGGCAGGGAATTGCTGGGGGTCTAGGCTGACACCTTTTTGTAGCGATGAGAAATCACTGATAATTGTTAAATAAACCTCATGTTAGAATAATAGGGCACCACCGATGATTAACTACTAATCAGTTGGAAAAATTGTAATTTTAAAATTGATAACCTATTTCAAAATTATCATTTGATAAAATAATCATGATCACTTTTGTTTTGGGGAAAAAGGAGCAGGACATAAATAACTTTAGTAATAAAGGTAATATTAATACAGTTTGATGAAGGGTGAGTTTAAGAACCAGGAGAAAATATCAGTGTTGTAGGATTTGGGGGGATGATGATGATGATGATGATGTATGAAATATGAATACTTCATATAAACCTCAAATTAATAACAAAAGGGGTGCCAGCGCTTACGCGTATTGATTATTTAATAACCAATTCAAAGATGTAATTATGAATTAATTACAAACTTCCATTAACTACTTTAGTTATTAATTATGAATCAATCTCATACTTCAAGTGTGAATTCTCGTTTTCAGTGACATTCTTCCCAAATAATAACTTTCCGAACAAGTAAACTGAGCTTGGCAGATTTATTGTGGACATACAAGATTTCAAGGGATAAATCAGGTGACTAAACTGAATATAAAGAGAAAACTAAAAATTGGTAAATGCAATTATGAATATGCTAATAATAGTATGGTTTGATGGAGAGTGAGTATGAGAAGAAAACTGAGAGAAATTGATTGTACTATGAAATTTGGAAGGGAAATTTTAAAGAAATTAGCCTGATTGAATTGTATGTGAGTTCTTGTGGGACCTATTAACACACCACACCCGTTAGAGAGTTTAGATCAGAACCACCCCACTGTGATGTAGAGGAGAGGGAGTCTCGGAACTGTCCTGAGAGAGCCCAAAAGAACGGTGTCCTTGATTCGCCTCTGTAAGTTTCAAAAATAATGATGCCTCTGGCCAGTTGGTACCACTTTAATAAAGTTATCTGGTAGATTCAGGTAAGCGGATCTGACTGAACCACCGGGCTTGTCGGATTCATGTGTCGAAAGTGTTGGAAAAAGAAGTTGTGACAATTAAAGAAAGCCACCAAAGTCACAATCCAGGTAAAAAGGCCTGATCAGATACAGCAGGTCAAACTCTAGAAGGCCAATACTTAAAAATAGCGAAACTTTGGAAAAATGCAAAAAGGTGGGAGGCCGACAGAGTGGAAGTCCGAATTACCAGCGGCAGTGAACTAGTCAAAACGCATGCCGATGTAGGCCCAAGACATAAGGCAACAGTAGCACGTGACGAAAGGAGACATGCGTGGAGCGTCAGAAAGTAAGAGCAAGAGACAAGAAGAAGATAGCACGAGAGTGTCCGAGCATCAAGACGCTGCTTATAAAGGCCAGGGGTGGGGTTTCCGTTTCTCCCCGGCTGAGGAAAAATATTGAGTTTCACTCACCTCTCCATCAATGTTATACTAATTTAGACTACAAAGTTAAGAGAGAAGACATTCTGTGACATCAACGAGGAGAAATAACAGACAAAAGAAATAGCTCAAGGCTTAGCTTATTTCTCATCATCTTTAACTAACTAACTCAACTATTGATAACATAGATAATCACATTTACTAACTAAACATCGCTATGTGAGGTAGAAAAGACATATATAACATTCTACCTAAAGATAATATAGTAACATTGGATTATCTTTGACACAAACCACCAGACAAGAAAATGACTACAAATACAAAGTGAATATAAAAACATGGGAATAATGCAGTTAGTGGCAACGCTCTTCCGAGACCGGCTAATAGATGTTGCTGAGGGTTAATGAAAGACTTTCAGTCGGGGGACTATGGATTTGGTATCTCCGCTCTGGAAAAGGCAATCACAAAGGAGAACATATCGTTATAATGAATTTGTCATGATCTTTCTGAATCTGTGGAGTCCTTGAAGAAAAGAAATTGCATTCAGTGTTTTTAAGCTTTTCAGTCCACATGGTTGTGATACTAGAGAGAACATAAGGAATTTACGATCAACAGATGTTTTTTTCCGTTATCAGGTCTGGGTTGGTAAGGCATTACCACTTCAAAGACCAAACAAGAGTACTTTATGATCTCAGAGGTGACGAGGTGTCCATGTCCTTGGCTTGAACCAAGGGAATTAACGACCCATGTTCTCCACAATGGTCCTTTAACTAAATAGTTCTCGTATGTCCCTGGGATATGGTGAGTTTTGGAGGGGGTGTGAGTGTCCCTCACTGCCTGTCTGGTGGGCGGCCCGGAGGCAGCCCAGAGGGGCACGAGAGATCTGGTGGGCGGCCCGGAGGCAGCCCAGAGGGGCACGAGAGATCTGGTGGGCCGCCCGGAGGCAGCCCAGAGGGGCATGAGAGTTCAGGAGGGCGGCCGGAGGGCAGCCCAGGAGGACATGAGGGTTCAGGAGGGCGGTGAGGGGGGAGCCCAGGAGGACACGAGGATTTAGGAGGGTGACCCAGGGGCAGCCCAGGAACACAGTTGGGGGTCTGAACCTCTGACTGGGAGCCAGGATCAGAGGTGGGGTTCAGGACCACCCATGTGGAGCCAGGAGCAGAGGTCTCCGTCAGGACCTCCGACAGGGAGCCAGGAGAAGAGGTCTGGAAGGCCTCTGAGGACGACCCGAGAGCAGAGGTCTGGACAGCCACAGACGACGAACCAGGAGCTTGGGTCTCGACGGCCACAGACGAGGTACCAGGAGCTTGGGTCTGGATGGCCACAGACGACAAACCAGGAGCTTGGGTCTGGACGGCCACAGACGAGGTACCAGGAGCTTGGGTCTGGACGGCCACAGACGGGAAACCAGGAGCTTGGGTCTGGACGGCCACAGACGGGAAACCAGGAGCTTGGGTCTGGACGGCCACAGACGAGGAACCAGGAGCTTGGGTCTGGACAGCCTCCAGCGAAGAATCAGGATCAGGGGTCCAGATGGTCTCAGGTGACGGGGAACCAGGAACAGGGCTCTGGACAGACTCAGGTGTCAGGGAACCAGGAACAGAGCTCCAGGGAGCCTCAGGCGACAGGAAACCAGGAGCTGGGGCCGGGATGGCCTCAGGCAGTACAGGAAGCAGACAACACTCAGCCGGGACTAGTGGCTGACGGCGCTCTGCCGGAACAGGAACCAGAGGCGCTTGGCAGGAACGGGAGGCAGACGGCGCTTAGCTGGGACTGGTGGCTGACGGCGCTCCGCCGGGACTGGTGGCTGACGGTGCTCTGCTGAAACAGGAAGCTGAGGCTCTGGGTCACTGGATGCAGCAGGCTGAGGCTCTGGGTCGCTGGATGCAGCAGGCTGAGGCTCTGGGTCGCTGGATGCAGCAGGCTGAGGCTCTGGGTCGCTGGATGCAGCAGGCTGAAGCTCTTGTGGTGGTGGCTCTGGCTCTGAGTTAAGGAAAGCCAGCAGCCACTGAGGCAGGGAATGCCTGAGCACAGGCTTCAGAGCAGCTTCTCTTTTGGCCCTTTGGAGAGCTGCTCCTCTGTACAGAGGGTGGATCTTAGGATCCTTCCAGAGGCCATAAAGAATAACTAAAGAATCAATTAAAGAAAAAAAATCATCTTCTACTGCTGGGTCCATTGTTGGTCGGTTCATTCTGTCACGTTTGCAGGCAAAACCTCAAACAGGAGGACCCAAATGCAGATAAAACCAAATAACTGATTTAATTAACAAAAGAACTTACTTACAACTAAAACACTGTAATCAAAATCAAAGAAACAAAACAAAATCCAAGAAAGGCACGAGGAAAGCATGAGGAGTAACACAGGGAAGACATCTACAATGAACCGACATAGACACAGGGAGACACAGAGCTTAAATGCACAGGGAGTGATTAACAATGGAGGACAGGTGTGGACAATCAGACACAGGTGGAACTGGTGAAGGTAATCACAGTGGAGGGAAACTCAGGCAGGAAGCAAAACTGGAATCACACACAAGGAAAGGCAAACTACAAAGTAAAACAGGAAACATGGAACCTAACACAAGAAGCACACGAGGACTGAATGACAAAACTAAACACTAGAAGCTGAACAAAGGCAACACAGGAGGATACAAAGAACCAAACACAAGGAGGGAAACTAAAACACAGGAAGGAAAACTGAACATGAAACACAGGGAGTAATTCTAAACATGGAATAACTAAACAAGAAGCACAGGGAGTAAAACTAAGCATGAGACACAGGAATTAACTAAACATGAAACACGAGGAGTAAAACTAGACATGAAATACAAGGAGTAACTAAACATGAACTAACATAAGGCACAAAATACACAGAAACACAAGGACTACAAGAAACACCTAAGAACTAAACACCAGAAATATACAAACTAGAAAACCTAAGTACAATGTAAAACTAGAAACATGGAAATCACAGAACAAAAAGAAAACACGAGGACTCAAGAACTAAACTGAACTATACAGAATAAACACAGGAAAACACTAGAGAATCTCAAAAACATAACAAATCAGAACCTGGATCATGACACTGCCTGTATTTCTATTAGAAGTGTCAAATTGGCTCCTTAAAGACGGGGACGGGTTGTAAAACCGAAGAGAGGAATGTTCCTCTCTTTCCTGGAATTGTGAGAGCTTTATCAGAGATGATGAATCTGGATCCTCACTACATCCGTATATGCGAGGTGGGCCTGTAGAGGGGAGACTACTTCATGAGTAGCGGCTGATAGAAGATCTTGGACCAAAGAAAGAGGTACCAGCGAAGGAGGGATCTTACCCATAGCTAAGCTATCTACGGAAGACCCTACCTCTTGTAGCGTATCAGACATTAACATGTTTAAAAGCATGATGTGAGCATAATCGACCTGGACCACTGACAACAATGAATTAACAGCCTTGAGGGTTTTGTTTAGGACTTCGCTGTGAGTGTTGACTACCAGCACTGTGCCTGGAGCTGATGCTGTTGTAGGTTAATCTGAGCCCTGATGTCTGGTATTTTGGCCTCCAGTTCCCCCATGTGGCGCCTGACAGTGGTCAAGCAGACCGTGTTGATAGTGGATAGGCCGAGACTGAAAAGGGTGCCAGCTACTGAAGCTGCTGTGAGTAGTGCACCAATGAATCTCTTGGACCTTCTGTTGATACCTCTTAACTCCGACTGGGTGACAGTGAATTTCTGCAGTTGCTCCAACATATGGGTGATGTCGGCCTCTGCGTGACTCACCACTTCCTGACTCCAATGTGTACCAGCCGAGCTAGTCAGTTGGGCAGTTTCTTGGACGTTCTTCCAGTTCACTTCTCTGGGGTTCAGTCTGACAAATACTTTCTGTATGTGCAGACGACAGTTGGTAATCATCAGCCTGGGTTGTTTCCTTAGAACAATCCCAGAGTCCGGTCCAGGTTCTATGATCTCTGTGAGGATTGGGACCATTATCAAGTTGAGGCTCAGGAGAATGAGGATCCAAGTCATCCTGAGGGGAAGGATGGACATAATTAGGATAATGCAGTCACATAAACAAATTTGATTCAGTGATTGTTGCTTAACTCTCCACCCCCCTTTGTGAATTGGTTATTTCCTCGTCAGAGAGGGGAAGATGATAGGCAAGCAAGCCAACAAGCAATATTAAGGGTTAGTACAAGGTTAATAAGGTGTGAGAAAATCGTTAAGTTTTCTTTTGATTAATGGTACCACCTAAAGCTGTTATGCTGTGTTTTCATATAGATTTATGATCTAGTGTGGCCTTGTGACCCCAAGTCCCATGGGGTTCTGGTGTGGTTTGATTTGGTTTCGATGGACCCATTTGAGGATCGGGTCCTTATTGCCCCTGGTGACCTTGATTTGGTACACCACTGGGGAGAGTTTTTCTGTGATCACATAAGGCCTGACCCACTTTGGTAGGAACTTACGGGCGAGTCTGGCCGCCTGTTGTCTGTTCTCAGCGGGTTGGGTGAACCGGTAGTACCACGCTTTGTCTCTGACTTGGAGTTCATCCTGAGGGGACTTTCGGTCATAGTAGGTTTTGCGCCCCTCTGCGCTTTTGTCAAGCTGCTCTTGTGCAAAGGCAAAAGTGGCCTTCAGATGTTGGTGAAGGTCAGTCATATACTGGTGGGTTGTATATGACGTTGTAATGTTGGCTTCACCTGGTTGGTATAGCAGGTGTAGTGGCAGTGTCATCTGCCTACCTGTCAACAATTCGAAAGGGGAGAAGCCAGTGGCTTCACTAGATGTTGCCCTGATGGCCATAAGGACTAGGGGGAGGTTTGACATCCCAGTCCTTGTGGTTGGATGGCACAAACTTCTTCAGCATTGTCATCACAGTTTGGTTCGTTCATTCTACCTGTCCAGAGGCTTGAGGGTGTTGACTAATGTGAAAGTTAACCTTGACCCCTAACAGTTGCCTCAACTGTTGCATGACCTCCGCAGTGAAGTGTGTCCCTCTATCAGAGTTGACACAGCTAGGTAGGCCGAATTGTGAGAAGATGTGATTCATTAGAAGGTAAGCTATGGTTTGCGTCATGTCGTTTGGCACCGGCAAGCATTCAACCCATTTGGTGAATGCACAGACGACTGTGAATTCACTGTCTTTTCATCTTTTCCAGATGAAAAGAGCCCGGAAGCTGCCACCGGAACCGGCAAGTTGGATCGCCGGACCGCCGAAGCTGGGTGCTTCTGCGATGCGGTGGTGCTTAAGTGGGTCCCTTAGCAGTCGGTCGAACTCTCAGGCAGTGTCCTCTTTCTCGGGTCCAGTTCATCGGTCCCACAAACTAGTTCTTTCTTCGCCCAATTAATTATAAAAATAATGGTGTCTGGCCAGTTAACACGGGACTCTTAATGTAGTTATCTGAGGAAAGTCTGCAGACATCTCAACACTGACGTAAGGGTGTATTTGGGTGGAAAATTAAAAAAATCGGAGAGCCGTGGTTGCTGAAATAGAGTCTCACAGGAGCGTCCCCAAGAAAAAGCAGCTGGAATTCAACAGCTGAAGAAGATTTCAATGGCCAAAACTTAAGAAACAGTCCAAAAGGAACTTAAGGTCAACAGAGGAAAGAGTTGACCAGCAAAAACGACCAAATGACATCGGTGTTAGAGTAAGAGAGAGAGAGACGTGATGTAAAAGATGCTTAAGAGTATGAGACGGACAAGATGGTATAGACAAAAGAACAAAACGAACTAACGAACAGAACAAACTAACTGTCCAATAGTGGGACGCTCTCTTTCAAAGGCGAAGGCGGGGTCGCAATTACTCCGGGTCTAAGACAGGGTATCACGTTTCAGACTCATCCTTCATTCTAATAAAAATCCTACTACATCATAAAATAAAGTAACATTCCTAGCAATATGGAAGTAATATTGAGAGCAACACAAAGATTTCACATTCTGAATTGGCTATCCTTATCCCAAGTGTGCTTGGCTAACAATAATGGGAAAATGACATTTATGATTAATTAACGTTATGTGAGTTATGTGATCCCACAGGGAGGTGAGATTTTTATGGCCTGAGAGCTTGGGAGTGTTTGGATTGTCCTGGCGTGAGTTATCTTAAACAAAACAACTTGGGAGGTGCCAAGCACCTAATGGATCTTGTTAAGCTCTTTCTGGTCTGGCTTCTTTAAGGTGGGGTGTCGAGGTGTCACTTAAACTCCAAAAAGTCTGCAAAAGGTGTCATAAAACTCCAGGAGAAGATTGTCTGTCCTTTCTCACTCAGACGGTGAAGAAGTTAATTTGGTTATTCTGGATTCTCACTACACGTGGCAGCGCTTGGCTTGCACCATTTAGCTGAGTTGGTCATCGCTGCCTCGCTATGAGTGTGTGTGAGCGAGAGATTTTATGAGATGATTAATTTTTAACAGCGTTGCCTGCTGGTTCTGGCACCTTCCTGCAGTGGCTGGCATGTATCCACGTCGCTCTCTCAGCTATTTTCACCACAGTGAGAGTTGTCAGGAGGACTTGGTATGGTCCTAGCCACTTCTTCTGGTTCCACCTCCTTGCTGTCAGGGCCTTTACCATCACCCAGTCACCTGGCTGGTATATTCTGGTAATCCTTGATACGCCTCTGTGGGATATTGTACATATGTGCCTCAATTTAGGTGTGCTTTATCATTATTAGTGTCATCATTGGTGTGTAATGTTTGTGTGTGCAGTACCACTCTTTTCTGGCACAGTGGTTTGGGGCTGGGTCTCTTCCCTCTCCTACTCCTGCTCTCCCTGTCAGTCCGACTTGTGTTAGTAGCAGTCTCTTGGCCAGTCTCTTGACCAGTGTTCTTTCTTCCCACATGTGTAACACACATCTGTAGTGAATGGTCTGCTTGGCCGCCTGTCTCCTCTGCGCCCTTGTCCTCTTACATGCCCCCTTCCCCAGCCGTTTGATTAACAGTCTTTTTAATTCGGACATTGTTGGTCTGAATTTGCGGCAAAAGACCACAAACTGCTCTGCAAACTTAGTGCCTGATGCTGCTGGCTCCGGAAGATGTCTGGCTGCCTCCATGACGTTGGTGGTGGTCCAGGAGCAGAATACAAGCATCGGCCCCTGTGGCCCTGCTACTTCCACTATGGGCATTATCAGGGCAGGTGGGTACAGGATCGGTGAGTCTGCCGCAGGCATGCTGTGCCTTTGTCCTGTTCGAGTGTGTGGGGGTGTCAACAATGGATTCGCCACTGACAAAACAGTCGTCAATGTTTTCGGTCTGACATCAGGTGATGGATCTCCTGCTGCGAGGTCTAGTTTGGGGACCACCTCCTGCGCTGACGGCAGGGCGGCTGCTGCTGCTGCTTGTGGCTGTTGAGCTTGCAGGGGTGGAACATATGGCAGAGGTAGGGAAACAGCTGGATAGGAGTCAAGGTCCAGGTCAACCTTTACCAACTGTGGAAGAGATGGATACAGGGCAGAGCACTGAGAATCATTGTCTGTTCTTTCTGTGTCAGTTTGATCTATACATGGATTTGGCAGCAGTTTACTTGTCTGTTTTTTTTTTTTTTTTTTTACCAGAATTAGAGCATTGTTTTGACTCACCCAACAACGTGGTCGTTGTTTGCGGTGATGGTCCACCCGCCTCAAGTCTAGTCAGTTCCCACTTTCTCTGAATATGACAAGGTTTAAGACCAAACCAGTTTTTTTTTTTGTTTTGTTTTGTTTTTTTGTCTGGTTCAGGATGATCAGCCCCTGGCTGTCTACAGGCAGTTGGACGAGTCACTTGTGAAATCCCACTTCTGACACCACTTGTTGAAGTTTCTCGATCTGCCCATAGAGAGTCAAAAATAAGACTGGAAAAATATCATGCAACAAGTGTTTAATTCTCTGTACAGAGGGAGCAACACAGAACCACACTGCAGTTAGCAGTTCAGAGGTTGGCCCACTGAACAAATGCTTCCGCCCCTTCTTTTACCATCTAGCACGCCTCTGAGCCTTTGATCAACTTCACAGAACTTCCTTAGCAGAAGAGTAAACCAGTTGGGATACAATACAACAGATGATGACCCATCTCAGGAATTTACAACTACACTGTCCTGTGGTGATCAAGACATCTTCCCATCATCTCTGTGCTCACAGTGATTTACAGAGGGGTTAGAACAGAAGGGTTCACCAGGTCATTCTTTGATCAATTAAACAGATGCACAGCTAAGACTACAGACTAACTAAATCAAATATCAGGTTAAAATACAAAGCATGCAAAAGTTCATTACAACTGAGCAGTAAATTGTTGGAATTCAGGTAAGCAAAGCAAGAACTGAATGAAATAGTGGTCAGAGAGGTGAAGTGGTGTCACATTCAAATTTGCCATGTAGAATCAAAGTTAGAATCAAATCCAGTGTATTACCAGCCTTGTCTGTTGGAGGCGTTTGAACCAGTTTCAGGTCAAAGGAGGACAGCAGTGAAATAAAATCAGTTGCCAGGGCTCTATCCATGTGGATGTTCATGTCACCCATAACCAGTAGTGTGCCATTGATACACCACAACCATGTAAGCCTTTCTTGGTTCAGTGACCTGTACTGCATGTTATTCAAATGAGGTGTTATTAGTCAGTGGTTTGAGCTGGCTGAAGTTCCAGCTATGAGAGAGAATAATGCCTGTGCCACCTCCTCGGCCAGGAGAGCAAGGTGTATGAGAGAATACTGCATCAACTGATAGGGCAATTGGTGTTAGAGTTTTCAGGACAGACCCAGATTTCTGTCAGGTCTAGGACCTGAATGTCAGACAGTTTAGTGAGAGAATTGATAAATTCTGCTTTGTTAACTGCAGACTGGCAGTTCCAGAGGCTAACTGTGATACAAGGTTGTGGAAAAGAGGCATTCTGCAAAGCGGATAGATTATGCAGGTTTCGTTTTCTGTAACTGTTGTACTTTTACTGTTCCTGTATGACTTGGATTTTTTGGTAGCACACGTTGCGTTAGACTGCTGAGGTGCGTTAGAGAGGTTAGACCTACCTCTAGTCTTTGCTAGCCTGTTGTAAATTTCGCAGTACTAATACACATCCTAACATCTCTGAAATACATCTTCACTAAGTTCACCACTATCTCTGGCACCCTGAAAAAAATCTAATGCCCTCCAGATCAGACTATGAGGTACTGACCCAAACGCATGTGCTAGATCTAAAAAATAAGTGTAACTCCCTATTCTCTGCCTTAGCTACCTGGATCTGATGCCAGATCATACTTGTGTGCTCTATGCACTGTTGTGTCTATTAGTCTATTTACTTGTTAATAACTGGACAACCTCTGTGCCATAATACTGAAGAAAACCTTCCCCTCCACATTCAGGAGTGAGATGGTTCAAAACTGGCTCAGATCAGAGGATTCCTTCTCCTTAGGAATCAGGATCCCCACTGCTCTACACCAGGCTTTTGGGATGGACTGTTGCTCCCAGACTAATCTTAATAACCGCCACAGAAACCTAAGGACATCAGGCGTGTTTTTATAAACCCTGTAGGGGACTCCATTGGGCCCTGGGGCCGAAGAAGCCTTTGCATGCCTTACTACATCCTGCACTTCCTTCCACCTTTTTCTGCCCTTCTAAGTGTTACCGGCCTATTTCTTAGCTCCTCCTGTAAAACATTAATTTCTCTCCTCATCTGTAGCCTACCTCCTCTCCTTTACTAACTTATCTATCTCTTTCTGTCTTCTAGATTTAGCTGGCTGCACCCTTTCAACCCCATTTCTGTCATGCACTCCATATCTTCCTACACATATGCATATATCTCCCATCATCTCTAGCTTGTTTACCACCGTTCCTTTTCAACAACATTGCAAGGTCCCTATTAACTGTCTCCCACTCTTTCCTCTCACTTGCCTTAGGCCATTTCACTTTGGCTTTATGCTCAAAGGTTCTCCCTCTGATTGGAAGGCTGTCCTCAGTGTCATCCACATCCCTTCCACCCAGGCTATCCCCCTCTCCTCTGCAGTGCCAGAGTTGCTGATATCCTGCGAATTGTGGTTTTCTACCTGCCATTTGACTTCAGCCGACTGACTCGACTGACTTCTCAGGAAGAACTGATCGATGCGGTGACCCTGCACTCCTTTTACCAAACACTTCATTCGCCCCTGATGCGTTCTAAGGCCTTTGACTGATGTTACTTTCTGCCAACCACAACGACAAATCTGGAGCTTTGTTCCATCTGTAACTCTACTCCTTTCCTCCACTGGTGCATTCATTCTACACCCAATTCTAGATCTGACCCTAGAGGATAGGTCCATGCCCCCGTCCTCCACTGAATCACTCATCCAACGTATAGCTTGTGTCTAATACCATGTAATCCACCTGTGAGTAATCTTCCACCCCAGCTCTCGCTGATTCTTGGGGTATTTTCTCTAAACTTGTTGTAGCTTACTTTGGTTGTGGCAAGGCTGTTTACATCCGCCACTGCTGACATGGGTAGCTAACCCATGCCAGCCCCTGTGGGGTCTGTTCCCTCCTGTCTTTCCAAGCAGTCACTTGGGCTTTCCCTAGATGTCAGCTGCCCTCTTCACAGCAGTCACTAGCTAGGCTGGTAGAAGATTCTGAATAAAACACAAGATACTTGTGCCCTATAAAGAGGATCAGCGCTCAGTGAAGAAATCCCTAATCCATTACTATTTGCCTCCACCAGTCATTTCTTGCATGAACTTTCTCGCCAACATGAGCCCTAATGATAAATATCGAATTTTAATGAATTTTTAGGACATTAACTTTTTAAATGCAATTTTAATGGCATAAAATGTCATTGTTTTTAACGTGGAAAAACTCAAAATGAAATCATTTTCATAAACTGCATGCAAATTGGATTTCCTTGAAAAAACCCAAAGACAAGTGATTTTCTCCAGTCTTTTTTCCTTTTGTTTTGTTTCAGCAACATTTTAACAGTAATTTCCTTTCTACTCTTCTAGTTCTCTCCAGTAATTATAAGCAATGTTCAACTGTGCAAAGACGACCTTAATGTGCTCCGCTCAATGTCGGCCAGAACCATCCGTAGCCGTTTCCGCCAAACAGATGAGCTTGGGGAGAAGAAATTCTCAGGGTTATTTAAGGCCTCAAATGGGAGGCCCCAATTTTGTTGGGATTAGATTTTGGTAATTGTTGCAACAGATCCGGAGGTGCGCAGCGGTTGTCCATTAATGTTTCTTCCATGGTACCAGCAAGTTATGTCTTGTTCCGTCTAGATTTAGGTTTAGGATGAGAACAGCACTTGTATTCTAGTGGAGGGAGTAGAGTTGTGACCTCCTTCTGATACCAGTGGGCTATCTGCAGCAATTCTGTTGAAATGGTGTCAAAGGACAGAAGGAACTCTTGTACTTAAGTGGCCAACCGACCAACACGAGTGATGTGTCCTTCTGTGTGAAGGCTTCAAGGCGTGTGTTGAGTAATCTGGGAATATTTTTTGAAGCGTCTATGGAGGCTTGTGTTAATGACATATGAGGTACATTAGACACCTCCCGAGCCAGTCTTACCACATGACAGATTCAGGACCTGGTTCGCAGTTTTGGCGTGCAATTCAAAATATAAGGGGCAGCGAAATGGAATCCATTTCTCTTATTGGGAGTTTGTTTGCAACCTTTTTGAGCTTTTGTTTGCAATGGAACCGGCAGGAAAGAAGAGCTCTCTCCTAATAAGGTATGCTCATAGTGATAGTAACTGGCCTGATACAAATGAATGTGACAACACAGTGTATCCCTTGTTCTAATGTGTTCAAAAGAACATGGATACAACAATAACACCTCATCAATGCTAAGGCTTCATTGAGCCCTCCATGAAATGAAGACCAACCAAGCACAGGTGAGCGATTGTAGGATGCAGTAATTAGACAGCATATAAATAAAACTACATCGTGAGTTTTTATTTGAAAACATTAAGTTATATTTTAAGTATATGTGGATGAGGCCATGGTCAATATGGTGATTGTTTACCAAAGTTTTGAACCCTGCCTATGTTCTCCCCCACAAGGCTGCTGTGTATGTGAGCATATAAAGAATTTGTCCATATTTGCCATTCCAAGAGTGTTCTCTTCTTTCCTGTAGGCTTTAAAAGCTGTGGTGGAGCACAGATATTAGGAATCCAAGGAGAAAGCCAAAGCCATGGTGTCAAAGGCATCTTCATTTAGTTTGACATCAGACATGTGGACCTCTATCAACACTATCTAGCAGTGAAATGCCATTTCATGGATGCAAGCACCTCCTTGCATTCTGTTGTTTTAGGGGTGCTGCATTTCCCTGAGGCACCTCCTGCTGAAACTTTGGCAAAAGTAAAAGCAGCACTTATGTGAAAGTGGGGTTACTCACAAAGTAACTTGCCTTTTGACTGATGGTCCAGCTAACATGGATGCTTGTGCCAAGGAGCCTGATTTGAGTCTCAGAAATTGTGTGCATACTAAATCTACTAAAAAAAGCTCCTGACTAAAACACTGTAGTCTGACACCCGGTCTAACTCTAGGAAGAGCACCACTGCAAAGGAAAGCTCCCTTATTTCATTGCAGTATTCTAAATGACAGTGAGTTGTTTAAGTTGCTTCTACATCACAAACATTTATTCATTTAGGGCGCTTTCACATTAGGCCCAGTTGTTTCAAACCACGCTGTGGCGCGATTCCTCTCCCTCCCCCTTCCCCCGCTGGCTTGCTTTCACAAGAGCAACATCTAATCGTGCCCGAGCCCACTTGCATATTTACTCAGTCTGAAACAGCAGGTGGCGGAATGCACGCAGTTGGTTTACAACCCCGCAAAGGAGGAGAAAGAAGAAGAAGCTACCATGGCAACCACTGGGGTCATGACCTGAGCAAAGATTGTTTTGTTTTTTGACCCGGCAAAAAGTCCATCCTGCAGCCATGCATGATTAGAAATCACTTTTTAAGATGCCAGCAACTTCGCTCTTCATATCTGCACATCTACTACAGCTCAGAGGATTAAATGGGCTTGTTCTGTGCAGATACAGCGGTTTTTGAGGTGACAGGAGACTTTTATTGCTCTTACATTTCATCTCACTGACTCCAGCTTGTGTTCATCGGTAAGGTGAGGCACAACAGACTGTTTATTGACTGGATTTGATGATTCCCACTTTTTATTGAGGAAAAATGCCATGCTGTTGAAAGAAGTTTAGTTTATACAGTGACGTCACAAAGCTGATATGACACTCTGTCCTGTATCCGAGTGCGGTTGCATTCACGTCTTGTCCGAACCGTGCCAGAGTCCACGTGATTCGCGCCCGAGACCAACTTCCCATGTGGGACCGGGCCTGGTGCCTGGGCACGGTTCGTTTGCATTTACACTACCAAATGAACCAGACTTTGGGCTCAAGTGCACTCGGATCCTGGACCGGGCCCCTAATGTAAAAGCACCATTTTTCAATTCAAAGCTGCCAGTTTTTCATTTGTTGTCCACTTGATGGCATAGTAGATCAAATGAAGCTTCAACCCATGGGTGAACCAATTGAACAGAAAGCTTCAATGCTTCATGAAGCTTCATTTTGCTATCATCGTGTCTGGTCTGTTTGTATTTTGGTGGGGGTTTTAGTTTTTTAACAGGTTGGATGAAATGTTTGAGTCAGGTCACTGCCTAATTTTTGCTTTTTGCAGTAGTACTCAACTGGTTGGTTGCAGAGCAGTTTTCAGCAGGTCGTGAATAGGTGCCTAAAAAAAAAGGTGGCAAAAGTCCTGATGTTCTTATTGGACATGAGTGATACCTTTTATAATACCCAGTTTTACTGTAAAATTGGGTAAATTCACATTTGTTCAATATTTCAACTAATTTATCGCCCATTCTTCCAATAAATGGCTACTTTTCCCATGATAATGAAGTAAATTCACAAGTCCTCTAGAAAATCTGGAAAAATTGACACATAATGATGGGGAAAGATGGTATTAAATGTTTTTGTCCCTTTTCTTTTTTATATCAGGTTTTTTGGTCCGATCATGCTCCACATTGCAACATATTCAATTACCTAAACATCCGTTGTTGAAATTTTTTTTGGAAATTTGGGTCACGATCCATCATAAGACAGACTAGTGGATCCTAAGGCCGGACCAGTTGAGAACATCTGCTTCAGCATTTCGTACCTGAGCCACATTGCTTCTCTTTTTTCGGTCTGGTATGTGGAAGTTATTGATTTTCATCTAAATGGTCTTAAATCAACCTCATGCTTCGAACACAACTCTTTCTCTTTATCCCAAGAGCCGGATTCTAGCTCATTGTACATTTTCATTCAAAATACTTTGAGGATGGGAGACATGAAAACTTGTCTTTTTGCAAAAGTCAACATAATGTAACAAATATGACACAATGAATGTGTTTGTCATGTGGCCACCACTGCACAAACAGAGCTCATGTAGCTCTGGATGCTTATATAGAAGATCAAACAGCAACCACCAATCAGAGGAAGGGATTTAACGAGCACAAGGTGTTCCACATGAGCTCGTTAGCCACCTATGAAGCACTCACGGCTGTTTTGAGCAATGGTGATGGTACTCAAATATGTGAGTTTTAATCCTGAAAAGGGAATCAACAAAAACCCCCAGAGAGCATTTTAATCCACTAAAACAATCCAGTGATGCAAAGACGTTTTTAAATCCTGTTCATTTTGATGAGCTGTTCTTGATCGAATAGAGCTCCTGGATATTTAAGATCTTCTCCAATGGCAAAAGAATGAGAGAATAAAGACTGAGAAGTAAGTGTTTTTTTTAAGAATAAAGATTTGTACCTTCAAATATGAAAATTCTGTATTCTTCATGTCTGCAGTGTTGCATGCTTTAAGACCCTGTAAAGTAAAATCCAAAGTTTTTGTCTTAACACTGGATATTTTGGAATATGGTTGCTATAAACACATGAAAACACTGAGATCTACATGAGACTAAATTCTGGATTTGGACCGTTAGAAGGTTTTTCTCCTCTTTCCTGGCTGGGTTTCATGTGGGCGGGGCCAATGTGTGGACTCATGATGTCACAAGCCCACTGTGGGGAATGATCCCGCCCCTCTAACACTACAATATAAAATCACAGAGCAGTTCATCTCAGTCCAGTCTGTTGTTAGCTAATGTCACTGCCTTTATTGAAAGTTAACAGTCAGTTTAATTGCTTTTGTTTATTCTGAGTTAAATTTGCCAAGTCTATCAGCCACAGTGGTCTATGGATCATTTAAAGCATCATAACAAGGATTTGAGCCAGAAAACAAACTTTCTCTCTTCTCTGGCACAGAGCCAGCAGTTACACTCTGATCATAAGGTCAACATTCAGACTATAACATTTGTTTTTTAATCTGAGAGGATCGTATTTCTCCAGTGGGCGTGGCTTCAGCTCATTCAACAGACAAGCCCACACTATCCTAGAGCAGATGTTATGATTCTGCAGCTTAATTTCATAAACTTAGAGATGTTTTAGTTGACTGAAATTTGATTTAGGGGATCATAACACAGTGACCTGTCACACAACAAACCTAAATACAGATTCATTTTCACTTTACAGGGTCTTTAAGTTTTTTTTTTCTCTGACTGACGGCATGCCCTCTTACACACTGGAAGCATTTTTGAAAGTCATGACAGAGGAGCACAGCTGGGAGCAGCTGGAGGCCAGAGATCATAAAATCAGAAGAACTCCGAGTTTATGCAGTTATCAAAGTTCAACAGGAGAAAGATTGTAAAGCAAAGACTACTGTCTCTCTGAGGTCAATATCATTCAGTGCTATAGACAGAGTATGTGGAATCTGAGGGTCAGTCAATTCCCAAGGTTGCTTGCTAGCATGCAAAACATTATAAATGTCCTTAAAAGTCAACTCTGGAGATGCGTAAGGCCTTAAAACCTGCAGACTATTTCCCAATAAACTCCTAAGGCACATTTATGCTTCCCTAATATTTGCATGGAGGTCTAATGTCCTGTTTTTCCTGGTAAGAGCTTGCAAAGTGGTTAAAGTCTAATAGTGTAGAGTCCAGTGTTACATGATTGAAATCCCCAAAGATGGCAATGAAAGCTTCAGGGTCTGAAGACTAACGATGGTGGTGTAGATGACATCACATGCAGTCTCAGCATGCACCTGCAGAGGAAAATGAAGCTGTCCTCTCACTGGAGGGAATCCAGGTAAATCCACATTAGTGTCCATTTTTTTTAGTAGCCAGGTTAGGGACAGAGTAAACTTTACTCTCTTAAGCCTTTCAGACTGGCAGGGCTCTGTGCTGGTTCCAGTTCCTGAACCTAATTTTGAACCGGCCAGTGAGTTCAAACCAAAAATAAATAAATAAATAAATAAGGCTCAGATTCAGAACCTGAAAAGTTGGTTCTCAGCTGGAATCAAAAGAGTAGTTAGTTCTGCCTTGTGAACTGTGACATGATCAGTGGGTGTGTCATATTATAGGTTGTAAAGATGAGCTGAAAATGGAGAAAAGTGGTCCTCTGAGAAGACAGAATGTTTAGTTGCAGTCTGGGCATCAACAATTCCAGGTGAAGCTGGAGAGCAATACGAGAGCAAGTGATATGTGAAAGGGATGACAGAAGTTGGGTTCACCTGAACGCCAGGCCAAATGATTGATAAATTCAAGAAACTACCTGAGTACTGTGGTGTAACATCCCCCCACTTTGGTGCAGCTTAAACTGGTGTGAACATTGGCCAGATCGCCGGAAAGTGCCAAGGTTCTGAGACTCCAAAACGGAGCCAGAGCCAAAACTAGATCCATGTCTGTCTGAAAGCACTATCTTTAAGTCCTGTCATTGCTCATAATGGCAGCCAGATTGCCGGTCTTGTTGGCCAGTTCTCAGTCCCAATAACTATCGACAGAACCAAAGGCTTGATCTCCCCATTTAGGTGCTAGCCTAGCCTTGACCTTTGCTCCAGCTCGGTAGGCTCAGCACCTCTGCTGCAGCTTCACAGGTATGGGGTGAACAAAGCGTGGAAATGAGGCTCTGTCTTTATCTGTATGCTAATCAAACTTGGGTATGAACAAGCCTGTACTGAGCTGTGAACTCTTTATTTTAAGGGTCCTCTCTTTTGCATGTTTAGGCTCCAAGACGTTTCTATAAAGCTGTATCTACTAAATGTAAAAAAAATAAATTACATCCAGATATTTCTGAGCAATAACATGTACCTTCTGATTCTTAATGTGCATGGTGCTTTTAGTATCAGTAATGTTGGCTTTTACTTTTTGTTCCAAGATGTCAACTCTAATCAATAACTGCCAAAAGTTGCTAATGCAGCACCGTGTTCAGTTTGGGGCAAACAGACACTTTCACTTATGTTGTGTTCAGTCAGCTCAACATTTTCTTTATGAATGTCTTCTGTATCCGTCAGAGATGGGAACGCTCACTAAAACCTCATTTCTACCGGACCAAATCTGCCCAGTGGGGAAATTAAACTGTAGCTGTCAGCTCTGCTGCTCTCTGTGAACACACAAATGAGCGGGGAAAAACCTATCTTACTTTAAATAGATCTATTTGCAAATACATTATTCATGTTCCCCATGTAAGCACTAATGTATTTTTACCTGCTGCTATGTTTAATTCATCACCTGCAGACGTTTCCCCTCCAAACCGTGGGATAAATGGTGAGATATGTTGTGATATTTCTGTGTCCTTTCAGACCCAGTGTCCAGCACAACACTAATGATTCCCTCAGCGCCAAAATCGACCTTACTCAAGCCGTTAATAATTCTCTGGAGGTTACCAAATTGGGTAAAAATGCCAGATGATACAGGTGTCAGTTTGAGGCAAACCTGTAATTGTTTTCCATGACAGCTCAGTTTAAAATGACATCAGCTGTAATGAACAACTGAAACACACTTCACAGCAACTTTTGGTCTACTTCCCTCCAAACTGGAAAACTCTGGGAAACTTTTTTTTCTGTTAAAAATGGACATTAATTGATTGCAATGTGAGTTACACAAGGTTTCTTTCCGTTGTGTTGAAGGAAAAGGTTGCCAGGACTTTGCCTCATTTTTGTTCACCCCATAGCTATACAAAAATAGAAAGGAGAGCTTCATGGACTCAAATAAGAGTAGGGAGACTTTTGAAAGTTCTATTCATGAACTAGAATGGTTATTTCATCACATTTATAAAGCACAGAAGCAGAAAACATTGAAAGCATGATAAAATTTAAGGTATTATTCAGAGTGATGGACATTCTACTTGAGGTGGATTGTTGAACCGTATATCAGGTGCCCAGGACAAGTGGGTTGGACCAGACCCCAGAGCCGGCTATATGGGTCATGAAGGGATCAACTGTGAGCCAACAGTCGTCAGTAAAATCATTATTACACAAACCATTCATTTTCTAAATCTGAAACTAAAGCACCGTTTCCTTGCGTTATATCACAGCTAAACGGACAACACTGATTATTATCCAGCATGCAGGAAATTGAAGATATAGGGCAACAAAGGAGGTAAGACAGGCCAAATGCTGACAAACGACAAATAAACAAGTGGATGAAAGAGTAGAAGAGAAGGCGGTCTTGGAAGACTGAGGCAGAAATGTCTCTCTATCTGTGTGTGAGGTAACAGCAAAACGGGATATGTGTGTAAATGTCAGGATGTAGGTGTATGTAATGGGAGAGGAGCTGCAGGGTAAATGAGACACTTTAGCTCTGCGAGAGAAAGCTTCATGCTGATGACAGCAGACAGCCTCCTCAAAGGTCTGCAGAGATAATGGATTCAACAATAATTCTAAACTCAACCTTCAGTGTGTTTGCTTTTGTTTTCTGTGATGCAAATGCATCCTCACTCTCAGATCTTTTGTATGTTTATATGGTGCTTTTTCATATTTTGGCATTTTGATCACACGCAGTTTAGGTCATTAAAACTCACCTTTTGGAGAACCCCTTTTTGGTCTTGTGATAAAACAGCATGCACCCACTGCTGTAAAATGTTATCACTTTTGCTTGTATAGCAACATTGGATGTAGCCAAAGTTTTGCTGGTGGTAACGTTGCTAAGTGGACTTTTTGCATGCTTTCACACTCACACACAGTTGCTCTCCCACGATGTTAAACGAGAAGGTTTAATGGTCTACATCACTGCTGCTTCATACAACACTCCAGAGACACAAACCCTGAGACTGTATAGCCAGGTGCTTGATATTCTATATCTGTGGCAATGGGTCTGATTGAAACACCTGAATTCAGTAATTAACAGGTGTGGCTAAATACTTTTTTCCATATAGTGTGTGTTGTATGCCCTGTTTCAAGCATGAGCAACATCATGCTTCTTCCACAAGGGAAGATGGAGTGTACAGAAGGGTTAAGACGCCATTAAACATATTTTTAATGCATTTTTTTTCTTTGGATTCTGACGAAAAAGGTCAGAGTTCTAAGATACGTCAGCATTCAGAGGGGAAAAAACTGAATTCTGGAATTAAAGTGGGAATTCTGAAAGAAAAAGTCAGAATTCTGAGGGGGAAAAAAGTGGGAATACTGTGATTAAAGTGGGAATTATGAGATCAAAGTGGAAATTCTGAGAAAAAAGTCAGAATTCTGAGATCAAAGTAGGTGTCTGAGATCAAAGTGGGAATTCTGAGATCAAAGTAGGTGTCTGAGATCAAAGTGGGAACTCTGAGAACAAAGTGGGAATTCTAAGAAGCAAAAGTCAGAATTCTAAGAAAAAAAGTGGGAATTCTGAAATTAAAGTGAGAAATTTGAGATCATAGTGGGAATTCTGAGAACAAAGTGGGAATTCTAAGATCATAATGGGAATTCTGAGAAAAAAAAGTCAGAATTCTGAGAAAAAAAGTTGAAATTCTGAGATCAAAGTGGGAATTCTGAGGAAAAAAAATCAGAATTCTGAGAAAAAAGTGGGAAATCTGAGATAAAAGTTGGAATTCTGAGGAAAAAAAGTCAGAATTCTGAGAAAAAAGTGGGTGTTCTGAGATCAAATTGGGAGTTCTGGGATTAACGTTGGGATTATGGGATCCTCCTAAAAGCAAAGCAAACTGAAAAAAGAGTCTGAATTGCTCTAAAGCCTTTGTTGGCTCAGACACAGTAGAACAATCTGATAGCTATTCTCTCTGCTGAATACACAACATCAGGATGATTTGCAGAAAAGCAGTTTACTGTAACAACACGCTGCCCAGATCTCAGTCTACAGCTCTCTTTGGGTACAAGATATTTTAGGATATATTAACCTGCAAATCCTGTTCTATCTGCAGTAGTCTGACCAAGGACTGGAATGGCTTTGTTCTGTATTATGAAGACAGGAAGCAGAGAGCTGAAGTCAATGAAAGATTCAGACACAGTAGAAAATCTGCACACTGTCTCTGCTCAGATCAGACATCATGTCTACCACGACACCGCTGTCAGATCTCAGTCTACAAAATCTGTCCTGGGTACAAGGCTGTTAGGATATAAACCTGCATCCTGTTCCATCTCAACATATGTCTATCATGCTGAATGTCTCTATTAAGACTGTCAATGAAAGATTCAGAGAACTGCTCAGCGAGGCTCAGACACAGTAGAACAATCTGATAGCTATTCTCTCTGCTGAATACACAACATCAGGATGATCTGAAAAGCACTTACTGTAACAACACGCTGCCCAGATCTCAGTCTACAGCCTCTTTTGGGTACAAGATACACTTTTTAGGATATATTAACCTGCAAATCCTGTTCTATCTGCAGTAGTCTGACATGGTGGAAAAATGGCTTTGTTCATGTATTTCATAAGACAGGTGCTTAAGAAGTCAATGAAAGATTCAGAGAAAACTCATGCACACTGTGTAATGCTCAGATCAGACATCTTTTATGTCTTTTACCACGACACCGTGTCAGACTTGCCACAAAAATCTTGTCCTGTCCTGGCTGGCAACCCAGCAGCACTAAAAGTCTGATCCCGACCACTCAACATATGCTATCAAACTGAATGTCTCAGGACTCTGAGTTCAGGGGTCATTGGTGGACTCAGGATGTTTTAAAGGGACAGGGGTGGGAAAAAAAAAAAAAAACAATTAAGGGGGGACCAGTAAATGTGGTGGGGCACCATTGCATGGCAAACCATCATATATTTATACTGAAATATGGTAAAAAGTTTTTATGAATTGATACATTCATATGAGTGTTAGTTCTCAACTTACATTTGCAGGGTTTGGGTTTAATGAGCTGTTCCACTGACCAAGGAACCAAATCTATGACATGGCCAAGATCACGGAAGAAAACTGAGGTGTTCTTTTCCCCCTTCATCTTGTAGGTGGGCTGATAATTGGCTGGACAAACTCTGACATCAAACATCATGTCTGACTTCAAACTTTTTAGTCTCCACAGATGCTCGGATTACAAACTGTGGGTGGGCTGGATAATTAGCAGCAGGCTGATATGAGAATAAAGAGACAACAATAACACCCAGAGGATTCCCAGTCAACACAGAAATGCTTTCATCAGTTGGGCTGTTTGATCTCAGAGGCCCTTTAACGAAGGACTGATGGATAAGGTTGCAGCAGACTTGTGTTTTGCTCTTTTTGTTGCTGTAGGCGTTGCACTTTAGCACCAGACTCAGACCAAAACAATCCACACAGTTTCCCCTCCTTCCTTAGTCACCCTCCGTGTCTTCTTGTTGTAGGACTGAGCCCATTTTCCATGCATGAATGCAGAAAGCAAACACAGATTCAGCATACCAAAGTTATTGCAGTTGTAGTCCACTCTGACATTACAAAATATAAATTGATCTCTCTAGATATTAAAGCACCAAAAAGGCTGATCCACCTATCAATCATCTCAGACTCTAAAAATCCTCCTCCACCAGCGCTGTATCTTTTCACCTCTTCTCTTTTGCAGCAGTTTTCAATTCGATAAGCGAAATCAATACAAGTAAATGGCTTTCATTCAGATTCATCTTATCAGCGAGTGCCATAAAAAGATCAACTCTGTGGTATTTTATTTATTCTGTGTGCATTCTGCTATCTCATCTCTGACAACCCTGATAGTTTGGCAGATTGATGCCTAAAGGAGCGGTCTCTGTAGAGGAGTCTTTAAGCTTTGCTAAATGTCACTCTAACCTTCTGGATTGACTGTGGACAATCAGACACAGGTGAAACTGGTGAAGGATAATCTGAGGGCTCAGGCTGAAGAGTCAAAACTGGAATAACACACAAGGGAAGGCAGTACTGTTTGTTATGCAGGCCACAGGTTAGAACACAAGAAGCAAAACTACAGAAACACTGAAAACACAGGAGGATACAGAATGTGAGCTCAAACACAATTGCTTATTTTACTGCAACATTTAGTATGTGTTAATAATTAACATTTGAAAAAGATTTTTAATTCGTATACGTTGACTGCAGTCTGGATTTTCCAGGAAATTAATTTCAGGTACAATAACCTGGAGTCACCTGGATAATATGCATGATGTCCACATCTTTGTGTTTTAAGTAAAACAAGATCAAACTAGAAAACAAGAATTCACAAAGATAACCATATGAAAACTCAGAAACATAATAAATCAAAACCTGGATCATGACAATAACACTTCAGAAACCACTCCAATCGTCCATGCTTGTGTTTGTACACTGTGAGGAGGTGTTTTGTGGGTGAAGGCAGAAAGACTGGTGGCAGAACATTAGCTAGCAGTAGCTTGTGGTCAGTTCACATCAGAGAGCTCTGCACCATCTGGATGCTTTCTCTTAATGTTTTAAGTTTGACAGCAGAGGACCAGTTCTCTGTTGGAGATGAGCCAATCTTAAGCTATAGACCACGGTCAGGCACTGATGTTTGATGACAAGACCTGGCTCGCAGTCTGTTCCAGTTCAACCCAAAGGTGCTTGATGGGGTTGAGATCAGGGCTCCGTGCAGGCCGGTCAAGGTCTTCCACACCAAACTCATCAAACTATGTCTTTATAGTCCTTGCTTTGTGCACTGGAGCACAGCCATGTTGGAATAGAAAAAGGGCCTTCCCCAAACTGTTGCAACAAAGTTGGAAGCATAGCATTGTTAAAATGTCTTCGTATGCCGAATCGTTAAGATTGTCCTACTCTGGAGATAGGGGCGTAGCCCAAACCCAGACCCACCCATCTGACTGTCAAACAGATAAGCATGAGTTATCACTCCACAGAACACGTTTCCACTGCGCCACAGTCCAGTGTTGATGCTCTTAACACAACTCCACCTAAAGCTTATTGAACTTAGTGATGTTAGGCTTGCATGCAGTTGCTCAGCCATGGACGTCTACTCCATGAAGCTCCTCCAGCACAGTTTTTTGCTTACATTAATGCCAGTGGAAGTTCAGAACTCTTCAGCTGTGGAATCAGTAGAGCGCCTCAGCCATCGTTGACCCTGCTCAGTGATCTTATGTGGACTTTCTGGCATTTTTCAGCACTAAATGACAATTTTCTTTCGATCAAGGATCTTGATTATTTCTAACAGTTTCTTTCCCACCTCTGTTGTTTTTCTGCCTCCAAAATTCACACGCAACTGCTGCAACGTAATCCTGAAGACTACTCCAAGTTGTTTGATTTCATACTTGGTCTGAAGGGTTCACCTTGCATAGTGGATGAACTGGCCAGATTCCATGTCTGTTATCAGGCAGATAAACCTTGCTGAGCTTCAAGTTGAGATGTTTGGTCCTGGCCAGAGAATGACAGGACTTATCAGAATCAGTAGTGGGCGTGTTTTTGTTGAGATGCGGATGCAACTATGGCACTGGTTTTATCACAACTGGGCATTTCTACATGTAAAAAGGACAAGCACACTGAAAGCTTTTCTAGGTGGAAAGATGTTTTTGCTCATCTTCTGACTTGTCTCTGTAAGAGTTTGGTTCAAAACCATTGATCACCATGTTACTTTTTACCTAGCTGAAGGTTTGATGATTATTCAAAAAGATTTACACCATAGAACTGTAAATGTAAGATCATGAGCTCTGCAGCACATCTGACATCACAGCCAATAAAGTGAGACTGGTCTAAACTCCCCAAGGGATCCCTGATCTATGGAGGCTGAATCATCTCGTGACCTTGGGGCATCAGAGAGTTTATAGAGTCAGAGAGGCTAAGTGGCTCTTCAAGATGAATCACTTTGACCTCCTCTGATCCTGAATGTATCACAGCTGAGCATATTTCCCTCGTCTTTGGTCTGCAGAATATTAACAGCTATGAGAGATTGTAATGTGGCCACACTTAACCCACAGCAACATTATTAACAGTGAGAGGACAAGTTAGAGAGGTTTATACTGGCAGCTAAGAGCTACAATCTAAATCTTAGACAGTGATGGGTCTCTAAAAATAACGGTTAGGATTTGTTAGGACCAAATTAACTGTCCAGCCATATCAGTCTGATCCCAGTCAGTCCAATACAACTGAGTGTAAATTATCATTTTAATAGATGCCAAAAGATGCAACTATTTGTCAATTCTGAAAGCTGCATTTTAACAGTAAATTGCCTTCATACTGTCATCAACAGATGTTAAAAATCCTTTTTTTTTCACTTTAAAACTATTTTCAAAATAGTCTATAAAAATATTTATTATTAGTAAAATATTCCATTTAACACATACATGAGTGCATGTATAAAATGACTCACTGATGTCAAATAAACCCTGGTTGCTGTGGTTACTGTGTGTAAGGTTACATTTCATAACTTTCTCTACCCTGTTAAGGCTCACTGTTAAAGGGGCTCTATGTAAGATTTTTGCTTTAAAACTTCCCAGTTTTGAGTATATAATGGTGCGCACTTTATCCCGATGTGAATAACGAGGCTCTTTATGTCTTCCTTGTTTGCCTGTATAAGCCTGTGGAGTCGTTTCTCTGTGAAGGATTCGGGCCGAATTTTCTGTGAAATCTCAACGAAAGTGACGTCGGGTACTATGTAATGCGCGCACCCCGTTGCTCTGTTTATACCTGACAACGGCGTGTTGAATGGAGAAGCCTGCTTCCGCGAGTAAACGACCGGCTAGCTCAGCCCAAACACCCACACAAACTCCTCGAAAACATAAAAAACTAAGACAGTTTTATCTGCCGAAGCCCGTCAAGCTTAAAGAGAGTGTAACCGACGCAGGGGGAAATGGAGGATAAATATCGATGGAGCATTTGAGAAATAGAGGGAGCTACGCTCGGTGCTCAGGATAAATACAGATCCAGAGATGGCTGTCTTTCTGTGGAGAAGGTAAGGCATCACTCTGGACCATGAAATACAATGTCGTGTTTTATGTTGTTTATGTTGTATCATGTTAGCTTGCTTACAAAGATGCTATCCAAACAACGAGTATGTCACGTTACTCATTTAGTGTTTTCCGGATAATATTTTATCTTTTTTTTTTTGCTTCCCGGCTCTGGACTCGACTTACTGAGTTTATGTTTTGATACTTAGTTTGTAAAATATCTTCAACACATAATGTCAGCTATCTGATATCCGTGGTCGAGGCACCATCATCAGAGCTAAGCAACGCTAGCCCTGTTGCTTCTGCTCTAAAACGCGTCCCATTCAATACACATCACACATTACACACGTAAAAAGACAATTCAATTGGTCAGTGCTGCACTAAGTTGTTAAGTTGTTCATTCATAGAAATGGTCACGAAAATATCGTCCTTTTTTAATAGCCTTTGTGCCGTGTCCGCACTAGAGATTCAAATATGCTTTATTCATTTTCATTTGTAGTCGGTGGAACTTTAAAGTGTTACTTCACTTACCTCCTCTGTATACACGATGCCGGTAAATCACCTTGGTCTGCGTGTGTATCAGCTGATAAACCGGAGGCTCGTTCATGAGCAAGGAGCGTGCCGTCATGGACGAGCAACACAATGTTATTGTAGTTCACCTAATGGCCGCCGGTGTCTCTACACTGATATTTTTCTAAATCTTGCATAGAGCCCCTTTAAACAACATTCTTTTAAGCTTTTATGTTGTAATTTTGTACTGGCTTAAACTAAGGATATTTTACTTCCTCTTCAGATAGTTAATTTCCTGTTTTAGTTGGAAAGAAAATTAAGTTCTCTTATTGGTCTGAAGTTATTAGCCAAACCTTGGGAAAAACAGAACTTGCCGTATCAGAGAAGGAAATGAAAGGAAATGAAAATGGCTGAAAGGTTACCTCACAATCTGTGTTGAAGCTCCAATGCACCGTGTTGATGCCAAACCAGAAACAGTGTTGACCAATCAGCATCATTTGAGGAGAACACAGCGGTAGCTGTGGGCGGGGTTAAGTTGTACTTGGAGCTGTTAGCAATGGCTAACTCCAGTGTAGCTGTTCTCTCTTAGATCAACATCTACAAAATGGCGGGTCACAGCCAGGTAACCATCCGTGTTAATGGATGTCCACATGTCCGAAGTAAGGCTAACTGCAGCCACCTACTGCACTTTAGCCTTAGCCTTATTCTTAGCTGTGTTGTAGTTGGCCTTCAACATGGCCCTTGCTGCCTAAAGGGAAGAAAAGAGACAGTGCTCAATTGTCAGATGTACAATTAAGGTCCTCATTTGCTTTATGCATGCATCCATACACTCCTGCCTTGTGGGTACAGTTCAGTTTGGACACAAATGCCCTAAATCCCATGTCCTCCACAATACTGAATGGCCGTGTGTCGTTCGCTGTCATGAGATTAAGGCCTCATCCAGCTCTTGTTTTCTGCTGGCTGGATACAAGAAAATATATATAAATATAGTTTGTTACTTGTTTTTCATTTGCACAATAAACAAAAGTCAACATGGTAAAATTGTGATATCACTGTAATGTTGTAATGACTTACCTTTGCTGGGTGCACCTCCAGTTCTCTCCTTATTCTCATGCAAGGCACAGAACTGTCAGCATGGATGAAGTGTTGTTGTTATATCCCAACTCCTTGGAACACAATAAACACCTCACATTTGAATAAAAGAAGAAACAGAGAAAATACTGTTCTTGATAAGCAAACGATGCCTTTTAATAATGTCAGAATTAGCTTACCAGAGTGTTCCCACACAGGGGAAATCCTCCTCTACCTAGCAACTATCCTACTCTCTAAACTCTCCTAACTCTCCAAACTTTTCTAACTCTCCAAACTATCAAAACTATCCAAAGTATCCAAACTCTCAACTGACCAAAAATCTCTCTCATAACCACACTTACTGAATGTAAACTATGGGGTTTATATTGCTGTCAAACCTCGCAGCACAATCTGAACCACTTCCTGAACCAGTCATGTGGTACAGCTGGGCAGCAAGGCTTCGGATGTCACAAATGACATCATACGTCTGAAACAATACAAGTCTTGGTGCACGCGTCACGGTAACACTTCCTGGATAACCCGTGTCATGGTAACACTTCCTGGAATACCCAACACACACTTCGAAGCATTGGTACAGCACATAACATCACTACTTTCAGCGCTAGTATCAAGCACCTGGCCATGCAGTGGCTGGCGCCACCGTTGACGCACTGCTGTCAGTGTGAGTTAAGGATGCCAAATGAAGCGCATCAAATAATGTGACATGCTGTTGATTTTGGGCTTGACCCTTGTGCATCCCTTGGTATATTTTTTTAAATTTTGCAATGAAAGATACTCAATATTTTTGTATTTGTTAATAGGAGGGGGACCAAATTTTGCATCTTTAGGATCTGAACACTTATATTATGTCTTTTTATTATTCAAAACATGTGAATGAAAAAAAAAATGTAAATTTGGTAGTTTTGATCAGAACTGAAGTTAATCAAAAGATTTAAAGCAATGAAAAAAATATTTTTAGTTAATATTTTTATGGCACTTTTAAGGAACAGAAAACTTTTTGCACTAAGGGTGAAAGGTGGTGTTATTTTAATAAACTCTCACTGCTCAAAAAATAGTATTGCATTAAAAAGAGTGTTGTTGTAGATTATCGACATATACAAGGGTGTTATTTATTACATATGTTGTATTTTTATCATTTAAAACATATGGGGCAATAGCACATTTTATGAACCAAACACTTTTTTTGCACAAAGGGTAAAACATCAACATTTTGTGAAGGGGTGCATAAGGGTTATGGCAGCTCTAGCCTGAGAAGTTCTGCCCTTCCTGAATGTTTTCTATGGGAGATTTACCAGATGTCTGTGAACAAAATCCATGCAGTGGATGAAAACTTGCTTGAATGAACATAAAAAGTGAAATGATTGAAATCACAAGGCGTGTCTTACAGTTGACTTGTCTTCTGAGCTGTCTGCGGGTCTTTTAAAGTGAAATAAGAGTCGAAGGAGCAGTGGTGTCCTCAGTTTATGATACAAAATGTGCAAAACAAGGGCAACATGGTGGCTGATGTCTTAGTGCATGGACTGTTGAACCTCCTTCTGTCATCATCTGCGTTTAATTTAGGGTTTAAATCCAACAAAATAAAAGAGAGGCTCACTTTCAGTCTTTAAAAAGCATTTTATTTTCATCAAACAGGATTTTGTCTGTAACAAACAACCAGAACATGTTTAAAATCTTCTGGATATAGTTTTATGGCATGTCACTTGAACTCACTGACATCACTGTTATTCACCATCACCAACCAAATACCGAGTACCATCACACTGTCATAATTACACTGAGAACCTTTCAGTTTCACTTTAAATCCTGTCAGAAATCAAACCAGCAAAACCTGAATGTTAGGCGAACAGATTAAAAAATCCAACTGCTCTGACACACACTCTCTTCTATGGTGTTCAACAGAAATTAATGACTCATGCACTGAAAAAAGTGTTTGAATAAATATGAAAGGGAATTACTAAAATAACTAAAAGTGAAATTACTGACTAAATGTGCCGTTACTGGCTGCATGCTCATGTTAAAATTCTGGTCTCACTGTTATGGGAAAATCTGTTCAGCTAATACAAATATTACATTTGCCCTGCAAAAAGGATCAGCTGCTTCTTGATAATGAAATGAACCTGCAATTCATTTCAAAGTAAAATATCTATTTTAAAGAGACCTGGCTTAAGAGAGGACACATTTCAACTGCATGTCAACATTTAAACACTTGGAGTATTTTTCTTTCCTATGCATATTGAGCAAATCTTTATTTCATATTGAAAAACACCCAAAGCCAATTTGTCATCTGTTATCAGTCAATTTCAAGGTTGGGGTAGTTGGAGAAAGTTGGACTGAGTATCCAGCCACCCAGTGGAAGAGAGAAACATCAATGAGCCTGAAATAAAGACTTGGTTTTCTTTGGAGTTTTTCCACTCTTACCTCCCTGAACTTTTATGATGCTTAAACTAATCAAACTCTAAAAAAGACTAAGTTTAAAACAAAAAAAAAGTTAAATTATTTTTTAAGAAAAGTACTAGAGTTTTAGGGTGTACCCTAAAGTTTTAGTTACCTTGAATAGTCACAATAGCAGAACCTTCATCTTCATCTGCAGGTATTAGAACCAACTTTATTAAACCTGTGAAAGTACATCAACTAAATGGTCCAAACACATCATAGTGGCTAATGTCTTGTTTTCACTTCTACTAATTGCAAGCAAACACCTCTATGTTGTCAAATGGTGAGGCCAGACTATGCGTTATAAACAAAATTACTACGTGATAGTAGGTTTTCCGGACCCATCAGCCTCAAAACTTGACTGTTTTATCCTGTTAAGTGTGTCCCAATGAATGACATTGAAGGCCACATCTAGCATGGAGTTTATTCATCAGTAGCTTCATATGCGCACCTCGGTAGCGTCTACATCGCGTGTTCTGTTGCTCTGATTGGCCCGTAAAGATGTGACAGACAGAATGTTCATCCAATCACCCTCCAAGTTTTTTTTTTTCAAAGGCTTCGCCCTTACCCAAACGCTGTATATTGAAGGTTTTCCAGATGGATGTGTGAAACAAATCCATCTGGTGTGTCAGGTTAGCCTTTTATGATGTTTCAAAACTGTGTTGTTGACTAATGAGCAGTTTGCAACATGAAAATCAGAGGTGTAAAGCCAAATTTAAAAAAAAAAGAAGACAATGCTGCAAGATGGAACAATAAAAACAGAACTAAAGTCTGTCGTGCTCTGAAAACATTCACCTATTATCTACTTATCCTGTTAAGTATTTTTGGGAACTGGACCTGATTTTCTGTCACTTGGTGAGAGACACCTTGGACTGATCAACAGTCAGTAACAGGGCTATTTGTAAAGGAAAGGCATGCTCACGCCTACGGGCAATTTAGTCACCAGTGAACCTAAAGGCACGTTTTTGGACTGAGAAAGCCAGAGTAACTGATGAGAACATTCAGAGAGGCCTTGTCCAACCAGGATTCAGACCTGGAACTTCTTGGCAACAGCACTAACCACTGAACCACCATGCAGTGATAAGAACATCTCTGTTTGTGATGTGTCATTGGATTACAGACTGAAGAAAGAGAAATTATGGCATAAACATACACAACATGGACAAAAGTATGTGGACACCTGACCATTACACCAACAGGGACTGTAATGACTGCTTCAAATACATGTACTTTAGTATGATAGCCCCCCTTTGCAGCTATAACAGCATCCTCACTTCATCCACAGTTTTTCACTAGATTTATAAGTATTTCTGGAGGAATTTGTGCCCATTCATTCTGTAGAGCATTAACCAACTACCTAAATTCAGGTTTTCCACAGAATCCATCAGCCTTATCAAATTTTATCTCTCATCCCGCTCGCAACTTGTGAAAATGATAATTACAAATCAGGGCTCCTGCACCTGTCCACTGGGGTTCCACAGAGCTCAGTGCTCGGCCTGATTCTATTCAGCATGTACATTAACGATATGCCATCTGTATGTGAACAGTGTTATATTTTAATGCACACCGATGACTCAGTTGTTTTTACCCATGGTGAAAGTGGTGAGGAGGTTGCACTCAAACTAACAAATGAAATGTGTAAGATCACCTCCTGGCTCAATCTTCCCCAAACTGTTGCCACAAAGTTGGAAGCAAAGCATTTTTCAAAATGTCTTGGTATGCTGAAACATTAAGACTGGCCTTCACTGAAAATCCCTCTTCCACCAAACTTAACAGCTGGCACAGTGCAGTCAAGCAAAAAACACTTAGTCTTTAGATGAAATGTCTTCTAGTTTTAGTCCCATTTCATTTAGTTTCTACCCTTTATAGTTTAAGTCTATTAAAAGTCCTCATGTTTTAGTCTTTACTTTTAGTCCAAGCATTTATTTTCTTGCCAAAATATGGTACCAAGTCATGGTAGTGTGTTCTCTGCACCCTGCAAAACCTGGGGCCCCTGCTTTCTACAGAAGAGATACAGCTGCCTTGTTTTTTGACAGATTTACCACCAGTAGAGAAATATCATGAACTTTGAATGTCCAACGAAAACTACATTACATTTAAGTCCAGTTTTAGTCATTTTGACAAAAACTAAATTTACTTTGTGTCAGTTTTAGTAATCACAGATCTATTTTTGTTAGTCTTAGTCTAGTTTTTGTCATGGAAAAAGGCTGTTTACAAATAGTTTTAGTCATAGTTTTAGTCAACAAAATCAACACTGGATTTTATGTTGTCTTCTGAATACTTTTGTCCTTATAGTGTACTTCAGTTACCTGCTGAGCAACAGTCATTACCATCAAGCAAGCATATCTCATGATTGAGACAAACAAATACAGCACAGTACAGTCCCAGTCCCTCTCCCTTCAAATGTTACCACATCAATCCTGATGATTGGTCTGGTTCCACCATGTAATCTGTCATGTCTGTTGACCAAGTCATTGTATGAATTTATGGCTCTGTGAATTCATCAAAGTAAGCAGGATAACAAACAAAAAGATCATGTAATCTGACCTCTGCTTTAATTGCACAAAAGCTCTGCTCAGAATTTCTGTTTCCTTTCAAAGCTGTGGTTATTGAAAACTCTTTGGGTCTCTTTCTAAGGCGGCCTGGGAATCCTGCCGATGCCCCTGATCGAGTTGACTTGATTCAGTTTCTCTTGTACTGCAGAAATCTTTGTATGAAAAGTAATTTGTTCAGTTTGGGAGTAAAAAAGTGAGCAGCTGCTGCAAAATCGCTGCAGAAGCAAGTGCTTGTTAACACCACTGACAACCTAAGCAGGACACAATGCCTGAATCAGCTGCTCATCCATTTTTGTGAGTTAAAATGCAACACAGGGATTAAGTCTAAGGACTCACTTTAAAGTTTGATCAAGTTTTGTCATTAAAATCCCATCTGTGCTTTGTGGTCTCACAGAGAGACGGTGGTGTGCTTTTGATAAACAGCTGCTGCTGATCCTCTTTGTGCTTCTCATCCTCCGTCTATCAGCTTTCCACATGGGGGAATTTGCTTTATTTCATATTTAATATCAGAATTGTTGTTTTCAATGTATGAAGTCTTTCATTTGATCCTTTTACTCTTCATTCAGTCACTCTGCACCTGTCAGACTGAAGCAGATTAGCATTTCAAAAACACATTAACTGTCTCTGTGTGTGGTGAACAAGGTGACAGACAGCCGCTCTGCTAGAGTCTGTGCTGCTGTCAGCATTAAAAGCCTTACTCTACAGAGACGTTTAGAAGGAGGAGAGAGGAAGATCCCAGCAGGAGGCAAACATCAGGGAGGACAAAACTTTTGAGTGGGCGCAGCAAGAGAAAGCAAAGTGAACTGACTGAAGACTTTAGAGGAGAATCCATAAGGCCTGGCTCACTGTGGGGTTTAAAGCTGTGATATTTACGCTCCTGTGACGTTTTCACTTCTCCATGAACGATGTGGAGGCGTAGAGGGGAGATGAGGTGATTCCAACTTTGTGCTGTCTTCAGAGTTGGTAACAGAGGTGGAAAAGAAGAAAACAGGATCGGCAGAGCCAGCAGGGGAGAGCAGCACTGTGCGACTGTATAACTGTGCCGTCATTACGGCCATGTTGTAATAATGCAATGTGAAAACACCTAATGACTATGAAACATGGACAGCATATCAGTGATGTCAGTCACTGGTTGCTGCAGAGATGGAACAACACTGTTTTGGAATCAATGGGAATGGAGGGAAATTAGCTCAGCTCTAGGTACACCTGCATATTGCAGTCTTTGCAGGGCTGACGTACATCCAGGGACTCACACTCATGGCCAATTTAGAGTCACCAGTTCACCGTGAAAAGCATGTCTTTGGTCTGTGGGAGGAAGCCAGAGTAACTTGAGGGAACAGAAAAGCCCTAGCAGGATTCAAACCAGGAACCTTCATGCTGTAATGCAACAGCGCTAACCCCTGCAAACATGCAGCCCTTTAGTATGACCCCTTTAATAATTTTCTTTCCTCACATGTTAACTGATGTGCCTGGTGTGGAGTCAGTTGGTATCACAAATAACTTGGTCCTGCATAGCTCCTGCTCCACAGCTAGCCAGATGAAAGGAGTCGTACTGAGCTAAGAGGCAAGCTGTGCCACTTGAACAGCTTTTCACCTTTGTTTGGTCAAACATGCTATGCACTGACTTTATCCAATATAATGTTAGTATACAATATTCTGTGGTCTTCTGCTCTTTCTTGCAGTTTCACACTGAAAACGCTTACAAACATTTCATCGTAGCGCCTCCTGCTGGCAACTGGAGGTGACACAAATAGGTCATATCTTCCTTCCTATTAGTGTGCTTAACCTATTGAGCTCTGATTTTGAAAGACAGGCCTCAATAATTTGCCACAACACACATATGTTTCATTGAAGGATGTCTCACTTGCGATGGGAAGCATTTTAATATCTCGCCAATTTGACAGGGAGTATATCCAACTTTCACACCAAACATCTGATTGCCTTCAAATTTTACATTTAGGATCAAGGTCTGCCCCTCTACATATTCAAAGGTTTTATAGCTTTAATGTAGCACGCCTACTGGCAACAGGAAGTGACACAATTGGTCCATTTCTTTATAGGTGAGCAATTTGTTATCTTGCCGTTTCACAGGAAGTCACTGTTACTTTTAAAGGAAACTTCTGATTTGCATCAAATCTAACATGTGCGATTAGGGTCAACCCCTCTACATATTTAAGTGTGCATTTAAATGTGTATTAAATGCTTTTGATGATGCGCCACCTACTGCAAGTAAGCAGAACAATCTCTAACAAATAATGTCCTTTTTTCTATTTTACATGATGAATAACAGTCCTAGGAGGATCAACATGCTTTTTGTTACACGCAATTATTCCCACACTCCTGCGGTTGCGATACACCCCAACATGCGTGGGGTGCGAGGGCCCTTCAGTGCTGCTTGCAGTCCTGGTTTGATAATGCTTCTCTTTGCTGACATCACTTCAGGTCTTCCATCTGGAGTTTTTTGCAACCTTTAGTTATTTAGAGTACTGTTACTTAGAAACCTAAAAAAATCCATAACTTACCTTTATTTAAAGAGGGCTTGAAATAGGGCTGACATATATGTACTTACTGAAGGTATTTTCCCATCACTGGTTATGAAAAATGGATTAAAAAGTGAAAATGCTTTAAATGGTTGCTTGAGAGACATCATGAAAACCTCTTGAGGTTCAATAAGCTTCTCCTTAAAATGGATAAAATGCATGATTTTACCTCTAAGGGTTTTAATAAAATTGCATTGGTTTAATGTTGTCTCCTTTTTTTACATCAGGTCCCATTTCACTTAAAAACACCCAAACTACATAATAGCGCAGCTTTACACCTTTCTACTCAAACACCATCAAAAATACCAATGCCTCCATTAATTCCAACATTTCAGTATAACAAAGTGACATCAGCCGAAGGTCGTTACAAAGACATCAATTCAAGATTTACATCGGAAGTATTTACAGTTAAATCCAGGATATCCACACCTCAGAAGTCGCTCACTGTTGCATGTTTGTATTTACAATTTACAGCAGAGCAACAGAAAGACAACCACACTGTGAATTGTTCCTTTTGCCTCCATGTTTTTAGCAGCCATGTCTCTGACTGGCTCTGAGTGTGGCGTGAAGTCCTGAGGCGATGCAGGACTCGACCCGTCTGCAGCCTCTGCTTTAAAACCCATCGGCTCGTCGGCCCTCCGGTTAAATGAAATACTCCTTTGGGTTTTCACAGGAGACGTTCTGGGAGTCCGTCTGGTTGTTGAAAGGGAAATCCTGACTGTCCTCCTGCTTGACCCCCTTCACTTCCTGGTTTCGATACGTCTCTTTTCTCCTGTAGAGGAACCTGGCGGTTATCACCAAGCCGGTCACGATGATGAAGATCACCACTGCTATGACACCTGCAGGGAGGAAGAGGAGGACGTGATGTGAGAGGCTGGCATATCAGGTAATTGTCTTTTAAATCCAGCATTTTAAAGGAACTCATCCAATATGAATACGAAAATCTATTTCAATTCATTCTCCCGCTGTACGGCGTTTAATGTCCTAATGTTTTGATGATCTTTGTAATTGAACTTCCAAGTACATTAAATCTTTTAGCTTTTATTGGACGTTTCTGCTCTGTTGAGCATGTCTGAGAATATGAGGGCAGGTTTAATCTTATTGGAATTTCAAAATACCCCTGAAATCAATTTAAAATCACATTACATTAAAGAGCTGGCTTTTATGATAATGATGAAAAAAGTTGTCTCATCAGCAGGTGAATCCTGCACATGTTTAATTAGGGGAGGTGCCCTTTGTGCACTCAGACAAAATCAGGCCGGTTTAATGGACACTTTCTAAAGACTTTTCCCTCTGTCTCACCTTTTCTATCTACACGATTATAGACTGAACCTTTTCAGGCTTCACTTTGAATCAATCTGTGCTGGCAGGGCAACAAAGTTTTAAATGAGTTTTAAATGGACTCTTGCCTTCACGCTTTCTTGGAGCTTGACGTTTGTCCTTAACTTTTCTCACCTCAGCAAAGGTGAGGAAAACCTTTAAACGAGTCCTCTGTCATTTTTTAGAAGATGAACGTAGCATAGAAGTGCTTAAAATATCAACATTTGTTCAGAGAGAAATCACTGTTACTGGCTCGACAATGATTTCAAAATAAGATGTTAAGGGGGACATATGCAAATTCTATGTCTGTCATCAGGCAGATCCATCCTGCAAAGCTCCAGTCTGAGACAGGAAGGACTAATCAGTGCCATTTTAGGAGGTTGAAATGGTGGCTACAGGTGGGGTTTAGTTGTACTGCAGGCCAGTAAACAATAGCAATCACTGTAGCAATTAGCTCAGTATGCTAGCAGTTTTTTCAGAACTGGATGACATTTCTTTCTTAAAAGAAGAGCAAAGAATTGCACCAAAAGCTTTTCTTGGCAAAAATGTTTTTGCGTTTCTATTGGCTGGCCTCTGCATGAGATTTTTTTTTCACACCAACTGGCTCCACTGATTAAGTTAGCAACATTAGCAGCTATCATGTTGAGTTCAGTTTGGAGCTGCACATGCCCACTAGATCAAATGATTCATCACTCTGTTAAACAAAGTGACATAACTAAAACTAAAAAGTACAAATCGTTTCACTTAGCTAAAACATATAAAAACTAAGATTTTCCAAAAAAAAGGAGAACTAAAAGTTACTCCAGTGCTCGAAAATCTAACCAAAATAAAATAAAATTAGACACCAAATCTCAGTTTTAGTCTTTATCAGCAGCAGGCTGCCTGACATTATCTTAGCCTGGATGGAGAGTAAAATCGATGAAGACTTCACACAGTGGGGATTTTAGGTCTTTAGGTTGTATGCAAACATAAAATTGAATAAAAACAATGGGGATCGCCCTTGACAAGTATCTTATATTGCTGAAAAAACTAAAATAAAAACAAAAACTAACCTGAAGCATTTTTGCACAATAAAAATTTAACTGAACTCAGAAACCAGCAGTAAAAACTCATTTAAAAATAAAAACTGATGAAAATGCAAATAACATTGAAGCTGAGTATGAACCATTACCTCATGTGCTCATGCTGAGGCAGCAAACATGAAAGTTAACACTCAGTGATTTAGCGAGAAAAGACTAAACCTCCTGCCAAATGAGAAGATAATGACACTTTTTTTACTGAGCTGTTGAGGCAGCTTGTACCTGTTGTCAGCATGTCGTCTCCATATCTAGGCTACAGTGAGGAAAAGTCACAGCCCTCTAGACCAGGGGTTCTCAACCTTTTCAGCCCACAACCACCAAAATAAAGGTGTCAGAAACCAGAGACCCCCACTGTACCTGAAGGTGGCTGAACACAGCCATGCACATTCAAGAATGGTCATGTGCAGACAAGGCTGTCCATTAAGGGGGAAAAAAGGAGAGCTTTCTGGGGCCCAGCCAAACTGGGGGCCTGCAAAATCATGGTCCATGTGAAGTTAAACTGTGGTATATGCTTATCAAGGAAACAAATATCTTTTTAATTCATTTGTGTAGCAAGTACACCTCCTAAAAATGTAAATCCTTTTGATAAAAACAGAATTAAAATACACTAAAAATAGCTAAAATTGGTTAATAATGGAAAACAAAATAATGGAAAAGGTGGTGAAATTGGATTTTAATAGTAGCAGAAATGGATTAGAAGTGGCAAAAAAATAGATAAAAGTAAAGGAAAGTAAAAATAACCAAAGAAATGGCATGATGGGTTAAAGGGGCAAAACAGGCATATTAAGTAGTAAAAGGGGATTGAAAGTGGCTGAAATGGCGTTAAAGGCCAAAAATAAGTGGAAATTTGGTGAAAAGGGGTGAAAAATTGATATAAACTGGCAAAAAAGGCATATCAAATTGTGAAATGTGGTGTGAAAAGTGGTCAAGAGGGATTAATAGTGGCAATAATGGGACAACAGATCCAACAATAGGCAGCGAGTGTAAAGATTTGGTTTAGAAGTGGCAAAATGGTCAGAAAAAGAGTGGTGGAAAGGGTTTAAAAATTGAGAAAAAATGGGTTTAAATGGCAAAATTGGTGTAAAATGGCAAGTATAATTTAAAAAACTCTTAGGTTTTTAAGGCATCTAGAGACCCCTTCTCAGTATCTCATGACCCCCAGTGGGGTCCCCAACGTTGAGAACCCCTGCTCTAGACCAGAGCATCCTGGGAGTACAAAGTTAAACCATTTAAGTTTCATTGCTACAACCCCAAGAAAATAAGTCTATATATTTTCTTACCTTTGCATTTAATATGTGTTTCATTATGAATTTAGTTCATTTTTGCAAATCCAATTTTGACAACTGCAGTGCTGACAAGGTACCTCACCACCCCTGGAGATAATAGAGCTGTAACTATTTCATAGAGGCTTAAATATCCTCAGAGAGGTCCCAGTACTCATGTAGCACAAAAGGATGAAAAGGTTCAGTACCTCCAATAAGAGCAGAGTCAGTCCTGATGGCATTGACTAAAGGTTCACCTGAACTCACAGAGCCAGACTGGTCTAGAAGAGAGACAGAAAAAGGGCAGTGTTGGGGGAGATTAAGAAGTAGAGATGAAACACCATGAGCACCAAGAAGTAGAAAAAGTTCAAATAGACAAACAGAGGTCAGAATAAAAGTTAAAAGGCAGTTACAGACACCAGAAAGAGACAAGATCAGAACATCAGCATTCAGAGTCAGGAGAATACTGCATGAACTCAGTCTAATAAAGCATCACCAAGTGGATGACAAGGAGCGCAGAGGAAATTACATCCCACAGGAAACGTTCCTCCGGTGTGGTCCAGATTAATTAAAGCATTGATCACGCTGTCATTAGTCTCCAACAAACAGGGACAATACTGTATGCCATTAATCAGTCTCTAGTGGTTTGGAAAATCAGCTTTCATGCAGTTTTGGGAGACAAAGGAGAAGCATGCTGCTCTACTCTGAATAGATTTACACCAAAGTGCCTTAAAAGGAGCAGAGCTGGATTATAATTTGTTAACCTGACTCTAATTGAATGCTACCACTTGCAATCTTACTTTTTATGTTCTTGTCATATTTCAAAGTGTGGAGGAGACATTTCCAGCTTTTGTTATTTTGTGAGACGTGGAGTTCAATGACCGTACCTGACAGGTGGTGCGTGTTCTCTGCTGCGTAGGGATTGGCTGAAGCCGAGGAGCCACAGTTAGACTGGACTAAAGGTCCCGTGATGGTGACGGGGCTGGTGTTTGGGTGGAGCAGAGCAGCTTTCAGAGGACTGATGGAGTTAAAATGAACCACAGAGAGACAGCCGGTGTAACCCAGAGACGCCACCCGGGCCAGGTCTGGATCCAGATCATCAGAACCTGCAGAAAACATACAGCAACAGAGAGTTATGTTTATTTATCATGGTTTTCTTCTGTAAAAGGCAATAAAAAAACAAAAAATAATTAATTTTTTTCTGTTCTCACAAAGTTTATCTCATAATAATTCAAAACATTAAACCAGATGCTAAGATAGAATTATTTATATATTTATTATTTATATATTGTCCCTGCAAAAGAGGGCTTAATAGTGCGTTCATAAACAAGTTCTTGTTTCAGATGCAGATTTGCATGCTGTCTCTGATTGTTTGAATATTTGGTGGCCATCCATTGAACTGAGAATTGCTCATTCATCATTCTGAGTACAATACTGATTATTTGTCTTACATTAGTTTGTGTGATGAGACCACATGACACAAAGTGAAATCAAGCCGGGATCCATAACTCTCATCTCCACCCAATCAGAAAGAACAACAAACCCACAGACGCTGAAGACCCTCATTACCGCAGACAAGCTGTCAGTGACTCAGCTCCAGTCTGCATCCATCACTCCACCAGAGTGATCTTCCCTCTCACCTCTATCTGTTTATTTTATTGACTTTAATCCCTTCATGCTCTCCTCCTCTCCCTCACAGCGGGGCAAACAGCAGCTGTGAAAGGCGACATCAGCGCTGTAAACATCTGCATCAGTGTCTGCTCCGATGACTGAGAGGTGACAGTGGTTTTAGCAGAACACATCTGCATGTTGATGAGAGCAGCAGGAGACATCAGAGCAGCAGCTCAGCGGAAACCCTCCTCACTCCATCACCTCTCTCTCTCTCTCGGTTTCTTCCAGGTCCATTAGTTAGGCTGATGGATGACGGGAGTGGCAGGAAACGACAGAAAATCCACTTTCCTGCAGCTTTTCTGATCCTGATCTGACTCTGTGCCTGCTCTCACTGACAGAGGGGAGGATCGGTCACATGCTAACATGACGGGGTTAAAACACAAGGAGATGACCTCCACCATACTGGAGATTTACATCCAAAAACAAAGCAGACACTGGAGGACTTGAAAATGGAGCTCCATGATATTTCAAGCATCTAGAATTTTCTCATGACTGTTAAATGGAGTGTCTTTAAAAGCCTGTTACCTTAGGTGGGTATGGGCAAATCTGGGTAGTTAGACCTAACCATTTGATAACTTTTGTGCATCAAATGTTTTGGCTAATTTCCTTCCTTAAAGTGCAAATAAACACAGTTTTCTAACAATGAAGATAGGCTTAGACTGTAAATTGTGGATATATTTAAAATTCCTGGCAATAACCTGGACTTACCTGGGGATTGTTTCCCTCTTACTCTGAAATTTCATTGCTAAACCTTTATCTTGCATGCAACTCAGAAAGTTGGTTACTGTGGACTAGGGCTTGAAGGGGTGAAAAAGTCTGCTGTTTCAACTGCATGTGCAGCTCACCCAGGAGATTCTCAGCAATTTTGTGCAGGGGCTTACCCTCATATTACACAAACTGCGCCTGCACTGCCTTCTGGGTGTTTGCTCCCACTGTTGGCACATGCCCAGTGGAAGCATGTCTGCAGTGTAGTGCAGTAGTGCATGCTGCAGATCAGCAATAGAGTCGAGATCACAAGATACAAGGAGAGCAATGAGCTCATACGGGGAAAGAATATAAACAACAGATTACTTTGCCTTTCTGGGTTGATTTTCTGTTTGTTTCTGTATTTTTCCATGATGTATTTGCTTCTACTATGGTTGAGTACATTAGGAAGATAAAGGGTTTATTTGTTCTGGAAAGGATGTGTGGTGCCATTTTAAAATTGTCTGGTTTCCACCTCTAAAGCCAGCTATTCTTTATCCAATAGCTCTGTGATCCACTGACTGACCAGTGACTAGCCACAGGATGGCATGTAATGTTGATCTACTACTGGAAGTCACTGAATTATGTTGTCTTTCAAAGTTGACTAGATGCTTTACACATTCATGGATTAGCATGGTTTGGCTGTGACATCCACCGTAAATACAGTTGGCACACATCTGGTACTTCTGGCACACACCGGAGAGGGAAACGAGTGGAGAGCATGCAGTGGAATTATAAAGATTAAAAGAAAGGGAGCAATTTGCTCAAGAGTTGAGGTCACTTATTAGCGGATCGCAGTCCAGATCCAGGACCAGGTACCCTACTACCCAGAACCGTTTGTACCTGTTATTTCAGCGTGACAAGCATGCTCATCTCAGCCTGTTCAGCTTTATACGATTACGTTGATCTGTTTTTGATCTGCAAAGCTTTCCTCATCCTAACAGTAGCGACATGTGATGCTTATCAGGCAGTCAGCTGCTTCACTCAGACGAGGAACAGTGAGTGAAGACGTGGGGTGAGAAAACAGCTGAATCGGACTTTGGAGAATTTGAATTGATAACCCCTTCCCTAGTGCATGCCCTTCATGTGGATCAGTGTGCAGATGGAGTATGTGGAAATTGAGGGTAAGTCGGGCAAACTGCAGGGGTATTTCCAACTGTGAGGGACATGTTTAAACAAGCAAGTCAGGATATTTTCTTGGGAGGTTACCCTGGAACTTTTCCTACAAATTTCAGGGTTGCATGTGGGTAACACACACTGAAAACTTCCTCGCCTGCTTGTTCATACCTGTCCCTCACAGCAGGCAGTTTTAGTTTGCCTGTCAGGCAATGACTTGGTGATAAAGGAAGAAAGTACTAGGGAGCAAGCAGGAACAACTGAGGGTGAAGTCAGGGTAAAAAGCATTGCTGTTGCATTCACAGATGCAGCTCAGCTGGATAGATTCTTTGGATTTTCATTTGTTGGTGCCAGTGTGAAGAGGGCTTATGAGATCCAAAGAGTGTGTCCATATCCACATTCATAAGGTTGACCATTACAACCAAAGCAACTCAAGGCACTGGCATGCAAAAGTCAAAACAAAAGAAAAAAATAGCATTATGTATTGTTTTCCACCCTTTGGTACTTTTCAGTTCCCACTTTTCATCAAAAAAAGAACTCAGATTCTCCAAAAAGTGACTGTCAAAACACAGAAATGCTTCAGGACCACATCCCACAACTATGAGCTTAGACGCTGATATGAAAGCTATTAAGGCAGACTCGGGCAAACTCGTGAAGAAGTCCATCACATAGGAAAAGCTGCCTGAGTTTTAAAGATACAAAGCAGACCAGGCCTCGATCTGAGTGCACTTGACCCCAAAGATCAAAAATGGTTCATTCAATCAGTTTTAACACTAGTGCACTGGACGTGGGGGTACAACACTCAAGAATGCTTGAATACACAGTCACAGGCTTGATTCAAGTGTACTTGACCACAGTCTGTAGGAGATGTGATGCTTGAGTACAGGGTACTTGTCTATAAGTAGAGCTTTAAAGGCAATTCTAAATGTCTCCTGTCTCATCAAAAAACATTGAATCCACACAGCACGGGTCCATTTCATCCTCTGAGCTGCATGGTAGAGGAGGAAGTAGGATGAGGACGGTTGGTGGTATCTTTAAAATGATAGACATCCGGGTGTTGGTTTAGCATTCTGACAAGGTACAAAACAATCACATCTAAACACTTTGATTGAGGTAATACAAGGTGCTTTGTTGGTCTGTATGAGCTCTATTTAATGTGTAAGTCCAAAATGTTCCCAAAGCAATTATTATGAATTAATCCACATTTGCATCCAACCTACATTTGCATGTTGGCCTCAGTTTAAACCATATCCAACTTTACTTCCAGCTGCAGAAGTTTTTTTGTTTAAAGAGTGACTCTGCACTTCCTAGCACTCAGCATGATAAATGGATTTATATTTCACTTCCATTATAAACAGATTTGACTACTTTTACCTCTTAACTTTTTCATACAAGGGCACATAATGAGTGTCAGATGAGTTCAAACACTTGAGAGCTCTGTTGTTGTGGTAAGTGGTGGTCTGAGTGCTCTCTAAGTAAAAAGGCCTTGTCTCTTCTTTCTGTCTCCTCTCTTACCGTGCACTCTGCCCAACACCAGCGACTTGATGGCGTTGAATTCTCCGTCAGATGTCAGGTTGAATTCTTCTTTGGGGTTTTGATCGATCTGGAACAACAAAGAAAACATTTCTCTCATTATTATTGGTCAAACTTTTTGTAAAATCATAAATTAAAACTGACTCAGCAAGCTGGACCAAAATGTCACCATCTTCACAGTGTGGCAGAAAAATATTGAAGCAAAAATGAGAATTTGACACTCTATAAGGGTTACAGTTGAATTTTTAGAACAGTGCTTCCCTTTATGCTTCATCTCACTAGCTCAGTGGGAGAAGTAAGTCCATACTTTCAGTGAAAAATGTTGGGGGTTAGGTTCTCCACTGGTGAGCTTTTTAATGAGGACTTCTCTGCATGTGGCTGTGCAGAGGCTGACGGTCGGAGCAGAGAAGTTTAACACCAATACTTGAAAAACACTCCTATATAAGTATGTTTAAAATTTTTGACACCTTTAAATTCTGATACCTTCAAAGAGGCATCACCTTCTTTAACCTTTATTTAATACATCACTCAACGCATCACAAAGCACCACATACCTCAGGCACATGGCTAGAGTTAGCCTGGGCCTTTTATTGACGGTTTTGTGCCAGGGAACATATTCCTGTTGAGATTTGCATGCAACTTGCCAAAAACTACTCAGTTTAGTACACAATGCATGACTTTACATCTGCCAGTATGGGATGTGTATGCCAGAGTGGTGACAGGAAGGAAATTGAGAGCAGAAGAAGAAGTTTGCACAGCAGTGGGTAGGCTCCAGCACCAGGAAAACTGGGCAGAGTCCAGTAATGGTGAGCAAGAATTGGAGAAATACATTTTCCCAGAGATCACAAGGATGGAGCAGGAGGAGTCCAGAACAAAGGCAGTGGCGCAGCCTCGGCAGGGGCGCTGGACAGCACGGGAGGACACTACAGGCTGGGAAGTCTGCTGGACAGAGCTCCAGAGGCTCGGCTCAGCTTTCTTAACAAGGCAACATGACACACTGCCATGTCCTTGAAAATGTCAAAATTGGTTGGGCATTGACTTACTCTCAGGATTTATGAAGTATATTTCTATCTAACTATCTATACCAGGTTTGTGACCTCTCCAGGATCCATTCCCTCCATTCAGGCTGCAAGGGTTAGACAGGTGGACAACACGATTAAGTGTTGAGGAAGTTCACAGAGCTAAGAAGATCTAACTGCGGACCTCTATGATGCAACGCTTGGCTGCAGACCTTTATGATGGGATGACCCCTACCGTGGGGCAGGAAGTGACGTACATTACCCAAGCCAAAACCAGAATGATGTACTGAATTACATATATTTTCTGTTTGCTGTCATAGGTTATGGTGAGTGCCTGTTTTTCACAACAGTAGAATTTTTGAACAAAATTCCCAAATTTACTGAGGGGCATCAATTTTAATTTAGCACACCACAAACTAAGGAAAATCCAAAGAGCATTAGGGTTAAGGTAGGGGGATAAAATTAAAAATACCACACCACAAACTAAGGAAAAAACCAAGTAGTGTTAGTATGTCACTTGTCACTTCCTGTCCCAAGGTTGATCCCCATTGTAGAGGTCTGCAACAGATAAGCCCAAAATGCCCCATCAAAGAGGTCTGCAGCCAGATTACTCTTGGCAGAGCTGGTGGAGGGAAGGATGTCCATCAAAAGTAGACCAGTGCCCAGGGTCCTGTCCTGAAGGTCAAGTGGAAGATGGAGGTGGACCAGGGGGAGCAGCTACACTTCCCAGCTGAGATCTGCAGTTTCACACTGCAACCAGACATTGAGCCTTAAAAAGATCAGCACTGCTGATGAGCTCACAGTGCCATGGGAGGAGGGGGTCAAGGTAAAGCATGACAGGAAGAGGCTGAAAAATACTCACCTGGTAGCAGAAGGAAGGGAACATGACTCATGCACATGCATCTACCCTGTAGAAGTTGGTGCTCAAGGCTTCATGGAGGGCCCAACAACTTGTCTGTTCAAAGGCCTTGGGCTACGTGGACAAGCTCTGAGGAAGGCAACCAGGGAGGAGGCAGAGTCGGCCTTTGGCTTAGGCTAAAGAGATGGGGCGAGGCATGGGGAGCTGCAAACTCTTGAAGAAGGAAGGCTGCAGGGAGTGTCACCAGGAGACGATCTGGGACATCTTTGAAACATCGATGAATGCTAGTCCCCAGCTGATGACCCCACAGCTAGCTGAACATGCACCGGTGGACAGGGCTGAGGTCAAGCAGACATAACATTCACCTCAAAGTGTCTTGTCTTTTGAGTTAGGGTTGCCTCTGGCTAAAGAGAGCCTAAGTACAGTCTTGTTTGAGGCTACACTGCAGCTCTCACTAACACCCCCTCTCCCAACATGGTCAACATGGACATGTAAAATATTACCACTAAAGGCCTGTGCCTTTCAACAAAACTAACTTTACCTGAAACAAATACATCAAAAATGATAATTAATGATTATTCCTTGTTGCAGAATCTGCTTTATTGGTGTGTTTCCCTCAAAATAAAACTAACTTAATCAGCTCATCTTGCTACCCTTTGGACAGGCTAGGCTGTCTACATTTAGATTTACAAAGTCTTCATCTTCATCTGTAATACATTAGTCATGTCCCTCTATACCCAAACAGATTATTGGCCCATATACTGCTGGATTAAAGTTCACACCTGTTATTGCAGTTCATCCTGAGGGCAATATCCATACACTAGTACCAAACCTCACTCAATAATAGTAAGGATTTTTCAATAAGAACAACAAATGTCACACCAGCGATGAAGCCAGAGGGAAAGTCAGAGGATCACAAAAGTCAGCAGGATTCAGCTCAAGGAACTGAACAAAATGTCATAGTAGTCCAGCCAGTCTTGGTAGAAATGATGAGATGTCCTATCATCATGACACTAACCGGGCTGAAAGCAGCATTACACCAAGCTAGACAAAGAAACATATCGTGAATATTTTCAGCCTGTTTTGAGGCTCATGGCCTGCAACAATGCACAATCTAACAAAGACTCTAAAATGTCTAAATAGAGAGTACAGTGGTGGCTGTACTTTGCTAAAATTGAGAGTTACTCCCCCTCTGTGTCTATGATCTATGGTTGTATGGAAAAAAAAGTGTGTTTACCTAACCTATCTATCTCTTCGGGGGGGGCGGGGGCTGTTTTTTTCCCCCTTCTGATTGTCTTAATTTCTCCAGATCTATGAAAACAAGCAAAACTGACATGTTTACACAGGAAACAGAGTAAAACTAGAGAGTATGCCGTCCCAGGTTTTTGTATAAAAAAAAAAAAAAAAAAAAAAAAAAGGAGAAAAAGTCCTTTTTTAACATATTTATTGTGTCCTCTCTCTTTGTACAATCACTGTGGACACCAGCCGCGCCGTATTTAAAAAATAAGGAATCCACTGTGTAAAATAAGGAACATTAATGAAATCTAGCTGTCAGGTCTCAGATCGTGAAGCCCAGTTCTGGTGTTATTAAAATAAACAGTCACTGCCATCTTGGACTTTTGTATCTTACATTCCCCACCGAAGGGACCAAACACCAGAGTCCAAAGAGGGAATTTTGGGAGAGGAATGTTGTCCCATTCTTGTCTGAAGGATTCTAGCTGTTTGGGTTTTCTTTTTTATTTTATGATGCATGAAATGTTCTATTTGTAAAAGTTCTAGACTGCAGGCAGGTTAGATTAGCACACCAACTCTTCTACTGTGAAGCCATGCTGTTGTGATGAATGTGGGTTTAGCATTGTCTTAGAGCGCATTCACACCAGAGCTGTTTGGTCCACTTAAACCAAACTTTGGTCCCGGGTAGTCAGGTTCGTTTGGAGTGGTGTGAAAGCTCACACGAACTGTGGACCAAAGAAGTGGACTCTGGGCCACTTGAAAACAGGGGGTCTTGGTTTGCTTCAAAACAAACCCTGGTGCGGTTCATTTGAGGTGTGAAAGCAAAGTGGACCAACTTGTGAACCAAAGGCATAAGGTGGCACAAAACATAATAGTTTATCTATATGATTTAATACACTCAAATACATGTCAGTACCTCGTCTGTGTAGCCATAGCAACATGTCATAATCTCTCGCTCACATGTCTCATGTTAAGAACAACATGCTGGACAACTTGCTGCTTTGCTCTCTGCTCATAACTCCCCAAAACTAAAGCAGAAATCCCAAGACAACATAAATTTGGTGTTGTTTCATTGTTCATGTGGGGAAAAATAGACCGACGGAGGAAGTGGATTTCCAGTTTTGTCTTCTTCTATGTCTCCTTTTCTTCTTCGCAGCTCTTGGTTTGGGACGACAGTGCCACAGACTTAATGTTATGTTCATTTGACCAAGGGCAATGTGAATGCGAACCAAACCATAAGAAACTGCTCATGTTAACTGTATGGGAGCATATGTTGCTCTAAAACAGCTTAAAATGAACTTCAGCCTAGAGTTGCAGCAGAGTTTCTGAGTCGTGTTCACATATGGCTTCTTTAACGGCTTTAACTCACATTTGTGGACGGCACAGGGAACTGTGTTGACCAACCAGGATTTTTTTTTTTTTTTCAAAGATTTATTATTGGCCTTTATTTGATAGGACAGTGGATAGAGTCGGAAACAGGGGAGAGAGCGGGGAGAGACATGCAGGAAATAGTGCCACGGGCGGGATTCGAACCCGGGTCGCCTGTGTATATGGCATGCGCCTTAACCACTCGACTACCGGCGCGCCACCAACCAGGATTGCCTTCCTGAGCACATGCAGTGATTTCCAGTACAGAATCATGCCTGTTTTTGATACAGTGCCACCAAAGGGAAGTAGCCAATATTGACCTTTGACCTTGTCCTTTGCACAAAGATTTCTCCAGATTCTCTGAATCTTTTGATGATATCATGTACTGTTGATGCTGAGATATTCAAGGTCTTTGCAATTTCATGTTGAAGAACATTTTTCTGAATATGATGCAGGATTTTTTGAAATGATTTTTGCAGATTGGTGAACCTCTGGGACTTTGCCTCTCTAAAATGCTCGTGTTATACCCAGTAACATTACTGACCTGTTGCCTCATTGGTGGAAGATGCCCCTCCAGCTGTTCGTCAGTAGTAACACTTACTTCTCCAGCCTTTTGTCGCCCTGCCCCTATTTTTTTAAGATGTGATGCTGCCATAAAATTCAAAATGAGCTAGAATTTTTCATGAAATGGTACAACGTCTCACTTTCAACATTTGATACTTTGTTAGTGTTCTATTGAATAAAATCAGAATTTAAGAGATTTGAAAACCATTGAATTCAGTTTTAATTGCATTACACAAAGCATCCCAACTTTTTTGAGAATTCAAAGTTTGTTCCTCTACATGTTACTTAGGGGAAATATTACACACTGTACCTTTATTATAACTTCTATAGTACTATAGCTTGTCACTACATTTTTATCAGTTCGTCAAGCTCTGTTTGTCAACAAAAGCACATGTATGATTTACAGCAGTGTAGTTGCACTCAGAGACCTTCGGTGGGTGCCAATGCATACCAAACTGAATTGACACATACTGTTTTAAAATGAATTAGTATTGTTTTCACATCCTGAATTGTCTCTCCTCCAGGGTCCCAGCAGACAGAGTGGAATAACTGGAGCATGCTGGGAAAAGAAACCCCTCAGAGGAAAACACTGGACAGTGTCCTCCCTGATAATAAACCAGAGGACATGGTGTTTTGTTGCCCGGAGTGAGGCGGGCTTCAGTGAGTCATTTATCAGTGGGACATCTGCTCTGGGAACGGGACAGGAGTGAGGCGTTTGTGGAGCCTGAAGCCTGCTGGACATCAGGATGTACAACTGAAACTCTCATGTACGCTCACCTGGTGTCCCCTGAGTATGTTACTAACGATATAATGATTCAAGGTGATGGAAAGCGACAACATGAGATGCACCTCATATTTCACAGAGTGTACCACCACAGTGAGTCAGGAGCCCATACAGGCCTGGGTCACCTTCTATTTCATCTGGATAATTATAAACACAGTGACGCTGCTGGCGCTGTGAAGTTATCCTCGTTTATCATCTGAGGCTGCTGCTAACAAGATAAGACATCAGTAGATTTAGATACGATTAAGGAGCTTCATATTTCATCTGGGGCCAGGCTAATGTGTAGTTTGTCCCCACTGCCCTGTCGTAGATCTGCTGTCATAACTGTGGCTTTGTTATTACATGGACAGTAGAGAAATTACCCAGTTTGTCTTGACTTTTCAGATATTCAAACACCCACGTTATCATCAGGGTGTCTCTGGTAGATCATTAGTCCTATTATCTGAGGGTTTTTTTTTTTTTTTTTTTGGAGTAACAGTGGGCGACTCATTATCTGAAACATGTTAACACTGATATTAGATAAATTCTGGTACACTGGGTTCAGCTACATCCTGTGCCTTCTCTGCGTGTCACCTATTCTTCCTTCCTGTCTCTGTTGCTCTCCTAATTTGATCTCTTTAGATGCTGTTGCTATTTTGTTCAACTAAATTGCACCATGGAAAACAAAATACACCAAACTATCATTGCTTTGAGGAGAAAAGGGAACTTCTTGATCCGTTTCAGTGGGAGCAGATCATTTTCAGTTTGTTGATAAGTTAACCTGATACAACAGTTGACAACAAATCTGGAAGCCAACATCAGCTACTGGTAATTATCATTCACATAGTTTATGACCATAACTGAATTACCAGCTGGCATTGTGAATTAAAATGAACTGAAATACAGTACCTTTAAAAAACCCAACCAACCGCAATTGTCATTGCATTGTAAAAACACAACAAAACAAACGTTTGGCAGTCTCCACTCCAACATATGTTGTCAACTTAATTGTGGAAAAAACACTACAAGTCCAAAATATAACACAAGAGTGCATCTTTCTTGCTGCCAACTGCTCTGTTGCAAGCAATTATTTCCCAAAATAATCCTCAAGTGTTGATGCTACTTGCCTCCAGAGCTACAGGGCATGTGGTTTGCACCCCCATGCCCTTAAACTACATCCCAGGTTAACACCTACGAAAGATCCATGAAGGAGAGGGACTCTTGATGCTACAGCCGTTAAACAAGCTGCATGCCATGTAAAGATGACGGGTCAAAGCCCTTGGGACCTTGCTGCCGGATGAGGAGGAAATTCCTGCACAACAAGCGCTGATCAGGTAGGTCAAACATTGCTGGTGGTGCTTAAGTGTCGCAAGCTTTGGCTCAACTTGAAGCAGTCATCCCGGAACGTGCCGTCTCTTCAGGAAAGACTCTTGCATACCTGCGATGGCGAGGGAGCTGACACGACTTGAGATTGCCGTCGCTGCCTTGTCCGAGGTTGGGTGCCCTGGCAAGACTATTATAGGTTGATACACCTACTACTGGTTTGGCTGTGCTGATGGACGCCACACTGAGGGGTGGTGCCTTAGATGTCAGAACACAGGGTGGGGTTGGGGCAGCTGGGATGGGGGGGCACCCATTCCAATCAGCTTCCCTACCTAGGAATTGCACAAAGCTTTCTTTTTTAAAATAGAAAATCTGTCATTTATGTCTTTAATAATGTGTGTAATTTAAACAAACATCACCTTTGTTTTGATGCATGAACGCACATTGTTGTTTAGATCTGTAAGCTAGCAGCTGGGATGATTTAGGCAAACTTTCAAGACAATATCACAGAAGTGGATTTCATATTTGTTTTCAAAACCTCCCCCTGAGGCAGCCAAGAGTCTAACAGCGACTTATATGACAGCTCACATTGTGACTCTCCAGATGTGTGCCACCGCCAGAAGGCTGACAGTAGCAGCACCATTAGAAGCAGCAGCTAGCCTAAGCCAGAATCAGTGCTGGCGGTCCTCCTCCCCGGCGCCACCTGGGGTTATTTAAGAGGCAGATGCACTCTTTATCTTTAGGTGGCACTGTTCTCCTGACCTCACGTATCCCCCTCTCTTCATCGGACTAAGTTAAAAAATGTTGCTTTTCTTATGTGACTTTTCCAGTTAGCCCCTAATAACATCATCAGATCAAAGGTCGATAAGACAACTGACCTCCTCTTCTCTCCATGTGCTTCCTGAGCTCTTTTGGTGTTGAATTTCCTTTTTCTGCTTCTCATGCCATAATTTCCTGTCTCTTATATGGCGGTCCGAACCTTTCAAAATAATGCTTTCACAATGGGCACGAACAGGATCATGGTTCAGTTTGGTCCGGGCCACGACCACCTCTATTGGTCGGACAAAGGTCTGGCTGATTGGTCTGGACCATGGTCCAGGGGAGGTTTCACATGTATCAGTTCAGTTCTGATCAAACACAGGAGTCAGAAAGTCTGGATCAAACTATGAAGGTCTGAAAGCACCTAAGAGTTGAATGCATTCAGTCTGAGCAGAGGCAGGGATAAAAATCTATCTTCAGAGGGGGGGTATCAGAAGCAGAACGGGGGAAATCACCAACCGCCCCGGCAATTCGCCACCAGATAAAACATAAAACATACATGCTGATAAAGCATGTAGTTAGAAAAGAAATGCATGCATACATTTTATTTTAGTCCATTTCCCAAGACAGAAGGGGCAACCAAACTATGGCCCGACGGCCAAATGCGGCCCTTTTCCCATTTTTAATTGGCACTCCGCAAACACTTAACTATTAATGATGAATAGCTCACATTAGAATAGGAAGCCTATGCTTTGCTGTATATTTTATCTGTGTTTTGTTATTGACAGAGGAGTCTAGTTTTGTGTTTCAATTGGGGGCTCATCTGGGAAAGTAACGCAAAACTACTCATCTGTTAAAAAAATAACCCCAGAAAAAAACGATAGCTTATGAAGATGGTATGAATTTATCTGGATTAGTGTAGGTTTTAGCTTCAGCACTAGATGTGCTTTTGTGCTAATTCTGCAAACAAACATTTTGACAGGACTTTTTATTGATGTGCTTTTTTTAAACTAAAACAAGCCTGTAAATTCTCTACATGGAGCATCATTCTCATTCTGACCAGGATGGAGCCAGTGATAGCCAGGGCAAACTAGGGTGACCCTGAAATCTGACTGGCCTCCTGAAAATCCTTGAAATGACTGACTATTTTACTCTTCCCCAAGGGAAAAAAGCATGGACCCCCATGCAAGACAGCACGGAAATTTGAAAATTTATTGGTGAATTTCCTTATTATATCGGGACAGCAAACAGCTTTGTTATCCGGAAAAGGGAATAAATAAATCAAAACCTAGAGAAAAAGACCAAAATTTTCTCTTTAGAACAAGAAAACCTTGTAACCCACTAGAAACAGTTCTAGGACCAACTGTTAGGTCCTGACCCTCCAGTTGAAAACCACTGGTGTCGTTCATAATATCACTTCTGTGTGGTTGCGTGCTGTTACCTGCAGAGACACGGCGTTGGCCATCCTCTTGATAGAAACGGTGTGAAGCTGTCCGTTAGCCAGACTCCTCACTCTGCTCCTCAACACCTCGGCCTCCCTGCTGCTGTCCAGCTTGTATCGCACCTCCAGCTTATCTTCAGAGACACAGACACAAAGTTTACTCAGTTTAAACTTTTTCTCTTTATCAAAGCATCCACGTCGTCTTCTCTAATCTTTACTTATCTTTAAGGATGTATTTCTCACTTCAGTGATTAATCAGAGAGATGAGTATCTAAGTCAATAAAGCTTCCATATTAAGAGGATTACCAGGTAATTCCCTATCAATAACAGGTCCAACTTTAATTAATTTTACTTATATTCAGAGGATTATGAGCTAACGCAATGAAACCCCTCTGATGTCTTTGGGCTTTTGGCACTTTAGAAGAATAAGAAATGACACCTTGCCCCTTAAAAGGACATTTTTAACATTTATTTTCATTTATTTCTAAGGTGAAAGAATAATACTTGGTGCAGGAGCTCATCTAGTTGGCTTTTGTTTCCGATAATACAAACATGGATTCTTAAACAGGTTTTAAGTGATTGACAAGGAGTTTCTGTGTTTGGTTTGAGGCGATTTAACTGCTGCAAAGAAAGGAGCAGAACAAGAGGAAGCTCTCAGGGATTTAATTGGACACTTTAGTTTGAGTGCATTTACCTGACGACTCCACGCCGGCATGAAAACCTTAATGCTCCACTGTCCATCAGCTTTCCTCAACTTACTAACATTAACAGTAGAAAAAGTCCATTTGCTGCTCATCTAGCAGCAAAGTGCTGATTTTATTAAACTCCTGGAGGCTGAAAATGTGATTTTAAATCTAAAGTGGCTCCTACTTCACTTAAAAGTCAGACTCAAAACATAATTATTTCACAGTTTGGTTGATAAAAACACATCAGCAAGTTTCTGATTCAGCAGCACAGTGACCTGCCACCCATTAACAGCCCACCAAACTTTTACTCTCTCCTCTCCTCAGGCTGATTTAAAAAAGTGTTCTCAGGTTTTATCACGGAGAGCCGAAACAAAACTTAATAGGCGGTCCTGCTGGACGGATTAAAAGGAGGTAGAGGCTGACGGGGCGAATCAGAGAGAGGAGAGATCTGACAGATCCTGATGGATCTGGTGAAGCTGCAGAGAAGAGCAGGAGATGAAGAGGAGGAGGAGGAGGAAACGAGGAGAGGAGGAGATGACAGGTGAAGGAGACGGGATGAGAGGAAGAGGAGGAGGAGGAGTGGTGAGATGAGAGGCTGGGAGGAGACATGAGAGAGAGAGAGAGAAAAGTAATGGACCCAGACCAGCAGACTGAAATATACCGACATCATTTTGACGCAAGTTTGGAAGAATGGAGAGAAGAATGAGCAGCAGACTACAGGTACAACATTACGACAGGGGTTTGAAAGGTGGGGGAAAAATAAATATATAAAGAGGTGGGGTTTTTTTTTTAAATGAGACACCCTAAATGGTTCTCATTCGCCTGTTTGGTTTAGAAATAATTTTGTTAACCCCACTTACCTTGATTATACGTTTCTGATGTTCACATAAGTTTCCTCCTGTGTTTTAACCAAGCTAAGAACAAATTCTAACAACACTGCGGAGAAATTTAGACAGATTTGAGAGCTGATATAACAGGATAGAATAGTTCAATTTGCGCTCATCAGCACTCAAAATTTCTGTGGCTATGGGTCAAAACCTCACAGCTCCATTTTTCTTTTCCTTTTTTTTCAATAAATCAGTGTTATTGGTCCTCCTTTACTTCTGTCAGTGGGTTTGAATCAATTTTTAAGCAATAAATTGTGTCATAAAGATGCTATGACTATGATCTTTCAGTACTTAGTTAATTTAAAAATTCAGTATATTTTCCTTTCCTTAAAAGTGGTAATTTTGGAGATGCTAGGTTTTGGCCTGATGCTGGCAGTATGCTAGATTGACAAAGCTACAATAAATGAATAAATAAACAATATTTTACAGCATTTTAACAGTTTTAACACTTTTATATCATTGAATAATATGCATGAATACATGAGATAAAAAAAGTTAAGTTTAAATTTTACAATGCAATATTCTATTATAACAACCAAATGTCAAATTATGAACAAAAAGTGTCCACGTTGGTCTGATATTTTTTCAATAATCACTTATTTGAAACTAAAACAATCCAGCTTAATGAAATGTGATGAAATAATGGGCCATCACTTATCAACATCAGTTTTTAATACGTTTAAATCTAATCATACTGCCTTTTATACTGTGAGTCATGTTTCTGATGTCAGCGCTATATGAAAGAGTGAGTTAACTGAATTGATTTGTTTATAAAGTACATTTAGTAATCACTACTGGTGCTAAGTAGAATTATATAGTATTTTTGTCAGTTTCACATGAAGCGGTGCTTTAGCTACTCTAGAACTATCTCAGTATTTCTTATTCTTGGAGTCCTGTACATGGTTGTTTTTAAACTAACATTTCGCTACTTCTCTCCTTACTATTGTGCCTTCTGTGTTTGCACACTGCCCTGCAGTCTCATACCCTTAAACCCACATTAAAGAGGAGTTTCCTGATGCTAATTAGGGAAAAAATAATCTTCTGGCTTAAGAACACAGGTGTGGACAATCCAGCCATGACAAGTGTCATGAAGCTGAAACAGGTTTCTCTTAAAAACTGAGAACAAATTTAAGTAAAATCTTAAGATGATGCTGGTAAATGTGGCCCAATATTATGAGTAATCTTACTCTAAAACAGCACTAGGTACTTTTTAACCTTGAAATACTTCTTTCAAAGTTGATCTAATAGTATAATAACTTTTCAAAGGTAGAATGGAGTCTGTTCCATATCCATATCCAAGTGCTCTGGCCACCTGCCTTCAGCACTATCTAACTTTGACAGAGTGGTTTGGTTTCCTGGCGTACACACCAGCCTTAAAATAACCCGCAATTTCCACATACAATGGCTGAGTGGAGCTCCACAGTGCCATAGTGTTTCTCCGACTGAAGGCGAGCGACCTCACCCACTGGAAGCGTGTCGAGAGTGCTGTGCCGTGGCAGGTAGCCCTGATCAGCGGGCAGAGATCACAAGAGAACTGTGAGTTCACGCCGGAAAAGTATTACCATAGCGGATTAAATTACCTTTTTGGAGTTGCTTTAACATCCATTTTCATATAAGTCCATGATATTATTGCTCCTGCCATTATTTAGTACATAAAAAGCACAAAGGTTAATGTTTGCTTAAAGAATGTGTGGTTTAATGTGAAATTCTTTGGCTAAATGTCCTCAAAAGTTAACTTTTCCTCGTCAATGGCGCTGTCGGAGCTCTGGGACCCACTGACCTCCCAGTGACCCTTTGTTCTCGCCACAGGATGAGAGGTAATGATGATATAGTGACGATTTACAATTGGGAGTCCATGCATTGTGTTGTATTTTGAAAGTACTGGATACTCTTTGCTTGTGACTTCCTGTTTGGAGTTTTCTGATTGACAGGAATTGATGCAGTTTGGCAGCGGCTGGCGCTGAAAATGATCCTGCAGTGCAGAGTAGCAATTCAGGGATGCGCTGGTGCCAGACTGGAGTGTGGGCAATGGAACTGCTCTGATGACTAGAGAGGGAGCAAGGTGCTCCGCAGTACGATTCGCAAGGCGGATCGTGGCGCAGCTCCTGTATGTGGAAACTGCGGCTAAGAGATGGATGGGGCCAAGAACAGAAAAAGAGCGAGTGTTTTTGAAACCGGGCTGTGAAAAATGTTGCATGTTGGCAAAGCTTTGCAAATCAGTTGGCTGCAAGTCTAACACCATGCTATGTTATATGGATTCCTGTAGGACAGTTGCTAGTCGGTTGCACCACTGCCTTGCATTTAGGTGTTTTGATCTGTCCCATGGAAGCAGAAAGAATAATCCAGTGGCGTATGTACCCCTGCAGTGGAGAATTTACTCATAACAAATGAAGTCATAGCTTTATCATTATCTGTGTCAATGTTGACTCATGTTGAGCAGCTTTACTGAGTGCAAAAAGTCATCTAATGCAAGATATGTCTCCAGTGTGCATTGAAATAAATAAATGACTGCATCTTGAAACAAAAGTTGTCATTCCTCTTGTTGATCTACAAGTTACCTTATACGTCTGGAACCTTATTTCAGCTAGCATGTAATAAATAAGACTCATGGTGACAGTTGAATGCATATACATATACTCCAGAGTGTAACAATTTGCAAACAGCAGGCTGTAGACACCAGCAGAGTCATAACTGCACAAAATCTGTAAATATTTCTGTCTCTTCTCATGTGACATGGCTCTTAGGATCCTCCACAAATCTATGTGGTTAACAAAGGAAGGTAAAGCACTTTATGACAAGCACTATATAAATAAACTTTACTTTCTAACCCACTTACTTCAGTGTGATTTAAGACTGGAGAAGCACCTAAGTGCACTAAGACAAACTACCAAACAACTGCAGGGGAGAAAAATAATAGTAATACCATTATTTTATACACCTCCAATTTGAGCAAAAGCCAAGGACACAAACGCCTTCAAAATAAAAGCCCCTTTCTCTCCTCACCGTGTTTGTTGATGATCAGGGCCAGGTACTCTCTGTAGTACGAGCTGACGTAGAACAGCAGAGCCGGACTCTGGTTGGTCCTGAAGCTCAGAGAGACGTTCTCTCCTCTCAGCGTCGTGTCAGAGTAGATGGAGGACGGCAGAGCGCTGCTGTTTCTGCTCAGCTCATACGGCTCCTTGAAGGTGTAGCTGACGGAGGTCCCTGATTTAAAGTTGGCAGACACCTCTGGAGGGAGGGAAATGATGGATAAAGCATCAGTGTTGATTTGACTTCATCTTAATTACAGGAATATTTAAAGAAAAAGAACTGGATGTGAATGCTGCTGTGATCCACCATGGTAAAAGCAGGAAAGCCTTTTGCAGCTTTTTTATTACTTTGGCTTAGTTTTATTGATAAATCTCTTGAGGTGGAAAGCATTGACTTTTATGCATGAACAGCATTTATTTCACTTTGTTGCATCTCTTTTTGTTTTTCCTCCAGGTAGACAACTGTTCAATAAACCAGGAAGAGAGTAATCATTCACAGTTCATATATTTGCTGCAAACATTTTACTCTGTTTCAGAATTAATTGCTTTGGGTGTTTGGATCAATAAGATGCTAAAAGCATCTATAGATCTCTGACATTACTGCACAAAACAAGAAAACAACCTTATAACTAATCACAGAAAAATGTTTTTGTAAAGTTCAGAGGCACTCATGACGAGTTTAGTCCTTAAAATATTCACAAAGTTGATTAAAATTCCCTTTCAGCACCATGGCATGCTGACGTAGATGCAGATGAGAGAGGAGATACCAGCAGAGAGAGTCCTCCCCCAAAAATGCTGATCTCACTTAAGTTCCTGAACTGAGGCACAGAGTTCAGTGTGATGATGCATTATTAGTGCAGGGAGCTCAAGATCAAACGTAAGACTTCCATAGACTCCAGCACATCAAACAGACTCGATTTGCATGAAACCTTTGATGCCACATAGCGGCTAAGTACTTCTTGATGAGTGTTAAGTGCAGTAAAAGGTTCAGTGAAATGATACAGACTCTTAACCTTTAAACAGCTGCAGAAAAACACCCACACATGGCCGCACTGAACCATCTTGTCTTCTTCTAGTTCCACTCTTTGAGCTTCATAAAGTTCATTAGAATATTTCCTGATACAGCCCCATAAAAATAATTACCTACATGCAGGTATTAGCATCTGCAGAGTGAATGATTCTGATCAGATTGCTTCCTGCATTAACCCCTCTCATTTCCACTTAAAGGAGCTGATGCTGACGCCATCACAGCAGCTTTCACCTTAACTGTAGAGATGCATGAGTCAACAACAGTCAAAGTAAGGTTAAGAGGCAGGAATGGAGGCAAGAAGCGACACTGTGGAGCTTTTTGAAGTGGTTTAAAGGTCTAAGAGGGAGGGCAAGGTGAATGGAGCTGTAAGTGTTGTTGCATTAAATCATTATGACAGAATAAACTCCACTCAGTTACAGGATTACAGAAGCTGTGACAACTTCTTCTATAGAACTGAAATGTATCTGGAGAGATCAGGCCACTAGAGGTGCTATAGAGCTGTGGTTCTCAAATGGTCCAGCCAAAGGTCCCACCACAACTTCTGTAATGTGAACTGAGACCGAAATATCTCACATTTTTAACATAGAGACAGGCCAAAGCTTTAGAAGGACATGCATGTAAACAGTTAATTTCACTATGTTTTGCTTAAATAATGTAAATGATGTTTAGTATTTCTAAAGGTCTGAAGAAATCGAGACATTATAAGAGGGAAAACAACTTTCTTGAAGATATTTCCATACAAGATAACAGGAGAATTTCATCAACACCTCAAAACAAACAAAAAACTGAATTTACTCCTTGTCCAGTAAAACAGAGTAAAATAAAGTATATGGACATACAGTGCTTAACAAATTTATTAGACCACCACCCAAAGTAAGGTTTATGCCACAGTTGCCCTAAATTAACAGCACTGGTAATTACCAAAATCATTTTATGTTTCTGTAGAAGCTCTTTCATTGAAATGATATTTTAATGCTAAAATACAATTATTATTGTAATCCATGAATTTTCAAATTTACTGATTTACAACAAAACTGACAAAATAGTAAAGCACATTATTATTTTTTAATTATTGTCAAACTATAGTCATTAACTTGCATTACTGAACAGAAAAATGAGTTTTAGTGGTTGAATTTTATGCTTGATTCATTTCTGACTTCTCAGAGAAGCCCAGTGAGCCGGCTCAAATTTGGGTGAATTCAGTTTGAAATTCCTCATTCCTGTTCAAAATGGTAAAACGTGGAGAGCTGACTGAAAATGAAAGAGTCCGCATTAAAGCACTTCATGATGCTGGATGGGCTTTGAGACAAATATGACAGGTAGTCTAATAAATTTGTTAAGCACTGTATGTCAGCCTAGGACTTCTAGATTTTTTGCCAAATTTTTTTTTCCAGGAACCAACATGCGACCCACTGACTGAAGCCCCACGTCCCACTTTTGGGCCCCAACCCACCAGTTTAGAACCACTGCTATAAAGCATTGATGGGCTTCCTTTGCCTGACAAACAATCCCAGCCAAATGTCTGATCTACTGTCTGAGAACTAATTTAACTGTCATAATGTGAAAGGAACAAAAAACGAGACACTGCATGGTTACACAAACCTCTCATAGAAAGATCTATTAAACAGTCAATGAAAAACAACTACACTTTAGGAAATTATAAACAAATAACTGACATGTTGCGGGCCATAACTGTGTGCACACTGTGCATACATGTGCATCCATGCTGACTGTATGGAAGATTGGGGGTTCAAATCCTGGTCAGAGCACAATGAGCGTCCAGTGTGGGCCCTTGGACAGGGTCATGGGAACACCTGCCACAGATATAAGTCACTTTGGATAAAAGTGTCTGCTAAGTTACACTGTAACAAGTTGGTCCCTTTATAATCTCATAAATATGCAGACATTAGCATCTGTTACAGATAGAGAGCAGAGGAGAGAGACTGTGATAGGACCAGAACAGGTTTATACCATACGTGGCATGCTGTCTGGGCAGTATCTATGTCTGTAAGGCACACAGCGTGGGCAGGAACAGTTGTGTCCTGCTCATTTTTATTTTCATGAAATAAGACAAAAAAAAAATGAGTTAAAAAAGATGTTTCAGTGGCTTCAACCACATGGAAAAATCCAAAGTAGAAACTGGAGCACAAAATCATTTTTTTGCAATTTAATCAGGTGCAGAGGACTTACTCTCAGTTTTCAAGATTCAGTGTGCATGGAAATGTTCGTCCTCTGCACCTGGTTAAACTGCAGAAAGTAATTTTTGTGCTCCTGTTTCTTATTTAACTTTGCCTGTGTGTTTGAACCCATTGCAACGTGTTTTTTACATTACTGGTCCTTTCTGAGAGCATGGACCTCCACCTGTACAGGGGCTAAAGTGCATGAGACTCCTTCAGGATTTTAGTTATTTTGAATAAAATTCTAGTTAGTTAATGCACTGGGATCACCAGATTATGTGGGCCAGCTATGCTGCATTTGTTAACTATAGCCTGGCATTTTCTGGCTTTTGAAAATAAAAGGTAACCTTGTGAAGCTCATGTCAAGTGGTCGAGGGTTTGCTGATGTTTGAAACACTAGCAATTGTGGTACAGCTCACAGCAGAGTGTCGAATTCTAAGTGATAAACATTTCTGAGTTGATTTCAAAAGAATAATTCTAACTCCATGCAGAGTGAAATGGTCTTCAGTGATGGAGTTATTTGACAGTGTTGATCCATTCAGTGTTACCTAACTCTGTTGAGACAATTGATCTCAGCACCACCTATTCCATTTCAAATCAGGTGGGTTGATTTCCCATCATGCCCTTGGGCAGAGTGTTTAGACATCTCTAAATGTTCAATGTTGTTCTGTGATCACTGCTTGGATTCCTCACCTCATGTTTCTGATGAATTATCTTGATGTTAAACACTTCTGCACCATGAGTGAAGTTATCCACTAAGTTAGTCACTTCCTGTCTGTGGCAGGGGTTGGTCTACAATAAAGGGGGGGGGGGGGGCAGACTTTCCACTCAGGGCATAGTATTCTAGTGTTGCATCTGTCTTTAAGGCTCCATTGTTTATATAATACTTTTTTTCTGCAGCTTTTCAATGTGAGGTGGTAATCTTTTCCAAGTATGAGGAATGCTTTGCACTACGTAAAAGCGTTAATTTCATCAAATAAAACTATCACTAAAATTGTTTGTTGACAGCCTTTTTTGCCATGACAAAAACTAGACTCAGGCTAACAAAAATAGATCTGTGCTGACTAAAACTGATAAAAAGTAATGCAAGGGAATAAATACTTGGACTAAAAGAAGGACAAAAATGTGAGTAATTTTATGGAGTAAAACTTAAATGAAATGTTTTTAAGTTTTCGTCGACTAAAACTAGACTAAAACTAAAAAGGGTAGAAATTACTAAAATGTGACTAAAACTAAAAGGCATGAAATCAAAAGACTAAGACTAAAATTAAAAATAGCTGCCAAAATTAACACTGCTACGTAATTAACTAAAAATCTAGATACCTGGAATGTATTTATTTTGGATTATTTGAACTCAGAAAAAGTGTCAAATTCAACATTGTCAACATTGTACAAGGTAACACATTTGGTAAATGTGTTACCTCCTACAATACTTACTCATTTTGGTTTCTTTTATATAGCAATAGGTAAAACTGCAATGCCAATATTACACAAATTAAACAATTAAATTCTGGTGAACCTGGGACTGTAGCTGACTATTTGAAAGCCTGCAGAAAGTCTGCAAAAGACCTCAGCATACTGCACATGCTGCAAACTGCACTCATATGTTGTACACCTTCCAGTCAGTCACTATTTTACAGTACGCTTGGCCTGGCTCAGCTGGCTCCTGGTGTCAGAGAACAGAGATAAACATCAGCCCAGCTAACAGCTCTACAGTGTGGGTCAGGTATGAGGGCATATGCCGGTTTGACACTTCGCCGAGCAAGCCATGACCCTGTATTGATGGCCATCATCCCAGCCTGAGAGAGGCCCACACACCATCTCTCCAGGCATCCTCCCAGCTGGCCCCAACATGATGCACACAGCTGCCCCCAATGTCTGGACCAGCACACCTAGTCTAGAAGGAGGTATCTACTAAAAAGAGCTTACAACTGATTAATTGTGATGTTCACGATTTTCATAGAGATAAACATTTACCTGTGCCTATGAAATGACTCAGAGAAAGTTATTTTGCATCAATGCACCACAAATGAAATAGAGCACATACAGTGCTAATGGCGCTTAATCCTTCTTAGGGGATCTGTTGAAGTGTAAGCCATGCTTGTCTCTCTAGGGAGCAGCTACGAATGGTGGGCATTTTGAAAACAGCAAAGGATTCTGCAGGAAGACACCTTTAACAAGATACACAATAAAACTCAAATCTAAGTCATTTAGATTATCTAACACATCGTCAAAAAAAAAATCTAATGATGCATTTTAATGGTTGTAGGTCTTGAAATGAACCAAAATATCCAAATCTATGAGTGCACCGACTCAGCAAGTCAAACTTTTTATCAATATCTTAATATGAGACAAGCTGCTTACCTAGACTTTTCATCTAAAATTAGACAATTGAACGTGGTAGGACTAGAGTTGTTGCAGTGTCTCTATCAAGTCTAAGGGAACGGCCTGTTTTTACCTCTACAATATTCAAATGTGCGTACCTGTGTTACAGAAGACTCCAGTGTATGCTGACAGGCTGCAGTCACAGTTGAAGCCGTTGGCTCTCTCCACACAGCGGCCCTGGTTCTGACAGAGTGACCCGTAGCTGCTGCAGTGACCTGGACAGCCTGGTCGAACCCCTGGTGTGATCTTTGCTCTCTCCTCCAAATCAAGCGTGACGCCGTTCAGCTGCAGAGAGCGTATACATCCTCGAAAGCCCTTCTGCCTGGACGCCGTGCCTCCTGAAAGAACAAAAAAATATACCACATTTACTCCTCCTGATCTTGTGTTTGTGAGCTAATATCATATTCAGTCAACATCAAAGCATGAAGAAATCAAAGCTAGCATCCCCAAAACCAAGATAGAATAAATAATCCTTTATCTTTTCTCTTTGTCTTAGCCTTTGTCTCATTCTTTTGTGTGCTGACACTTCTCTGGGCTTTCTCTCTCTTTTGTTTTCCATTTCTCCTCCTCCTGTCATCTGCAGCAGATCTTTGTGTCGCCTCTGCTCCCACACCAGCTCCAAACTGTCAACACTCTTCTCTGGAAATGTCACAACAATAAAACCGCTCAGAGGCAATATGCTGGAGGTGGAGAGCAGAGTAAGGATATACCTTATATCAGTTGACTCTGGGTCTGCGACCGAAATCCCACGCTGAGTCCTCACTCCCTGTTCCCTTTACAGTGATTGTCTATAGTGGACTATGTACTTTTCTCATCTGCACAATAAAATACAATTTCAGACACGTCTGCAGACAGTGATGTGACGCTGTCTCCCAATTAGAACTTGTAGCAACGGCTGAAAGATGACAGAAAATATTTCCCTGAAAATTGATACTAAACACAAAGTATTACACTGACAGAGTTTTTACCAAAATAATGAGACCTATTGTCATGTCATATCCTATTTATTTGTGCATACTCATGCCTGCAATCATCACTAATAGAAAAGTGTTACTTTGTTGTAATTTTGTCACACTTTATTTTAAAAGAGTGTGCTTTTCTTTAATAAATGCCTCAAAACATGACCTGCCCTGCGTTTCTGTGGTTTCAGCTCTCTCGTGTTATACTCTCTTCATCTGTCTGTGATGTATGAGAGCAGTCAAACACCAATTTCTACCCATTTAAGCTTTAAACCATGATGCATGTTGGTAAACATTGTTGGGCTAGTATCCATCGGTTGTCCACTGTTTGCCACAATGTATTGTGGGATACAAGTGCAGAATATAAGGTCTAAAGATACTAACTTGGACTGATTTTGGGCCCAGCGTAGCTCTATTTGTAATCCCAGGATCCTGTATGCTTGATGGGGGGGGCATGAAGTGGGGAACAGAGGTAGGGAATGAATAGGAACTAAGGAAGGTTAGTACTTTACAGCTCTAAATTGACCAATTGGAACATTTCTACATAGAGGAGTCTTGACGTAAGCAAGCAGCAACAAGAGGCCGGTGCATAATGTAAGAAGAGATTAGCGTGGATGCTGCTAAAGCGCCAGTTTTATCAGAACTTGATGACATTTCTTTGTTAAAAGAAGAACAAAGAACAGCAGTGAGTTGTTTTCTTTTCAAAAACGACAAAAGATGTACTGACATGTCTACAGTCGCCATGGTTCACGTTATGCAGTTCTTTATGAAGTTTACGCCTCGATAGGGGCGTAGGCACAGCTCGTTAGCGGCTCGTTTGCTGCTCTGATTGGCCCGTAAAGATGTGACAGAGAGAACGTTCATCCAATCACCCACTGAGTTTTTACTTCAAAGGCTCTGCTCTTTTTCAAACGCTGTCTGTGAGTGGTTTTCCAGATGGATGAGTGAAACAAATCCATCTGGCGTGCCAGGCTACCAGTTTTACTGAGCTGGGGCAAATGATCTGGATCTCTTAAAAGAGCTCTCTTACCACTGCTCATCCTGGCTTTAGATGGCAGCTTTTCCTGCCTATTGCTGTGTCTGTGTCATTTTTTTTTGTTACTTTTTATTTTTGCCTGTATATTTCACTACTATCAGGACACAAAAGTAGCTGTAGAATAAGGAATGCTTTTGTCTTTGCATTTTGAATTCTTGGTATAGTCGTAAAAAGCTCAACATGAAAACAGTCTGGCTTCAGACCGTTCATCTCTGATGACCACTCATCTGAGACGCCATATATCTCTGAGCGGAAATACATGTTAAAACTTTCAAAATAAAATCTGATTCAAGCGTCCATTTAGGATAAGGGTTAGAGGTAAATGTACACTAACAAAGCAGCTACATATCTAACTAAGTTAGCTATGTTTGTTAAAGCTGTTAACTATAAATAATGGCTCTACATAGTAATGTAGCAATGTAGCAATGTAGCAATGTAGCTAAAGCTAAGCTCCCAAAGCAGTTGTTATCTATTTAGCTATGCTAGCCTAAGCTACATTTCCTAAAGCTCACTTTGCTAAAGCTAACTTGGCTCAAGCAGTAACATTATTTACATAGCTAGTATAACTATGGTAGCTTTAGCTAAAGCTAATGAAGCTAAAGCATATGTAACTACTTCTAAAATGGGTCTATACACAATTTAATCCTGGATATGAGCTGTGATCTTTTCTCTGTTGTATTTATGATATTTTTCTAAGTCTGTAATGTTTGCAGTGTGGTTATTTCATGAATGTAACTGCTAGACTTTCTTATGAATAAAGCTGAATTTAAAAATCTGTTCTTCAACTGGAAATAAAGTGTACTGGCAAAATACAGCATTTCCTTTCTGAGATACACAGATGAATGGTCTGTTAGAGTGGCTGTCAGAGATGTACAATCTGCAGCCAGACTCCTCTCCAAAATGGCCTTTTTGGCAGCATTTCTCTCTGAGGAAATCAATTCTTGCCCCACAGTGGGAGTTCTTAGAAGCTGCATGGCATCATCTGCAAAGAACCAGTATCTGCATGTAATTATATGAGAATGCACAGGATAAAGCCAGACACACGAAGATAACATTAAACAGTGCATATATAGTGTCTCTAGTGTGTCTTTGCTGATCAGAAGTGCAGGCTTCCTCTCCTTTTCGCTACATCTCTCTGCACCATCATTTCTAATAGCCACAAACCAGAGGACTGCACAAAAACATGAAAAATAAATGTCCACCTTTGCACACAAGTCCATACTGCTCCCATTTCAGACGTCTCAGCAGGGGTCCAAACCTGACACCTTGTCATTTCTGTAAAGATCATAGATGGAAATAGTTTTCATGCTCACGGCTCAGACGTGTCGGGGCTTCAGTCTCAGCCTTCACAGCTGACAGCGTCCTGCTGTTCCATCAGCAGCAGCAGATCTAACACCAATAAATCACTGAGCTCTGTTCGGTCACATGGCTTTCACTGTTATAAGAAAAAATGCTTAAACCATACAATGTATTTATTTTATTTAACATGCATCAAGCTAAAGAGACAGAACTTTTGTGCCTTCTTTAAAAAATTCACTAAAATACACACCACAAAAACTTAAAACCAGGTGTTTTTGTCTACCATATAGTTAGAAATACAGCATCAGAAGTGGGACTAATTTGTCTTATAAGTTGGGCTTGCAAATAAGCTATCCATCCATTTGCTATACTGCTTATCCCTTTGGGGGTCGCAGGGGGGGGCTGCAGCATATCCCAGCTATCATTGGGCGAGAGGCGGGGTACACTCTGGACTGGTCACCAGTCAATCACAGGGCTGACATAAACAAACGACCAGGCACACTCACACCTACAGCCAATTTAGAGTGATCAGTTAACCTAATGAGCATGTGTTTTGGTGGTGGGAGGAAGCCAGAGTACCCGGACAGAGCCTAGGCATGCACAGGGAGAACATCCAAACTCCGCACAGAAAGGCCCTGACCAGGAAGCAAACCAGGGACCTATACCATAGTTAGTTATAATGAATCCCTCTGCTTTTATTTTGAAAGCAAATAAGTAACTCAAGTGTTTTATTATATGATTGGAACTAAAACTGCATTGAACTAAAACAGATGAGGAATTATCAGCTATAAACATTTATTTTGCTTAGCTATATACTGCATTTTCACTGCAATTGTACATGTCCCTCACTTTCTATTTCAGTCAGGAACACTCTCGTCTTACATTTCACCATTTTATTACAAAATGGATGTAAAGTTTTATTTGGTGGAGAAGGCTCTGAAAGGACAAATTTTTATTTGTCTTGTGCTTAGTGTTTTTAATGCTATTTAACTTTCTTAAAGCACTTTGGTCTCCTGTTGGATGTTATAAGGGCTATAGAAAAAAATACATTTATATTTGCATGTGCACCTGCGTGTGCACAAGCTTTTACAAATCTTCAGCATGCATTTGACATGCTACGAGATCAGATTTATCAGTTGCAACTTTTTCTAAATGCAGACAAAGCTAATCTCAGTTCTCTTACATCTTCAAGAACAGCTAAAAGGACATTGTCCGAGGAAACTGCTACTAAAGGCACCTGGGGAATTGAGTTAAGTTCAAATTTTTAGGGTTTTTATTCCAGCATAATTAGTATGTTGCTATGAAGCTGACAGTTTTATTGTGATTTTACTACAGGAACAAGTTCTGTTTCTCCTTATATGTCCAAAAGAGACTAGTTGAGTCGACCTTTTAACCTTTTCTTGACTATGGGGATGTATTGTGCAGGAATGCCTCTGTGCTCTGTCTTCACATATCGGATAGTGTGTATTGTGGAGCTCAGACGTTTATCACTACTTGTGCATTTCTTACTCAACATTTGTGCATCTGAATTTATAAATCTGCTGAAATCCTCTTAATTGACTGAAAATCCCTTTTTTTGGCACCTTGTGGAGTGCTGCCTTTGCAAGAACATCATAACTGAAATATAGTGAAGTCTAACAATAATGAGTTCTTTAGAAACAAGAAAAATCAGTTGAAAATCTCTTGTAAAATGATGATAATAAAAATGAAACCAAAGGCAACAGTACTTCATTAAATTCTACTGCTCATGTAAAGTTATTTCAGGACACTTTGTGAGGAGTTGTTGTCTGGTCTAACAGATAAAAATAGCCTGATACTTCAGTATTTAGACTCTTAGTATAATCTACAGACAGCCATGAAACCTTCTGGAAAGTCTGGAAAGTTTGAACGACTATACAAACTATAAAGCTGTTTAGCTACTCTTAAATCCAGCAGAGCTCAAACAAGGAGGACTGCGTCTCGACAAGGAGCACCGACGGTTTTACAGTCATCACCTCAGAGAAGGTGAGATCATTTCTAAAAAGCATAATGAGGGATTTGTGGAGTCGAGTTCAGAAGTAAAAGATCAAAGAATCCAAATATGGATTAACTTTACCTCTGACCAAAAAAGCTAAGCTTTCAGTTAGACCTTTGAGATCAGTGAGAGCTTCAACCTCATACAACCCGTCTGCGCTGTGAGAGAAGACACTGCACTGAAGCATACAGTGTGAGAAAAACAATTACTGATGCAGAGATCAAAGTGAGTGGCAAAGGCAAAGCATGTGGCTTCAAATACAAAGAAAACTCGACCTGCAGGCCCAGGAGTGTAGATGGAGAAGTTTAAATGAAAAACCGAAGAGCTGATGGAGCAAAATTTTAAACTTAACCACAAATCTAGTAGAGCTGGTAAACTGGAACCACTATGGTGGTTTTATGCCCCAGTGTCAGGCAGTGAAAGTACAGTGGTTGGTCAAGAAGGACTGGGGTGGTTTCTGTGGTTACTTAGAAGATCTGTAGAAAGCAAAGGATGAACATGAGGCCCATTGACCTTGACATTCTTCATCCAAAGTCAAATAAGTTTTTCCTTGAGTCATAGTAGACATTTGGTCAAAGTTTGACTAACAGTCTGTCAAAGTTTGGCTAAGATATTGGATTCACAAGCATGACATAAACATCAGGCCCAATGAAGCTGACCTTACCAAGAAAATCTGATCAGTCAGTCAAGCGTGAAGAAATCCCTTAAAGAGTTCAAAAGAATTTGGCATGACAGGGACAACAGACGCATACACATGAGGCCCACTGATATTGATCTTTGGCCTAAAAACTCCAGAATGTCAGTTCATCCATTAGTCAGGGTTTACATTTATACAAAGTTTGAAGACAATTTCCCCCCTTGTTCTTTAGAAATTGGGTTCACAAGCAAGGGATGCACATAAGGCCCAATGACATTCACCTATAACTTAAAATCATTTAAAGACGTCCAAAAACCAGAGTGGTTATTTGTGGTCAGTTAGAGAAAGTACCTTAAAAACTCTTGGAATATGGCATACAAAAATCCTCCAAACTTTTCTTTACATATTGCATTGGCAAGTAAGAGATGAACATGAGGCTTAATGACATTAACTTTGACATCCACAGTGTTGTCTGAAAAATGCTGCTGGTTCATGTTTGATCAAGAATTGAGTGCAAAGCTCAGCGAAAACCCCTCAAAGAGTTCGTAAAATATTCCAACAATGGGCAAGGAATGAACATGAGGGCAACTGAATGTGATCTTTGGCCTTAAAATCAAACCAGTCATGCTTGACTCCAAGTGGAAATTACTGTAAAGTTTGAAAAACAAAACCCTACAAGCTTTCTTAATATATTGCATTAACAAGCCAGGGATGAACATGAGGCCCAGTAGCATTATCATTTCATTGCATAAAGCAGTTAATTTATGTTTAATTCCGAGTGGAAACTGTTGCAAAGACTGAAAAAAACCTCAACCCAGTGATGCTGCCATTTCACCTGACAAAGCAGTCGGTTCATGCTTGAGTTTGAGCCAACAGTTGTGCAAAAAAACAACCTTAGAGTATTATTGAAATATTCCATACAAAAGCAAGGGATGAACATGAGGTCCAATAAATTTAACCATTGAGCAACCATTACAGTCATGCTTGATTAGAGAAATTATTGCAAGTTTAAAAAAAGCATTCAGAGTAATCCAACCCTTCCTTGAGCCCTGCAGCTGGTGTTACTAAAAACAGGAGCTTAAATGGTGATTAAGAAATAATCATCATCTCCAGCATCACTGAACTCTTTGATCATTAATTAGATCCGGCGTGTTTTACTGCATAATGCCCTGCTTTTATGTCAGGACTCCTCTCATGTCTCTGTGCTGATGATGGCTGAGGCTGGAGGCCTGCTGTCTGGTTGTCCATCCATCTGTCCCAGTCTTGTGAATCCTTACATCTCAAAACCGGACATTGCTTATGAATGCAATATCACAGGGATACTTTGGAAATTTTCTTAAGTCTTTGAAAAAAAAAAAGATTTTCTTTAAACTTTGCACCAAAGTCAACTCTGACCCAAAGATGACTGATCCCATTTTGGTGGTCAGAGATCATTGCCGTCAGGCCTCATGTCCATCCCTTGCTTGCCAATGTCATATTTCAGTAACACGAGTGGATTTTCTCTTTGCACAAACGTCCATTCTGACTAAAAAATGAACCAACTGCATTTTAAAAGGTAAAATGTCAATGCCACTGGGGCTCATGTTCATCTCTTGCTTGGTAATGCAAAATTTTGGAATGCTTGGAGGGTTTTCATAAACCTTTATGAATTTCCACTGGCTGTTGAAGGTCAAAGGTCAAATTCTTTGGGTCTCATGTTCATCCCTTGCTTTTGTATGGAATATTACAAAAATGCTCAAAGGATTTTCTTTAAAAAACTGCTTTAATGCTCACTCTAAGGCATGAAACAGGTGTATTTTCTGAGCTTTGCACACAGTCCACTCTGGATTGCTAACAATATTTTGGGGTCATCCCTTACTTGTAAATGCAATACTTTAGTAAGATGAAAAAGATCTGAAAATTCCTTCAGAAACTTACAATGACCTTAAGAACAATGAATGCTATGAGCCTGTATTTGTGGTAAATACCAGAAAAAAATTACAATGCTCATGTATAAGATGAGTCCACAGGGATGCCACATGTTACAAAAATGACACATTTCTCATAAGACCTCAATAATTACAGTCTGCACTTGCTACTGTTCAATTCATCCATTGAGAAACTTAAAGACACTCAATCATTTACAATTTAACCTCTACAAACAACAAGTGTGTAAGGATCTGAAATGTCTATTTTTAATGCAAAGTCTCAGACTTATGTCTAGTCTTTACTCAGGTATTTATGAAAATAGAGGTTTCCCTCTGTTTAAAGAAAATACTGTTGCATTCTGTAAAGACCACATCATGTCCACAGTAGTCTGTAGTCATTTCTCTACAATGACCATTTCATTTTCAAAGCTGTCCCAAACTGGGTCTTCTCCAACACTGCTACCAGAAAAAAAACTGATAACTGCAAGATGTAGGCCCACCTAGTAACTCTCCTCCATTTCCACCGATTTCTAACCACTGTTGTTCACTTTGGGCATTGCACCTGATTTTTGCATGTTATGTCATACAAGTTATACTTTCAAATAAGATTCACTCATCAATCTTTAATCATATCTATCTTACCGATTTTAAGCAGTAATATAAGATTCAGCATCTATTCTTTGCTTTTTGTCTTGTTATTAACTTAATACTACATTCAGTATATCTTTTGGTTTGCAATGTTTTGTTTAATTAAAAGACTAGGATGGAAAAAAAGACAGATTTTCTTCAAATATGCAGAAATTTATTTGCAAAACAAAACATTTTACTGTGACTGAGAAAGAAAGTTGAAGGTTAGGGTTTGTGTCTTTTAAGTGAGGCAGCAGCGACCTTCATAGTCCATAAAGTACGTCAGTGGGAGAGCAACTGTGAAGCATGTGTAGCTCCACAACTAGGCCTGGATGATGAACATCAAGAATGTAATTGCAATTTTTTCCCCCAATATCAGGATTTAATATGCATCTATTTTAGATTCCTCATCTTATGTGTTGTCCAACAAACACAAGCAATAAGTCCTTCTATATCAGTGGTTCCCAACCTTTTCACCACTGAGCCCCCCCCCATGTATTTAATCAGAGCTGTGCCCCCCAAGGACCTACACAAAAAGAAAAAGACATACTACTGTCAAAAATACTGATCAGTTAGAATTTTTTCCTCATTTAAAGCCAAATGACTTTTGTATGACCATTCATGTGTTTTATCATGATTTTGTTACTCCATTCCTACTTCTTTTAGCTGCCATCAAATTCAAAATGAACTAATATTTTACATGAATGGTAAAATGTCTCAGTTTTAATGTTTGATATCATGTTTATGTTCCATTATGAATGAAATGGGTTTATGGCATTTGCAAATCATTTCAATATCTATTTTTAATTAAATTTTACACCGCTCCAACTTTTTTGGAACTGAGTGTGTAAACATAACCACCTATGTGTGGATTAAGCTTAAATGTTAGTCAGAATTAATCTTTACATTTGAATCGTGTTTGCATTTCCAGACGTGCCCTCTGAGCACCAAAATCACACATGACAAAGATGCAATTGAATATCTGAGAAAACATTTTCAGAGGGCTTCTGCTTGCTTTGCAGCATATTTATGGGCAATAAAGCCATTTTGCTTCTGTAGATGTATCAACTATTTGTAAAACTGAAGCAGAACAATAGGGCTCTTCAGCTGTTTCCAAAGCAAGACAGAAACTTGATACTATTTACAGAAATATCTCAACACACCAGTCAATATGGAGACCAGAACAGCACCAACAAACTGCAGCTTATCTTTCCACACCAGGCAGTGCAACAAGCTCCCTGCAACAAATGCAAAAATCTCTACTAAATCTGCTGCATGTGGATATTTTACACCTCCAAAATATCAGCCAATAAAGACGCTGGAGAAGCAATCGCATGGCTTATAAATCCAGGGAGGCAATAAAACACACTATTAACCGAAACAATGTAATTCAATGCCTTATAAATCTGCAGAAGGTATAATTAAGTCTCATAAATATACTGTTTATGGAGGCATGGCGTATGAATTAATAGTCAACATCGCTTTATTAATTCATACAAACACTTTCAAATAAATCTGTGAAAGTATGCTGCAGTTGATAATATAGTTTATGTAATTAAAATGCAAACTGAGATTAGAAATGCAAACAAAAGCAAACATTTTTCCTCATGAATTCATTGAGGAAGGGGTACTTCATGAATAAATAGTTTGTACAGCAACACTATGGCTCATAATTGCACACTGTTTAAATCTTATTATACACATATTGTCTTCAGGCACACAGAAAAAGCCTTCAGCAACTCTCTCAAGGACACTTTAATTAAGAAAAACATCATTACTGTCTCTGTTTTTGCACTAAACACAAACTTCTTCATACCTGCATGTAGAAACAACATCATCAAACTGAGTGTTTTAATAAACACAACCAGGAAAAACAGATCCTTTACCTAACAAATCTATCAGACTTGTACCAGTGAGGTGTAGTCATGATGTATTGGTGTTCACTTGGTGACCTCAGAGCAGATTATCAGCTAAACACACTCAGCCAATCAATACTCAGCTCAATTCTCCTGCTGCTGCCGCTCCTGCATCCAGTCCCATCGGTGTTTGTTGGGTTGTTTTCCCTCTGCACCGTGTGTTTACTGATATGAAGTGACAAACCTAATATTTGCAGGATTATAAAAACTGATCAATGATGGATTTTGCTCCTTTTTCCTCCTGCAGGTCTACAGATAGAGTCCCGGGTCAGACAGTGGAGTTTATTAGTGGTATTGAACTGATGAAGTTGAGATAAACCAGGATGCACTATTGATTATGGTTGTATTTGAGATTTTGAGCAAGCTGATGGTTAATTACACGAGTCCAAATAATCGTTTACAAGCTCAGGTTTATTTAGGACCCCTTACTGCAACAACGCATCAAATTACTTATAAGGGGCTTTCTGGTGAGTGGAAATGTTAATCATTGTTGAGACAATCAATCATGGTGCTGGGATAAGACTGGTTATATTTGCAAAATGGTTTAATCCCTAATCACACTCATAGACATGGATTATGCCCCACCGTAGTCAAGCAGCCATGCAAACAGCTTTTAAGACTACTAAATGCCACATCAAACACAACAAACAAAGCTTATGTTAGCTGTGTAGGCTGTGTAGGCTACATAGCTAACATAGCTAAAGCTAAGCTAACAAAATAATAAACATAATCTATGTAGATATGTGAGCTTTAGCTACGTTTGCTAAAGCTAATTCCACTTAATTGCCTTGAGTTTTAATGTTAATTATGTAGCTAGCGTAGCCATGATAGCTTTAGCTACGGCTAACGAAGCTAAAGCGAGTACTGTTCATGTAGCTACTTCTAAAACAGGTCTAGACCTAATTTAATACCCGATTAGATGTCTGACCTTTTTCTCTGTTTCATTTGTGATCTTAGTTTGGGATTAGGTTATTTCGCAGAAGTAACTGCCGGTATTTGTTAATGGAATGAATACGTTGTACCGGAAAATCACGGCATGTCTGTTCTGACAGAGATGGGGTCTCACATGAACGGTCTGTGAAAGGTGCCGTCAGAAATGAACGGTCTGCAGCCAGACTGTCTTGATTGAACTGAGTTTCCATTAATGCCATTAATGTGTGCCGGAATTACCCCAAGTCTGTTTGTCTACCTGAGGAAGAAGAATCTTAACCCTGCTTTACATGGTAAGATAGTAGCACACTGTAAACAGCAACATGAATTCTACTCAGAAACATTGAGTTGAATTAATTATTGGTTTTTGTAACCTGTTCTAAATACTTACTATAAACAAGTTACTGGTACTTCTTGGCTGTAACAGCTAAAGGGCTCAGTTTACTCTAATTTACTTGTGTTAAACAAATTAAGTAAAAAGGTGATTAAAATGGAGTTGTATTTCCTTAAAAATCCACAACAGTGATTTCAACTCTGTTTTCATGAGGTGATAGAACTCATTTTAGTTTTAAGTGAACAGTACTCAAACAATTGAAGTATTTTTATTATAACTCAAATTATCTGAGCTATGTCAAATCTGCAAAGTTTACCCAGAATGCCTTTGGGCACTAAACCTTTATGCACCATTAGTGAAGTTGTTGTCTGAATTTCAGAGGTCCTATCTACGGGTGGCGCTGTTAATGTCAATGAATGTTGAATGGCACACCGACATTCATGAAATATCAACTACTGGTTCAGTGGGTCACTCGGCGGTTTTTGAAAATGGTGGCACAAGTTAGTCCTCCTTAGGTGTAATGATAACTAAAAAAAAAAAAAACTTTTTAGTGAGCACTACTTCACTTTTTAAGGTTATCAGTTGACTATGATATTTCTATGAAGTTATCGGTGTTGACAGTGCACTAAAAATATTAAGTATCGCACACTCAAAGTAGATGATTTAGCCGAAGTCCTGCAAAATCAAATTAAAAATTGAATCTCAGGTTTGAGCACTTAAAATAACTAAGTTTAAACCAGTAGTGAATACTTAAAAGGTTCATTTAGAACAGGGGTTTTCAAAGTGTCGGAGGGTGAGCCTCCCTCAAGAAGAAATTATTTATTTGGTGGACCCCCATCTGCATAAAGATAAAAAAAACAACCACAGTTTCAAACATTTATGTCTAATCTTTAAAGATTTTTAAAATTAACATATTTTTGATATTTTGGTCTGCAAATGTCCTTAAACATTTGCCTTTCCCTCTTATTTGGTGGGAACTATGCATTTTCATTTGTACAGTTGATGCAGGGTTGCATAATAGCAGACTTTCCTTGCTTTTGATCAGTGCAGCTGCACTGATCAGTGACCGAAACTCCTTTCAAGTCCTCTTAAAAATTCCCCTGGTTTTGGTCACTAGACTTTTTGCTCAGTCTTAAGATGACCCCAAGGTTTACACAGCCTTATGCTGTCATTAGCTTGTACATCTTTGCAAATTAAACACTGTGACTTGAGCATCATTGGGACCAATGCAGGAAAATCTTGAATAGTTGACTCTATAGCATAGTCCCTAAAGTAACTATAAGTCTATCCATTTTGCTCCATGCACAGCAGAAGTTAGCAAACCAAATCACCTTTTTGTCTGGTTTATGGTTCCCACATCCCCTGAAGTTCTGTGACGCCCCCAGACAGAGAACAAATACTGCACATTAAAAATAAACACGTTTTTCTAACTCACAAAAGTCAAGTGTAGTTTACTTGTTATTTTTGATGCCACAATTTTCAATTTGTTTTTTTTAAGTAAGCTCATCTAACTTTATTTTAAAGTGCAGACAACATAAGGAAGAGAATATCTCCTCCTGTACTGGAGCTTACGGTGGGCTTTTATTGTGAAATGCTGCTTGAGCTACATGAACTTCTGGGGCTCTGTGAGACTGCAGAGTGGTCATATATCCAAATAAGATTTTATCATTTTAAGGTTTTTTGTGCAATCCATGGATCTTAATCAATATAATATGTCTGGATTAAAACTTACTGGCTTTTGGTTGTGGGGACCCTTTAAAATGCAACAGGACTCTTTTTGTTAAACTTGTATGGTCATTAGAGAGTACAAAAGAGCCTAAAATGGTAACTTAAACTTAACTAACTAAAAACTGTTATTTTTCAGAAGTCTGACAGATGCATATATTGTGGCTGCTGTGGTACCTGAATGTTGTAATGGTTCACATAGTCAGAATCACAGGAATCATAACTTTCCAGTGATATATAGCACGAGTGATTCTTAGTCAGTTTTGTAAATAATCCTGATGATGACCCAGGGGCAGACTATCAGACTTTGGAGTGGTGGTCCAACGCTAAGTCTGATCTTGAAGCATTCCTTTGTTAAAATTCCAGCACTAATGAAGGCTCTAAGCAGGTGCTTCACATGTTTATGCCTCAGGCTTGTTCTCACCTTGACTGCAAGGGTAATTTTGTTGAATTACTCTCAGTAAAAATGATAGAAATGGCTTACTTGTATGTGAATTTATGTTCTACTTGTCTGTGTTTGGTAAAAAGAGTTGTCTGATGTGAGCTTAGTAGAGAAAATTAACGTTTTTGTAATCGAAAGAGAAAAGAAACTTGACTTCATGTTCTCCTACTGTGCTGCAAACTTAAAAAGGACCTGCAGAAACAGGAACACTGAGTTACAAAGTGGATAAGAAACAAGGGAAGTGTGTGGGAAGAGAGTGTCTCAGGGTTATGCAAAGACAAAAATCTTCCTAACAGACGTGAAACCTATCAAGTAGTGTAATGAGGCCTAAATGCACCAAGATGCTCCATTAAGAGACTTATTTCTAATAATGTTTTTCAAGAAAAAGCAACAAAACAGCTTAACTATGGAGAGATTTTCTCCTGTTAAAGATGGACTAATAAATTCCTCACCTATGAAGAGCTGGCTGTTGAGCTGAAGGTGGAAGTGTCCATCAGCAGGAGCTTCCTGGGTCGCCGCTCGATATCCGTCCAGTTGCAGGGACGCCTCTTTGATGTTCCGCTCTGCTCGGACTCGATGCCAGCGGTTGTCGTTCAGCGGCGCATCTGACTCCACCCAAACCTCCAGCGGGCCGTTCCCCACATCGAAGGAGAAAACAACCTGAGTGGAGGCTGCATGAGGAGAGGGGATGAAGGTTAGGAGAGAGAGAAGGCTCTTCTTTATGCCTGTCAATCTATTCTTTTTTCATTTAATAACCTAGAACATAACTGAAACCCCTCCATAGGACCAGTGCTGAAGAGAACAGGTGTATTTTTCCATAAATATCTGATACAAATCCTCTCATTATAGCTGCATTATTTCACACAGCTCCTAAAGTCTGTCTAAGACGTACCAATACCACGTATGAGAGTAGACGCAGGAGCTTAAAAAAGCAGGCAGGTTAGACTGGTGTGTAATGAGTCTTAACAAGCAGATGGGAGAATGTAGACTCCCTGTGAAGTAGTTTAATTACCCGTTCACTAAAAACAACAAACACAAAGCTAACTGAGCCTCTAATGAAGCAGGCTGCTCAAAGTTCTCCCAGGATTACAACAAACAAAAGATCTCAGAGTGCAGCGAGAAGTTATGCGTTGAATATGTGAAAGAATCAGGCTAAAAGGGTTTTCTGAATCCTTTTCCCCCAGCCTGTTAGTCAGATTTTTTCTTCTAGTACCTCTAGAAAAAACTGTGAATTACATGTGCTTAAGCTCTTGACAGTTTTCAATCATTAACTCTTAATAATTCAAGGAGTCTGGGATGTTTTTACATAGTTCAGGTGTACAAATCCATCAAACAAAACATTCTTATGGGTCCTGATGTAAGGAAATCCGTTTGTATGATCACAATATTGTGTGTATACTGTTTTTGTCTATCAGACAACCTCTGTGGTTTTGTTTTCTGCTTAAAGAGTTGGTATAATTTCTATCCATAAGATAGGCTAGCCACACTACACAATTTTAAGCCTGATTTGAGGCCAGATTTGCCTCCCCTCCTGAGTGAAGGCTTGGATACACCCGGACAGAATTTCATCCTGATTCTTCTCTTTGTTTTATGATTTTTTACTGCATCTGTAACACATGCCAGAACAGCCTGTTGTGGAGGGACAGCCAACCGAGGATATCGATGGTCCTCCACGTTTGTTACTATTCTAAAGTCACGTTTGACCATACAAGATTTAAGATTATCATAATATTTTATAAATCATTTAGTCTGTGGCCAGCCATAGCTTAAAGTTTACACAGCTAAAAATGAACTAGCTCATAATGAAAGTTATTTAAATAATGAACTAAGTAGCCCATGGATCAAAAAGGAACTGGTTAACATATATCAATAAAACAGACATTAGTATTTTTTTTTCCCTATTTTACAGGGCTTTTTTAATTCTGGTATAGAGGTGTTATGAATAGTGGTATGTGTTTCAGGACTTCAGCTCAAAGGAAATGATCTTTTGTTTTCCTGGTGTTTTACTGGCGTACATGGGACAGAAACAACTGCATCCAGAGAGGAACAGTCAGACAGGGAGGAAGAGAACCAGATGGAGACTGCGCATGATTTAACACTGCTAATGTTCTGAAATTAATAAAGAGTACACACAGCCTACCTGATTCAAATCTGGATATTCTGTAGGGCTATCAAATCTTTAGACTTCTTAGATCATGATTTAGGGCAGGGGTGTCAAACTCAAGGCCCGGGGGCCAAGTTAAACAGCCCGTGGAACAGTTAAATCCGGCCCGCAAGATGATCTCATATTTCTGTTATAACTGGCCCATCAGGATGAGGTCTGCAGATTTCCTCAACTACAAAAATGTGAACTTATCCTTGATGATTTAAGATATTCTTGTTAAGTCATAAAATCTGAAAAAGTAAGGAGTAAAAATAATTAGATAAGAAGTCAGGAATGTGCAAAAGAAATTAATTTGTGTTTTAATTTAATATTTTCAATTTTGCATCTTACAGTTAGAACGGAAATTAAGGATTTTGACTTTTAATTTCATACTTTGAGAATTTAAACTGATAATTTTCACTTCTCATGTAATGTTTTGTGCTTTAAGATTAATAATTCTATTTTTTATTTTTTTTTTACCTTTTCAACCAGTTATTTTGTATTTTATCTCATATTTTTAACTCCAAACTTTGACTTCATAATCCCATAATTTGACCTTTTAGACTCACAATTTATAAATTGGAGTTATATTTTGACTTTTAATTTCATGATTACAAATTTTATTTCATATTTTGACCTTTAAAATTCCTGATTTTGACTTTCTTTCTAATATATTTGCCTTTAAAAACATTATTTTTCAATTTCACGTTTTGATCTTTTTGAACTAATAAATTTACTTTTCTCAGATTATGAGCCTTTAAACTTTACTTGTTTTTTTTTTTTTTTTTTTTTTTTTTTTTACTTTTTACATTTCAAAATCATTTATCTTCAGTTTTTTCCCCTTATTTTTTTTTCTGGTGAAATGAGGTTGACAGTTTATGGTAAAAAAAGGTGACCCTGTTAGGCCCTCAGGTTTGACCTGAATCCAGAATCCAGCCCCCGCTGTGATTGAGTTTGACACCCCCGATCTAGGGGGTAGCTCAGTCTGTAAGGACTTGGGCTTGGAATCAGAGGGTCGCCAGATTAAGTGCCAGTTGGACCATACCTGGACTTTGGACTGGTAGCTGAAGAGGTGCCAGGTCTCTTCCTGAGTACTGCCAAAGTGCCCTATAGCAAGCCACTCAACCCCCGTCATGCTCCCACGGGATCAGCAAGGCCATTAGTACATGTCCATGGGGATCTTGTGTTCGCATGTAATTCTTCCTATGTGTGTGTAGCATGTTCTTCTTATCTAAGATCTCTATGGGTGTTTGCAGTTGATCTCTTTTCTCTTCACATTTTGCGTTTCACTGAGGATTTCTGTACTGCCTGACCAAGGGTTAATGTTTCCTGTTTAAATACAGACCTGCTTTAATGTGAGGGGGGTGGTTACTGAATACCAAAAGTTCACCTCATCCTTATGCTTTACTAACTAATCTCATAGCTTCCCTAATTGATTTTACCTAAATGGGTAGCTCAGTGATTTAACATGGGCTGTAATGTGTTACAGCCCTTGCATGTGCATGTGTAGGTTTCCCCTGCTTCCTCCAGCAGAGCAAAGACATGCTAGGTTGTTGGTTCAGTGGTGACTCTAAATTGTGTGTAGACTGTGTAAAAGTGAACGTGGCAGGTTGTTTGTCTCTGTATCAGCCCTTTGATTGACTGGTGACCAGTCCTGGATGTACCCTGCCTCTCATCAACTGACAACTGGGACGGTTCTCTCTCTGTGTGACCATGAATGGGACAAGTGGTACAGATAATGGATGGATAGTTGGATGTTTTAGCATTTTTGGAGCTTATTGCTACAAGAGCGGCTGTGAGAGACCTAATACACCTCTGATGATATCAGAAAAAAATGATGTAACAATGCCAGAGGTAAGATTTTATGCCAGGTACATCAGACAACATGAAAGAGAGCACACTACTGCTAAAGATAAATGAAAAAATGTGACTGAGTGCCCATCACCACACTAGCTTTCATTTAATGATGTAACAACTTGGAGTTAATAGGGAGACAAAGAATAAACAAAGTAAATCATGTGATGTATGACAAAGCCTTGGAACTATAAATAAAATATCAAAGTATCAACATAATCCATCGCTCTGGCAGAGTCCTCTCAGCATCTTGAGTCATGGCCAAAACAAGCTCCTCTGCTCTGTTGGTGCTGCCGTGTTTCAGCACCCTGGACAGCTCCTCAGTGCTGAATCTCTGTTTACTCCTCTCAGGGCGTCTGCTTGGCTCTCTCTGTTCTTCCAGACAACAAGAAAAGATTTAAGAGAGTGTAGGCCGGATAAACCACCATCCTTCATGCTGCGCTGCTGGAGAGCCAGGATGTTTTACTACAGGGGAACAAAGCTAGATGAAACAGTGTCCCGGCGTCCTCTAGTGACTCCATTTTTACAATTGTTCTCAGTCAGAGCCACAGTGTTACAGAGCGATCTGAGGCAGGTGGTAGTATTCAGAGCTGCTTCACCCACACTGACAATGATTTCTCTGAGGAGAGGTGCAGTTTGTGCAGCAGTATCCCACGGCAGAGTCTGTTTATGTGCCGTTAAATCCCACACTGAAAACAACTTCCTCTAAAGTGCAGCACAGCACACAAAGAACCAAAAAAAGGAACTGAAGCAAAAAGGCAAAGAGCTTCAGAAAGTAACAATCCACAATAAGGACCACATAAAAAGTTACAGTTACTTGCTAACAAATAAGCGGTTCTACTTGTGAAATAGATAGTAAATGGTTAATTATTAAGTAAGAAATCAGTGACAAAGTCATCACAATTTTAAATACTTGACACTTTTTTAATATCAGATACAATACAATACACCTGATTTTAGGGTTGGTAGTACCAAGAGTACCTAAGTGTAAAAAAAAAAAAAAAAAAATGTATACATTGGTATTTAAACCCAAATATGCCATCAGCACAGAGAGAGACATTGTGCAGCGGTGGGCGATCAAGATTCAGACTGAGTGCCTGTGGCCAAAACAGAGCCATTAATATGTAGAAAGAACATGTCATCTGATGATTGTTTCACAGCAGTTAAAGAAGTTAGAAACACTCCAAAACCTCTGCACAGACATATAGAAAGATTCACTTGTAGTGTAGAGTGACACTGGTGGAGGAGGAATGATGGGATGGAGCTGTTTTTCAGGGTTTGGGCTGGGCTCCTTATCTCCAGCCACAGAATCATCTTCACTACTTGTTTTTTTCACAGTACATGGCAAAACAGTCTTGTACTGTGTTTTGCAGTGAAAAGAAAAACATGGGCATCTGACTCAGTGTCCAAGGTATGGGTGCATGATGTTTACCACAGTTGGATTATGGATCCAAAAAATGCATCGGCTGTGTGGTAAGACCCTTACTCACTATTGCCCATTAACCGATGCTTCACTAGCAGTTACATCCAAATTTCTTCCCTAAAACTGTACAAAATTTTAAATACTTTATCCTAGTGGTTCCCACCCGTTTTCCCCATCTGTCTTTAATAAATGATGTGCTCCTTCATGACCAACATGAAAGAAAAATACAAGAAAATTAACATAAATTCTAACAGTTTCATAAACGAAACCCACATGAACTAAGCGTACATTTTAGTCTTATCAAAAGACCCTTTAATAAACTACTTATAATGTGTTTTTATGGCTTTAGTTCTAATGTGAAAATCTAATTTTGACAACCTCCAAGCAGACAGAGCCTCAGGCCCCCCTGAGATCTTAGGCACCCCCAATAAAGACTGTATTCAACAGCACTACTTCTACTAAGCAGTGTGCAATTTTACAGTGGGTTGCAACAGTATTTGTACCCCTTGAACTTTTCCACATTTCTTCATGTTACAGCCACAAACGTAAACATATTTTATTGGGATCTCATGTGATAGATCAACATAAAGTGGTGCATAATTGTGAAGTGAAAGGAAAATTATTATATTATACATGGCTTTTTACAATTTTTTTACAAATGAAACTGAAAAGTGTGGTGTGCAAAAGTACAGATTACACACAGGTGGACTCTATTTACTAGTTAGGTGTCTTCTGAAGGCGACTGGTTTTTATTTGTAAAACATTTGAAAGCCATGCATAATTTCCCTTCCACTTCACAATTATGTGCCACTTTGTGTTCATCTATCACACAAAAACCCAATAAAATACACTGCCTGGCCAAAAAAAAAAAAAAAAACTGTCCCCTGGATTTAACTAAGCAAATAGGTACGAGGCTCCTATTGAATATTTACTGCATCTTTTAGCTGGCAACAAGTTATTTAACCCCAGCTGATGCAATGAGTAACTTCTCATTTCTTAAACAACCATGTCAAAAGACACATCCTGTGTTCGTGGAAAAGATGTTAGTATGTTTAAGAAGGGTCAAATCATTGGCATGCATCAAGCAGAGAAAACATCTAAGGAGATTGCAGAAACTACTAAAATTGGGTTAAGAACTGTCCAACGCATTATTAACAACTGGAGGGATAGTGGGGAACCATCATCTTCCAGGAAGAAATGTGGTTGGAAAAAAATCCTGAATGATGGTGATCGGCGATCACTTAAACGTTTGGCCAAATCAAATGGAAGAAAAACAACAGTAGAACTCAGGGGTATGTTTAATAGTGAAAGTAAGAGCATTTCCACACGCACAATGCGAAGGGAACTCAAGGGATTGGGACTGAACAGCTGTGTAGCCTTAAGAAAACCACTAATCAGTAAGGCTAACCGGAAAAAAAAGGCGTCAGTTTACTAGGGAGCATAAAGATTGGACTCTGGAGGAATGGAAGAAGGTCATGTGGTCTGATGAGTCCAGATTTACCCTGTTCCAGAGTGATGGGTGCATCAGGGTAAAAACAGAGGCAGGTGAAGTGATGCACCCATCATGCCTAGTGCCTACTGTACAAGCCTGTGGGGGCAGTGCTATGATCTGGGGTTGCTGCAGTTGGTCAGGTCTAGGTTCAGCAACATTAGGGGCCCAAAGAATGAGGTCAGCTGACTACCTGAATATACTGAATGACAAGGTTATTCTATCAATGGATTTTTTTCTTCCCTAATGGCACAGGCATATTCCAAGATGACAATGCCAGGATTCATCCGGCTGAAACTGTGAAAGAGTGGTTCAGGGAGCATGAGACATCATTTTCACACATGGATTGGCCACCACAGAGTCCAGACCTTAACCCCATTGAGAATCTTTGGGATGTCCTGGAGAAGGCTTTGCGCAGTGGTCAGACTCTCCCGTCATCAATACTAGATCTTGGTGAAAAATTAATGCAACACTGGATGGAAATAAATCTTGAGACATTGCAGAAGCTTATCGAAACAATGCCACAACGAATGTGTGCTGTGATCAAAGCTAAAGGCGGTCCAACGAAATATTAGAGCGAGTGACGTTTTTGGTGGCGACTTTTTTTTTGGCCAGGCAGTGTATATTTACGTTTGTAATTGTAACACGAAGAAATGTGGAAAAGTTCAAAGTGTATGAATATTTTGCAAACCAGTGTAGCTAAACCAGCAGTCACTCATTCATTCCCTGTTAACCAGCAGTTAGTTACTCATTTGTTATGTTGCATTGATGCCAGATTTTGAGTACTTTATTGTGAAGTGTAACCCTTCGGAGGGTAACTATATATATCACATAACTAATTCAATGCATCTACACAGGCCATTTCACACAGTCCACATTACCCTGCCTGTAAATGAGCACCTTGTTCCAGACACAGCTCTGTCATAACCGTACAGGCACAAGGACACCTTGGCGGATAATACTGCTATATTTTAAATGACACTATCTATGGCAGGCTGTAAACATACATCTCACCTTCGCCACATTTCCATGGCACCCATAAAAATAAATAACACTCTGTTAGTTATTACTGTCATAATCCAAATGACACCCTGTTGCTACTATAAATATGGGCCTTGCACAAGAGGCCAGAATTAATGGAGGGTCACAGCTTAAATGCCCCTGAGAGTTCATAGAATAAGTAAATTAAAAAATATGGATGCAGAAAAACAGCCACAGTGATGACTGTGAGTTCCCTTTTTATGGATTTTATCCACACTACATTTTATGTGTTGTGTTGTGTCCCACATGGAGCAGCATGCAGGCTGTGTGACTGTGCAGCACGCTCAGCTGTGGTCTGTGTGGGAAGAAAATTGATCGGAAAACAACAAACAATACAATCCAAAGTAGAATACAAGGAGGGGGAAAACACAAGCAGAACCAGGAGAAACACAGACTCCATACAAATCAGCCAGGTGGTCAAAGAGAGCGAGGAAGTGATACCATCCTTTATTTCAAAGCTGCTCAGGATCAGAGCTTAAGGTGAGCTCAGCTCATACAGGACTCATGGCATGTAGTCATTCTGCAAAATCTCTATGCAACTTTAATTGTTTTTCAAGTAAATTAAACAGATTTATGCTGACTATGCAAAGCCATTCAATTCATCCAAGTGTAATTATTTAATGTATTACTGTAAATTATTTTGTAAGCCCTTTAACATAATGTGAAATTAAACACGTCCATCAGCTGTATCTAAATGACAATGGCAGTCCTATTAAAGGCAATGACAGCTCTTAACTGTGCAAAAAAGGGCTGTTTATTTTAACGTGCAAGACACAAGATTCATTTTTTAAAATCCAATTCCTTTTGTACTATTTTGTCATTTAAGGCTAGACTGAAGTTCAGCTACTGAAGTAGCAGCCAGGTACCCCTCTTTGTAGCCTGTTCCTGCTCTAACAGTGATGGAAAATAAGAACAATAATGCAGATTTAAATGACTCGTTTCACTTTAAAGTCTCTCAGAAAAGCTCAGTGGAAGGGTCAAAAGTAATCTGCACCTTTTCATGCCAAACATTTCACTTTTAACCATTCCTTTACTATCATCCTATACTTTTTCATCCTTAGCAAGTTCTTTGTTTCTGTGATTAAGCTATTATTTAATCTACCAGAAGTCCTTTTTTTTTTCTATCAAATGAAAAGTTTGTATCAAAGAGGAACACAGAAAGTACCTCAACCCACAGATCCATGCTGCAGATACATCCTTGTTAAACTGCTTGGTAACTTTTGAACTGCAAATTGTAGGCACCTACTTGTTATTTCCCTCTGATAGCTCTCTGTTGTGCCTTTCTAATGGCTCTCTCCATGCGTTCATAGCTCTAATAAAACATTTTCTAGTGAGCCTGGAACTTTGCTGACCTTCTGGGGTTTTTAAAGATTAGATCCACACCAGTGACTCTGATATTGAATGTCTTTTTATCCATCTATAATCCATTTTCTGAAGATTTCTGCAGTTAGCAGGCTACACTGGTTTGCCTGCTGCTATACTGTCTGTATCCCAGCATGCATTACGACTGGGATGTGACAACCGATGGGAAGCTATTCCACAGTCACGTAATGCTTTACTGAACAGCACAAATTAAGAAGAGAGTCTGAATGACACACAACAGAGAGATATAAACAGAGGCAGGCTGTAATTTGTCCCTCAGAGTCACTGTACTTTAAATAAAATTCAGAAAAGCGCAATTTTTTATTGTTTAGTCTCAAAGAGATGGGAGAACAATTTAGTCATGAATGTTTACTGTATTTGATACATGAAAAAAAAAACAACTTTGAGTTTAATTTTTGGATTAGATTTTTCTTTTGTCTTTATAGTCCCATATCATTTTTTAAAACTCAAGTGACATTGCTGCAGCACACAGCACACACTTAAAGGTTGTCCTGAAAAAGGATGTTTAGAGCTTGACTCTGCACCACAGGGTTGATGTTTTACAAGCTTTTAAAGACAAAAAGTCCAGGAGAGACACAGTGGTTAAAAAAACAGCTGAGAGCTCCAGATAATCGCATGCCAGTGAGTAATTCGTACGATCTAAAAAGGTGTTAAAGCGTGTATTTGGCTGCACTCTGAAACTGTTTCCTCTAAAGCACAATTCACAGTGCCACCTAAAGCTGTGATGCCCCTGTGACATCTTGCCTTTACTGTGAGAACTGTGGAGGTTTAAAGGAGAGATGAGGTGATTCTCCCCTTTGTGATGCTTCAGAGGTAGTGACAGAGGCGAAAGGAGGCAAAGGATCAGTGCAGCTAGCACATACTGACTATGTGTATGTGGAGCTCCCACTGTGCATTGCCCTCTCACATCCCTTGAAGCTGAAAAGCACTGTGAGCTGGCAGAAGAGGAAATGTAGTATTAAGCAGTCATGGCATCAGTGGGAATGCCTCAGTGCATAAAGATGGTGGGGCCTTCATTGCAGTGCTGATGGGGAAACACCTCTAAGACACGTTTGCAGACAAAACTGCACCGATACACCAAAAAGGGTATGCACTTAGTCAAATAATAAATCAAAGTCGACATAATAAAATACGTATACTGTATCTTTTTGACAACATTCGATTCTAACATCAAAAATTATCCAATTTAAATAACTCATAAAAATGTGATTAATCGTGATTAATTCAAATCAGACATCAGTGATTAAACTTTAAATTTAAGAAATTATTATACAGCTCTAGAAGAAACATAAGTTTTTCTGATGCAAATTATCTGGGTTCTTTTCCAGCACTTAAACACCATTTCTGTTATTACCTATGGTTAAATATTATCTCATCAAAAGTAGCCTTCTTTCAAAGGTGGATTTTTTGGCTTATGACAGGAAATTATCATTGAGAAGTATTTAACCTGGGTTATAATAAATTTTGTTGCCCCATAACAGAAAGACTGTTTCATATATCCATAACATGGTTATATTTCATATTCATCTGGGAAAACTCCCATAAAGTGTTTGGGAAGGACTTTTCAGAAATTCTCTGAAGGTGATTGGACAAAAATTCTATATCTGTCACATTCATGACGGGCCATCAGAGCAAAAAGATAAAATGAGGTTACAGGCATATCCAGCTCCAGTGCTGACCTGAGGTACAGGCTAGCATTACCATAGTGTTTGAATGGCAGTGCTCTTCAGCGGCTAAAATTCATGCTGAAGCCTATTGGGAGATGTGCAAAAACTTCTCTGCAAAAAGAAGCGTTTTGTGTGGCTCTTTCCTCTTGTTTTAATACAGAAATGTGGTCCAGGTCTGAAAAACTGCCACTTTGGCTACAACCAAGCTAACCGCTCCACCAGTGCTCACTGAAAACACAAGCTTACAGTTCAACTCAAACCCACCTGTAATCTTTGCAAAGTCATGTTGAAGCAGGTCAACAGAGGAGCAAAAAAACATCTCTCCTGTCATGAAAAACTGTCAGTGTTGTTCTTTGCTCTTTAATTCATATAGAAATGTCCAGATCTAGTGAAACTGCTGCTACACTTTACCTACAGCCAGGCTTATTGCTACCCTGGTGGCAGCCATTGATATCAGCTCATAGTTCAACTTAACCCCGCCCATAGCTACTGCCTCTTTCTCCTCAAATGCTGCTGACTGGTCAGTTACTTTGGCACAAATGTAGACATGAGCTTTGCAAGATGAATTTGCCTAATGACAGTCTGGTAAATCCATCTGCTTTGCAAAATTACCGTTCACCTACTGCCATAAGACTGATGCAGCTTGGAACTCTCCTCACTCATAATAAACAGGTTGCTACATTAACAGTCACAAGCCTGAAGAACTGTTATGATAGTAAGCATAGGCTCTGTGTTTTATATGCATGTGAATGTGGATGAAGCTTTCTGTCCATACTCTTCTCTTTGATTTGTCTGAATTCCTGCATATTTCAGAGCTCAGGCTTATGGATAAGGATGGATGATGGATGGATAAGGATGGATGATGGATGGATAAGGATGGATGATGGATGGATGTACAGTATATGGATCACATGTTGCATTATGTGGAAAACAGAGAAACTGTGTGGTCAGAGAGTATGCAAGCTGGTTATCAGTTATTATGTATCTGATGGTTTAATTGCAAATTTTGGATTAAACCAACTGCATCAAAATTGATGCATCTTTTTTAGGTATGTAATGTAATGTTAAAGTAATGTCATTTAAAAGGGTCTAAATTCTCCTCTGCTATTAGTTGCAGCCTCCATTCACTTTAATTGTGGCATTAGAAAATAAAAAAAAACACACTTAATGAATAAAACTGAAGTGTTTCATAAGGTGCAAGTGTTCTCAGTCCCACCAAAATAAAACTTCAACCTCCAAATATCCGCTAAAGACTGAGAATCCAAGGTTTCCTTCTGTTGCATCACTCTGACACATAAACAGACTTAAAAAATGTATTAACTTTAGTAGCCGTGTTATAAATAACCCACTCAACCACCATAAAGGGCTTAGAAGACACACACAAATCCCCTTGATGCTTGTGTGAAACGGATTCCCTCTTCCTCCTCTGACTTACAGCTCAGTTCGATCCGGATGAAGTCTTTGATGCCCAGATTTTCCAGGAACACACCGGAGGCGGCCGTGGTTTTAAACAGGAAGGAGATATCTGCGCTCAGCTCGGCATGGAAGGTGGGGAAGTGTAGGTACGACGTCTCTTTGTCGAAGAATGCAGCGTTCCAGAAATTCTCTGAAATACACAGAAAATGGAAATCACATTAGAATACTATCAGCCTGCATGTTAATGTGAATGTTATTCTACAAATGCTTTGATATTTCTGTGAATTCATCCAATAAAAATGTGCTGTGAAAGTAAATGTTAAGATAAAACAAGAATGGCTTTGACTTTGAATGAAAAAAACCATAAGTTTTTATGTTGTTGTGTTGCCAGGCTGTAATAAAGCTCAGTAACTCCTACTCTTCACTCATTTTGCATCAATTATACTTCACAAAAACTAACAGTATTGATAAAAATGAGCTCTAACATATTCATGATCCTTTTTTTTAAATAATGCTTGGGTAGTTTTCTTCACAATAAACAGATAAGGACTATCACGTCCTATTTTTAAAGCAAACTTTTGTCAGAGTAGGAGTTTTAAAAAATAACAGTGGTTTCACTGATGCACAGAAGCGCTAGAAAACTTTTTAGGAGAGTTTCAGAGTGCATCTATCAACACGGACATCCAAGGTTTCTTCCTGAATCATTGTCAGAGGTTTTCAACTTTTCTGTGTGAAGTTCTTCTAAGCTGTTGGGTCCATCCCAGCCTACCAAAGGATTTTTGTAGACCAACTTTATCACAGCTACACACTGTCAAATAAAGCTAACATTTTATTTGGTTAACTATCACATACCTTCAAGATCTTGTGTTTATGTTTACCATCAAGTTTAGACCCTTTAAATCCACACTGTCTTTGTCCATGCACACATCTAATGAGACATACTATGGCAGCAAGCGGAAACAAAGTTATCTAAGTTAAACTGTACAGTCTCCTCACTCTTACTGTGAAGTCATGCTGTTGTAACTCATGCAGAGAGTTGTTTGGCATTGGCTTGTTGAAATAAGCATAGCCGTCTCTGAAAAAGACATTTGAATGAAAGCATATGTTGCCCCAAAACCTGTGTGTACCTCTCAGTTGTAATGGTCCCTTCACAGATGTGTGAGTTACCCGTGCCATGGACACTAATACACCCCACACAGTCACAGATGCTGGCTTTTAAACGTTTTCCTGATAGCAATCTGGATGGTCCTTGTCCTCTTCATCCTAGGGGACTTGTTTTTAAATGCAAAGCATCGGGGGAGAGCAAGGGAAGACATGCACCAAACACATGCTGAGACTGGGAATTCATCCCACTACCAGTGCATTGAGTACTCCAGCCTCTGTATGGGTGCCCATTCTACCAACTGAGCTCACCCTGCACCCAAGCTAGGAGAACTTCATGGACTTTATTTCCACATTTAATATGATCTATTTTTACAGTTTAAAATGTGGACTCATCAGATCACAGCACACTTTTCCACTTTAGTTCAGTCCATCCCAGATGAGCTCAGGCCCAGAGATGTTAGCAGTGTTTCTGGATGTTGATGTGTGGCTTTGGCTTTGTTTGGGAGAGTCTTGGCTTATATTTTATGCAGAAATGTATTGTATTAACTGACAATGGTTTTCAGAAAGGTTCCTGAGCCCACATTCTAATACCCTTCACAGAATGATTGTCATGGTTGATCCATGTGTTTAAATTTTGTTGAGATTTTTTGTGCAGGACAGGAAGCTTTTTGTTATTTTTTGCCAATCCTTCACAGCGGGCTCATTGGGCAGAGCAGGAGAACTGGCACTCTCAGCTGCAGCTAATCATTGGGCCATCAGGATCTCCTCTTTACCATTTGGTGCAGAAGCTTCAGAGTAGTCCTCCAGCTTCCTGAGTGGTAACCTGACTGTCTGAACATCAACTAAGTGTGCTTTTCTAATGACACCCTCAGTGACTATTTTGAAGACCCTAATACTTTGTCTTCTTATTCTTGCAGTGCTTCTGTCTGTCACCAGCCATCCAGCTCTCTTTTGTTTGCACAATTGTAAATAAACTCCTTCACCTACTACCCAGACTCAGACTCATGCTCTGCTTCTGGGTCAGTCAGCAAGTCGTCACAATGATGCCAATTTAAATCAAGTGCTGTCTGAGTGGTCAAAGGTCACAGGGATTCTATGTTAGTTTTCCACCCCATCTCAAACATGCAGAAATTTCTCCAGATTCTTTGATTCTTTTGATCATTATTATGGACTGTGACTGGAAATTCCTTGCAATGCACATTGAGATATGTTGTTTATAAACTGTTTGCCAATGCAGTCTTACCTCACACCACTGTTGATTCAAACAGCTGAGCCTTTCAGGACCTATGCCTATTCTTTTACACCCAGTCATGGTATTTCACCTGCTACCAACTAACTTACCCGTGGAACATTGCAGGTATTTTTGATCCCTCCACAACTTTTTCAGACTCTTTTGCCCCCTCCAAACTATTTTGCAACATGTTGGATGCAGGAACTTTATAATGTGTGTCTTAAAAAAGCCTTATTTAGTTTGAACATTAAATATCATGTCTTTGCACAGTTCTCAGTTAAATTAAGGCTGAAAAGAGTTTGCAAATCACAGTATTCTGTTTTTATTCACATTTTATGAAACGTTCCAACTTTTATGGAATTGAGTTTTGTGTTCTTTCAGAAATGCATTCACAAATGTGTCATTAAAGAACATTGCAGCCATTTACAGCAACTGTTTTTTGAAAGGAATTAAATATCAACCGTAAATCTAAGATTGCTAAAGAATATTTTTGCTTTTCTTGGTCTTTTTCTTGGTCTGTGTCGTGGTGAAGTTCTCGTGTTAGCTCAGGTTGGAATCCTCCATGAAAGATTTAGTCATGCTTTTTTCAGGTTTTCAATTTAGGGATGTTTAAAATTACCTGTGGGCCACATTGAGTGAGAAGGGGGGGCACATGTGGTCCCTGGGCCACCAGTGTCCCATGCCTGCACTAAGCCATCTGCACCCCAACAGGAGGACTTTTGTCATCCTTGAATCCTGCCGCAGCTAAAGAAGAGGGTTTGACTTACTGTCTCCATGGCAGCGCAGAGCTCCAACCCTATAGGCGGCCTCTGACCCAGGCCTCTGGATGTCACCGAGGACCAGAGACCTGACAGGGAGGCTCTTCTTATGGGTGAGCAGACCGGAGTCTTCAGCCCTGCAGCAAAAACAGAATAGGACAGGAAAAAGGCAGAACTAAAATGTGAGTAGGCAGGAAAATATCAGAAGTTCAGTAAAAGTAGCAGAAGGAGATAGATGAGCAAAAACAGAAAACAACATTTTATTCTGCACAGATTTATTTGAGGTGTTTTTTTTTCTCTAACGTCACTATTGGAACAATATTGTTGATCCTAGCTGATGTAAACATTGCAGTGTGAAAGTGCAATCTCTGGGGGAAGATTTATTCCACATACTGAATCATAAGCATCCTGACAGTCAACATCCGTCCCCTACAGTTTTGGAACAACTGCTCCCAAAAGCAGACGTCTCCTGTCCATTAACGTCAAACTGCAGCTCTTTGCAGAGAAGATGATCCGCCTGTTAGGCTCGCTGCTGAGGAAACTTTTCTACAAAAATACATCCAGAGCTGCTAGGACTGGAAGCCAGGAGTGTTTACAGCACTTTGTGAGCCTGATGAAATATTGAAGAGTGGCACTGGCAGCTCCGGTCTGTAAAAATAGACCAATGAACAAACAGTTTGTTCTGGGAAATGATAGAAGGAAGGAGGTCAGGCTAAAGCACGACTGCTAACAACTTGAGGAAAAGGCTAAAGAACTTTTTTCTCTGCTTGATTCTTTCAGACGGTTTTTCTGTTTTCTTTACTTCCAAAGTTAAACTGGGACAGTTTACTGCTGTGCGGTCAGGCATCTGCTCATAAATTATGTATGCTGGAAAAGATTACATTTCACTTTTCAGATGTTCAGTTTGGCAAACAAACCATCTTCAGATCAGCAACAACGCCAACAACTGCAAACGTCCATCATGGAGCATTTCTGTTCTGGGAGGTTTATCTTTGTCAAAGTTTCCGTTACATGAATATGTCACTCTTACATACAGATGTAGAGTACTGTGTGTGACTTTTAGGCATGTTTGGGCCAAAAATTGAGGTTGGAGTAGATGTGGCGAGTTAGACACCATCAGGCTAACCTGACACGCCAAATAGATTTGTTTTGCACATCCATCTGGTAAACCTTCCAAAGACAGCATTTAGGAAAGGGCAGAGGTTTTGAAAAAACTCAGAGGGTGATTGGATGAACGTTCTGTCACATCTTTACGGGCCAATCGTAGCCCCAAACCAAGGCGCGCTGCAGTCAAGGAGCAAACTCCATAGATAGAGAGCTGCATAACGCGAACCATGGCGACTATAGACATGTCAGTACACGACTTTTGTCATTTTGGAAAAGAAAACAACTCATCGCCATTCTTTGCTCTTCTTTAAATGAAGAAATGTCATCAAGTTCTGATAAAACATACGCTTTAGCAACCTCCAGGATAATCTCTTCTGCCATGACTGCACCAGCCTCTTCTCGCTGCTTGCTTTCGTCACAACTCTGCCGCGCCCACAAGTACTGCCCCTCAACGCTAATTGGTCCTGTCGCTTCCTTACTGGGCCCAAACTGTTCAGATGGGAGCTTTGCAAGATGGTTTCACCAGTAAGAAACGTGTCTCATTAGTTTATGTCTACAGGGGCTGAATTTTGTTATACCACGATCATTTTGATTATATTTAGGAAAAACCTCACTGCGAACTGATCGCCACATCTCATTTGAATGGCAGATATATTGGCAGGAAGACATTATCACCAGAAGGCTAGCTTTACTGATAGCCTAGCTGACAGGAAGTCAAGCTCAGTGGGCGGGCTCTTGTTTGCTGTTAGGTTGATCCAAAGTTAGGCTGAGACAGCAATTTCAATATGGAAGCCACCACTGATTGGCTTCAAAAGCTGTTTGAGTCTGCCTATTGTAATCAAACTGAAGTCACACAGGCCTTGTCCAATTATTTTTACAGTCTAAGGTCTTATAGCTAGGCCAGTTTAGAACCACTGACCTAGGGTACCATCCAGGCAGCTAGAAGGTCTAGGTCTACTGTGGATGTCTGGGGAATATTATCAGGGTTTAAAATGTTCTGACAAAAGAGATGCCGTCAAGCTTGACCTTGGCTGCCCAGGTTGTTGCACATTGGCACCTGTGATGAATCCTTGTTACCCTACATGCCTAAAACTTATGCACAGTACCGTATATTCCATATATATTTGTTAAAAGCTCAGTACCACTCCATGCGATCTGCGTCACAGTTGCAGTAGTGTTGAGGGTCCACACAGTCGCCCTGCAGACCACAGGCACACTGCTGGCTGCTCGGCTGAGCTCCACCCCAATAAGTCTGCAGAGAACCAGGACCAGGACCACCATACCACCAGCTGAATGGAGAGCCCTCTGAAACAAGAAAAACTACAAGTTAAATTGCCTTATGTGGGAGAACTTAAAAGTTGTTGAATCAGACATCCAAAGTGTTGACTGTGGGTTCTCAGTCCTGATTTTTCCCAACTTCCAATTTTAGAAAAATATTTCTTTTGTCCAGCCTTGTTTGAAAAGATTATTCAATAAGAAGAACATCTAATCTGACATGCCACATAGACTGTTTCCTACTTCCATTGCATGGATATTTTTCACATTTATCTAGGAAAGGGCTTTTCAAAACATTTTGAGAAGGTGATTGGACAAATGATCTGTTAATCATGAATAGTTTCCACTTTGGCAAACGAACAAATCATAAGAAGTAACTATAGCCAACATTGTGTGTTGTTTGATTCTGACAGATATCCCCGTGGTTCATTCACGTCTTCTTCACCAGACAAAGATAAAGAGTCAGCATGAGAAAACACAGACTAACTAAGTGGACTTGATGTTCATTTCAAATGAAGAAGACTTTAAAACAAATCAAACTCAATCCATCTGTCTGGCTAGATGGAAAATAGTGTCTTTATTGGATTTAATTTGCATTGCATTAGTTTGTTTTGTGGGATACAATCCAAAAAGATGTGAAGAGCTGCAGGGAGTTTAATCCTCCAGAGCATCAATGTTTGTAAAATCATCTCCCATGACTCACTCTGATGAGATATGAATTCAAGACGGCTAAAATAAAACAAATATGTAAGATTCAGTAGTAAGAAGTGGAGCAAATCAGTTCCTTGGCATAGGGAAGATAATAAAAGGATGCTTTCTCCCTCGAAGATGCAGTTTTTGGTCATTTTTTTCATCTGTGTTCAAACTTTTATCTAACAGGAGGACAGAAAAGGCACATAACAGATTTTTGGTTTTGAATTCTTGTACCTGGAGTATTGAGGAGGCGGGACTTCCTGCAGTGGTAGGACAATTCCTGCTCACAGTGCTCTGATTGGCTGATGGCGGCTAAAAGCTGCTCCTCTCTAGCCGAGTAGTCAAAGTGGACTGAGAGCTGATTCACTCCTGGAGACGGTCTGACCCTGGTCAGCTCTGTGTTGTTGTGCTGGATCACCATCCAGGTGTTCTCCTCTGTGGATGGACACACACGTTACTCAGACTGTTTCATTATTGGACTTATTTCACAGTCATCTGGGAAACCTCACATACAGAGTGATTGGGAAGGGCAGGAAAAATTTTCAGAAGGTGATTGGACGGACATTCTGTCTGTCCCTTTCATGATCGGCCAATCAGAGCAACAAGACAGATTCAGATTATACAGCACAGATGGTGAGAAAAACTATAAATCTAGAAGAATGAGAAAAATATGGACATTATAAAAAAAAATGAAGCACAAAGACAGACGGAGAGATGAATGTGAGAGAGATATTAAAGTATAAAGGGGGCAGGAGATTAATAAACGGATCAGAGCGTGATGACAGCATCATAATCATGTTAATGTTTGCTATAAAACACTGAGCCATAATGACTGTCGCTGTGTTTGAATCACCTGTCATGTTGCAGTAGACCAGCTGTGGTTTGATTGGTCCGCTGCCGTCCACGTCGATGTAAAAGTGTCCGGATGTGTTGCCGCTGTGTTTGTACGCCTCGCAGGACTGCTCGTACACAGCTAGGAGGAGAAATAAAGACAACAGCTGTGAAGATGAAGATCACACTGCTGCAGATTACAGGCACCTTGACATCCAAACTCAACAACTCTAAATCAGTGAAAACCACTCTAATTCATATTTTCTACAGGATCAATGACAATGAAGTGGTGATAAAAGAGGATTGAGACCCAGATGAGAGTACAAAGACTAAATCAACTACATTTCTATACTTTCCCTTCTCTCAGTTGTTCTTATTTCTTCAGTTCAGCTCCAAAGTGGGGGTCCTGACCACCAGCAGGGTCATCCCTGAGTGCCAGGGAAGGTCAGGATAGCTTAAAGGGAATGCAGGGTAGGTGTTTAGGGTTAGCGCTGCATGAATGAATGAAAATTTATATCTACTAAATAATCTAAGTGCTCATCTTAATTTGAAAATAATTCTTTATGTATACCTAACACTGTATACCCAGGGAATAGCCTGAGAGTGTGTAATGGTAAAGCCACCAATGGATACAGCCTGTAAACAAAAGCTTGTTGTTCTCTGGAACAGAACGTGATGCAGATATATAAACTTAGAAATACAGGGTATATTAAATACACAACTTTTGCTGGTCTTGTAAAATACCTGTAATTCACCAAAGAATGAATGAAAATGAAATCCTCCGACAGTCAGGGCCATCAATGCCATACTAACCTAAAAACTCTGACCAGAAATTGCACTGAACCATGGGACAACTTAAGTTAGATCCCCAATTACTGCTACCGTTTTATTATTAAGACAGAAACACTTACAATTTACCTTCAGAAAAACAAGCAAAATGATTTAAGAATACATTTTTATTTGTATCCTATTCCTTTTGTTTATTTCTGTTGTCTATTATTGTTTGAATCTTTCGGTATTTTTTCCACCTTTTTGTTCTGTCGCTGCAATGACAGAATTTCCCCTCTGGGCACAAGGGAACATAGAGTGGCCCCCTTGGTGCCCTAATGTTGAAAGAATCATTAGAAAAGTGCCCTCTGTGGTAGACAAACACAGTAAAGTGCCCTCTTTGGTGCCCTGTAGGTGGACAAGATTAGTCAAAGTGTTGTCTTTCTGCCCTCTAAAAAGATAAAACTTGTTGAAAATGCCGTTTTAAGTGTCCTCTAAATAGACAAGTTTGTTGAAGTGCCCTTTTAAGTGCCCTGTAAATAGTCAAAAGTTGACAGAGTGCCTTCTTAAGTGACCTCTAAATAGGTAAATATTTCAAAGTGACTCTTAAGTCTGCCCTAAATAGACAAAATATGCTCAAGTGACCTCTACAGTGACCTCTAAATAGGTAAATACTTCAAAGTTCCCTCTTTAATCCCTTCTTCATAGACCAAACTTGACAAGTGTGTGCTCTAAGTTGACAAAATTTGACTAACTGCCCTGGAAATAATCAAAAGTTGATAGAGTGCCCTTATACCTACCCTCTATATCAGTGGCTCACAACTGGTGGGTATGGACCCAAAAGTGGGTCGCAGAGCAGTTTTCAGTGGGTCATGACTAGGTGTCTCAAAAAAAATAGTGGCAAAAGTCCTGAAGTTCTTTTTACCCACGTCGATAAAAATCAGCAGGGAGTTATGTATGTTTGTATGTTTGTTTGTTTGTATGTGTACAAGATAACTCGAGGCCGGAAAGTCGGATCTTCACCAAACTTTCAGGGAATATTGGGATAGTGATGGGGAAGAATCAATCAGATTTTGGTGATGATCCTCACACCCGTTCGGTTTTTCTAGGACTTCAAATTTTGAACACCACAGTAATCAATGGGAGCCTGAGTTCCTCGGTGGCGCTGCTTAGGCGTGGGTCTGCCACCTCAGACAGCCATTCTAGTTGGACATGCATTGATACCTTTTATTTTACCCTTTTTTTACTGTGAAATTTCAACTAATTTTTCTCCACTTCTTACTATAAATGGCTTTGTTTCCCATGATAATGAAGTAATTTCACAGGTTCTCTGGAAAATTGGCAAAAATGGACTCATAAGGATGGGGAAAGAGGGTATAAAAGATCTGTTTTGTCCCTTTTCTTTTTATATCAGGTGTTTTGTTCCAATCGTGCTCCAAACTGCAACATATTCAATTAACTAAACCTGAATTATTGAAAATTTTTCAAAAACTTGGGTCGCAATCTGTCGTAAGACAGACTGGTGGGTCCTGAAGCCAGACCAGTTGAGAACCACTGGTTTGCAGCACTGTCTTGTGCCGACTCCAAGAAGTGCAATACAGATAAGCACAAGCTTCACGTTCAGATGTGGGCCAAGTTTCATTTAATGTTTAGAATTTGCTGCGGGCCAATCAAAGATGGCCCCTGGGCCGCATTTGGACACCCCTGCTCTAAAGTGACCTCTAAATAGGTAAATATTTCAAAGTGACTTTTTAAGTGCCCTCTTAATAGCCAAAAGTTGTCAGAGTGCCCTTTAAAAGTTCCCTCTTTAATGCCCTCTTCATAGACCAAATTTGACAAATGTGCCCTCTAGGTTGCCAAATTTTGACTTATTGCCCTAATAATGACCTCTAAATAATCAAAAGTTCTTAAGATGCCCTTATACCTGCCTTAATGTGTAAGATCATGCTTAGTGCTCTTTAAGTGCCTCTTTTGTGGAAAATACTTTAAAATTAAACACACTGTTGTGTTGAGATTTTTAATTTCAATGAGGTTTTTCTCCTGGTTAAATAAAGGTTGAATAAATAAATATTATTATTATTAAGTTGCCTTTTAAATGCGGGCAGGCTCTCCTCTCAGTAGATGGATCGAGGAAAATTCTACTGCTCAAGGCTTTCTCTTCTGCATCTCATGAGACAAAGTCTTGATTCTCTCTTTAAAGTTTCAGGATTTTCTTATTAGTTTCTTTTTTGTTTCTCCTAAAATTCACTAGGAGCAGTGGTTGAGACTGTAGCCTAAGGAGTCTTATTTGAGACCTAAGGAGATGCCTTGGTAATGTTTCATTGTCGTCTCCAAAGGAGAAAATAATGAGACACAGAGAGACTGTGAGGAGCCTATAAACCTCTAATAAGAATTCACAACTTGACAACTTTGTCTCATGAGATGTAGAAGAGAAAGCCTTGAGCAGTAAAATTTTCCTCTGGGGAACCACATGTCTAAAAGTGGAGAAAATACAATGAAGTGCTATAAGCTCCTTGATATAAAAATTCTTTCTAATTGACATCCTCTCTTGTGTATCTTTGCTTTATCAGTGGTTAATGGTATGTAATTTCGTATCTGTTTTTACAGAGATGTAGTCTCATTATAAAAAAGTTGCCTCTTAATCAGAATTTATAACTATTCCACTATAAATGAAACTATAAATTACAACTTTCTTATTGATGGTGCCCTACTGCACACAGCAGGTGCCCTGTTGATCATTTCTGCCCCTGCCCCTGAAACATCCTGAGTCTGCCACTGCTTCTGGATATAGTGAAGTATTATTTTATCTTAAATTTTAAAAAGCTGTGTTTAAATTGCAATGTTTGCTGTGATCATATAAGAGGCATTTTAGCTGTTCTTCTAGAGGAGATTGTTTTCCAGAGGCGTACTCTATAGGAGAATCTTTGGTAAGGCAAAGTTTAAGAACCCCGCTCTGGTTCTCCCACCCACTGAGCATCCTCTGCACCCACAGAGCAGAAGTGTTTTAGGTAAATCCATATCTAAAGGTTCCCACACTCTGCTCACTTGTTTATCTCTCTCTTTCTGCACAGCTACGCGTCTGTTATTCATCTTACATTTCCTCGGTGTGGCTAAAAAAAGGTCGTCACACAAACATCAGCATGAAAGTGAAACCGGAGGTAAACTGTGTGGGAAACTCTGCTCCTCTGTTTTCGAGGATTTGACTCGAGGAAATCAGTACAGAAAAATAAATGTGACCTATGAGCTCACTTCGCTGCCTCCTTTTCATATATCGACTCATTATTTGGCTGTTAGTCACAGCTACAACGTCATTAACTTCAATCATATCACTCACAGACATACAGATTTTAGAAATGCTGCTTCATACAGCAGCAGAATCTCAGGCGTGAGGTGGGAAGGCATTTTAAAACAGCTTTACTGGTTACAACCATAACAAAAACAGCATTACTCAAAATTTCCCAGCAGCTGCATGAAAGGCTGAACACCTGCAATTACCAAACAACATGGCTGGTAGGTACATCTGTGACTGACAGCCCAGTGTAACGAAATGTTTTCTGCATATGGAGGTAAAGTGTGAAAAAGCCTTTTTTCTATTTAAAGCGTCCAGCTTGAAAACACCTGTGATTGAGGCGCATACGGCAAGCAAAGAGGAACAACAATTTTCTTTGCTGTTTGCCTCTTCACTCAAAGTGGTAAATATTGAGGTAAGTATGTGTGAAAGGAAAATCATTATCTGCACTCCAAACAATGTTTTTCTCATTTTGATTCTAATTTCAGTTTATTTTCCAAAGCTCTCTGAATTTTTCTCTTCCCCTCTTTAAACCTCAAAGAAATTGCACTTACATATCCACCAGCTAATGCATTTTAGAGGAAACATAATGCTGCCTGAAATGAATTTTATATCTGCAAAATACGAAAACATTTTTGATAAACATTGACTTTAATGCTTGCACACCTGCATTTCAATATCTGCTTATAGCCTCTAATGCATGATTTATTTTTTCAAGGCCATGCTCCTACTTAAGCAGAGTGAAAAACATCATTTTAGTTTAAATATGGTAACTTTTAATTGTGGTACAAAATATGAAGCCTCATTTGGAACAATAACCTTTAAAGTATTTTAGCTGTGTATAAGTTCTGCTGTTTATTGTTGGCACATATGCAAGCATGGGCGTAGCACAGGGGAGAAAAAGGGTACTGATTACCCGGGCCCACATGAGGGGGGCCCCTTGAGAAGCCTGCAATGAAAAGTGTGTTTTAATTCATTTTTTCTTAGTAGTTAGTGTCATTAATGAATCAAAAGTGACTAAATGAAACAGTCAACTGAATGTGATTTGTATAAAAAGTGTAAAATACAATACTGGGGGGTGTAGGGATATTTCATATATCTCATATATGTACTCACATATTAATTTACTGCATATAACTATTCAACTATTCAACTCTTCAAGATCTTTGTGGCCTGGTCTCAGAAGAGACTCAGAAGAGAGGTCAGGTAAACAAACAAACTAGTGAAGAGCTGATTCTTATGACCAAAAAGGATGATTTGGAAAGATCTGACATCATGAGGTTAGGTAAGAGTTGGCTGGGACTAAGGGTACGTGCGAGAAGCAACGTCAAGAGAACAAAAACATGTTTTGGTGGTCCTTCTAGAAGTGTGTATGTGTGCTCGATTCATGTCTAGGAACGTGCACAGAGGTGCACGTCTAGATTAGATGCTATAAAAGGGTCTGTCACTAGCTTTCGGGGCTCTCTTGATCAACTGCTCTGTTACTCTGTATCTTGTACCGTGTAATAAATATCGGTTAGGCCTAAACTTATCTCACCATCTCTAGACTCTTGTTTTCGTGATATGTTTGACGCGTTGTAGAGTTATATGCCTCAACAGGGGCCCTTCTCTTCCTTTAAAAATGTCCAAATGATGTCGTCCAGTGCTGCAAATAATGAAAGCAAATCTTATTTAACCACAGTAAAAAATATTGCTCATATATTGGGACATTATGGTTTAAAAATAAATAAAAATACATAGATATATGTAAAAATGACACAACATTCATTGACTGGCCAATAATGTGGGCCCTGTGTAATATTTGTTCTGGGGGCCCAAAATCCCTGGTTACACCCCTGGTTACACCCTTGCATGCAAGACCTTAAAATCACTGTCACTATGCCCACTACAGGGAAATGCAGGGCTACTGACAAAACGCTCTCCAAGAATCAGAAGACGAAAAATAATGAAAGGCAAACACGCTTCTAATACAGAAACAAGTCCACACTCAGAAAGATCCTAATCCAGAGCCAGAAACCAGAAACTTCAAAAAGCTCCTGGCCTCTAGGGGGCTCTCTAACAGGAAGCGAGAGGGAGAGACAGACAGATGGAAGAGAGAACGAGCCAAGGATGGACTTATGATTGTGTTTAGAAAGTCACTATGTGGTAATAATACTCATTACCAGTCATGTAGTTTGATCAGGGTGTGAACTGATGATACAATTTCATCTCTGGGGGGTTTATAATTTGTCTGACTTATCTGTTGAGACTTGACTGCATAAATATTAGCCCTCTTTAAAGTAACTGACCTAAATCAACAGAGGTCCAGCCAATTAGGGCCAGTAGTCTCACAATTAATGAAATGGGGATCACCTGAGTGCAGTGAATGTGTCTCAAGAGACTATTATAAAGACAGTCCAGTCATTGGTTCATCAGTATTCCATGCAACCATTACACCATGAAAATAAAAGAACACTCCAAGCAACTCAGAGAAAAGATTATTGAAAAGTGTAATTCAGGGGATAGACATAAAAGGCAGAGAACATCCCCCAGAGTTCAGTTAAATCCACCATCAAGAAATGGAAGGAATATGGCGCATGTGTAAATCTGCCCAGATCAGGCCGTCCTCACAAACTGAGTGAGCGTGCAAGACGGAGACTAGTGAGAGAGACCACCAAGACACCTATGACTACTCTGAAGGAGTTACAAGCTTCAGCAGCTGAGATGGGAGAGACTCTGCAGACAACAACTGGGCATCCTCACTCACACTGGCTATGAACCTTCACTGGAACTAGTTTAGTGGAAAAGTAAATGCTGCGAAGAGCGAGGGGTTTACAGCTGCATATATATCCATTGCATAGGAGGATTTTTCATAAGTTTTGGGATGTTTTCATTCATTGAAAGTGACTCGTTTCTGTCTGGATGTCAGTGTGAATAGAGCACCAGCTTCTGCTGCAAGAAAAACACCATCAACAAGAGGAAAAGTATCATGGGAGTTTTGCTTTTCAATGCTGTTCTTATTACTTTGTGTGCTGTAGAAAGTTCTTCTATCAATACCTCAAACTGATAACTTTTAAAATATATTTCAACAGTAGAAAATGTACCTGAGATAACTTAAAAGGTTTCTACAGCAGTTAAAGCACATTACTTCAGTGAATTAAAGATGGTACTGGTAGAATTTTACGTTTCAAGTTGATGTTATGTGTATTTTGGTGTATATTTGTAGTTTTTCAATACATTTTTAGCACATTCTTCTTGCAGTAACCCAGGTTGTGGAGTGGTATTACAAAAAGTTTCCCAGTTGCTTTCCAAGACTTTCTGCCCGGCGTAGTCGATATGCCGTCTACTGACAGTACAAACCCACACAAAATGTGATAACAGTGGGAGGATGTGGTTGGCTTCTAGGGTTTTAAAGCACTCTGATAGTTCAGCCCAGCGCTGTGGTAGGATGGTTACACTATGAGCTGATGCTTGACTGACAGGTGACTTACAGCTGTGGCAGGTAGCTCCGCTGTATCCGCTGTCAGAGCAGTTACAATGAAACACGGTCCACGACTGACTGCAGAGACCGCCGTGTTCACAGCGACTTGGAGAACACCTGAGACACAAAGAGAGAGAGACGAGAAGTCAGAGAAGTTTGTCACAAAGTTTTATGACCCTGAAATATCCTGATAGATATGCATGTGGGAGGACATTGATTTGTTTTTGCTGTCAAGGCTCTTTTTAAAAAAAAAAAAAAAGAAAAAAAAAAAAACAGGAAAATGTACCATTCTATATTATTTCATACATTCTGTGACAGCAGAGTTCAGAAATTCATTTGCTTGTTTTGGCATATTGGATGTTTGGAAACAATTCTTCATGTTTTGCAGCAGAAAAACATTTCAGAGAGGACAAAAGAAGTCAAAGCCAGTGAAAACCTTCAAAGCCTTATTTTCAAAAGAGGTAACCTTTTATTGTTTGTCTGGAAAGCCTCTGAGGTGATTTATCTGCTTCATTTATCTTACAGTGGCCACACAAATCAATGTGAGTGTGTGGAAACTGGCATGAAAAACTGCACAGAAGGATTAAATATTTGACTCTTTGTGGCCACTGTTAGAATGATGTAAAGTTTAGACAAGCCAAAGGAGCTGCCAGTATCTCCCTATTAAATAAACAAAAACTAGAACTACCTTGTGCTTTATCTTCCTGCCAGGTATACATCTGCTGGAAAATGTAAGTACAGTCAGTGCTGGTTCTGCACAAGCCTGCCCCAGAACCATCCCCCATCTTGGGTGTCTGAACCAGCCCACTGGGTCCTAGAATGCCGTAAGCTGGATCAGCCCTGGGAAAGCGTGCTAGGTGTCCGTAGAGGTGCCACTGTGTCGTTCATGGGTTCAGTGAACCCATCACTCCATATGTCTGAGTCTGTGGTTGATCTCAGTACATTAATGGATTACACTGCCAAGGTAGGTGAACTGCTCTTCAACTTCCATGCTCTCCCAATTCACAGATTCAATGGCAGCATCCAAGGCATTCCCAAATGCCTGGAGCCTTGTTTTGCCTCCTTGCTCCACAAGTTAAGAGCCCCCACAAGGGCATCTACAGTCTCTGGGAAGATCTCAGCATCATCAGCAAAGTCCAGATCTGTGATCTGGACATCAATAAATGATATTCAACAGTTTGCTGCCCCTGATACCCGGCCCATTATCCAGTCCATACAGGTACTGTATGGAAGAAGAGCATAGGGGCTAAGATGCACCCCTGCCTCTTCTCCGAATCAACTGGGACACAGCACTCTCTGTACCAGAAAACAAGGCAGACATCAGCTGGATGAGTAATGAGCGAACATGGGATCCAGTGGAGCTCCGGAGTCTTCCAGAGGGCATCTTAGCCCTGTATTGAATTCTTGAAGGTACTCTGTGAGGACCTGAAGTGTCAGGATGTGGTCTACAATAGGCCTCTTAGGTAAAAAGCCCAACTGTTTAGGTTGCTGGTACTGACTGAAGTGTGGCTGCTACACTCTCGCACATCTCTCTTCCCCTTCCAGATAAGAACAACAATGATTCTCTTCCAGTCGGTAGGGATGACGCCTGTTCAGGAGGGAGGTTTCACCTCCCTGAAGCATCTCAGCCTGAATCCTAGGGTTGTTCCGATTCCAATACCTGTATAGTTACTTGCATTTCTGAATAGAAAAATGAGTTTTAGTGGTTGAATGTTATGCTTGATTAATTTCTGACTTCTCTGAGAAGCCCAGTGAGCCAGCTCAAATTTGGGTATAAAAAGGTGAATTCCGTTTGAAATCCCTCATTCCTGTTCAAAATGGTAAAACGTGGAGAGCTCACTGAAAATGAAAGAGTCCACATTAAAGCACTTCATGATGCTGGATGGTCTCTGAGACAAATATGACAGGTGGTCTAATAAATTTGTTAAGCACTGTTTAACGTGTGCAGATGGGACTTTCGGCGTTCCTACAGCCAGCCTCAAGTGGACACTCGCGGTATAGCAATTTTTTGCACTCCGCATTGGCTTCATTTTTCAGGACCAAAGGTTGCCGCTTGGTCCACACTTGCTGCATCTGCAGCATCCAGATGCAACTCATGGCTTGGAAGATCAGCTCCTCAAAGTGGGCAGACCTTCGTTTCTTGATAACTGACTCCTCTGTCAGGATTGTTCTTTCAGCCAAAAAGCATAACGTGGGCCAAACTGAAAAAATACTATTGGGACACAAAGAACAACTCAAAAATGTATCCTAAGAAATAACAAAACACACTCCAATAACAACCTCAGCATCTATATTTCACAGTTTTTGGTTAAAACTACTTGAAGTGAGACTCCTCTTTCAGCTGAACTTTAGAATATAAAGTGTACAAGGAACAAGAACAGAGACATTCCTGCTGTTCTTGTCTGACAGTTTGATGCTTGCTAAGCATCGCTCAGCTTCAGAAAACATATAAACTGTCTGCCAGTTACATAAGTACCACAACACTTTCTCTGTGTGAGCTTTTATGGAGCTTTGATTAATATTACATCAATCTAAAGCCACTGTAGTTCAGTCTGTTGTTATACTGATCCTTCTCTGCCTGTTTTGAAACATCTTTTTTATCCAGTATGTGATTCAGCTTTAAGTGGATGGCTTTCATTGCCAAGTCCTTCTGCAGAAAATGCCATACATAGACTCTCTCATGCATACATATGCACTAAAAGCATCTAAACTCCCTCGCTCTAATCCTGTGTCATCATTTCCCAGTTCAGCCTTTTGTTGGTTTAAACAGTGTGTTACATATTTACGCTCTGGGGAGTGAAGACACAAGAAATTAAGAAATGCATGTGTTAAATGGTGGCTAATGTAAACATTTGTGTCATTGTTTGCAGGATTAGAGAACTGAATAAAGATGACTGCAGCAACTTCCTTTAGAGGAGGAGAAAAACCCTGACTCATCAGCTTGGGTGAACAGTGCTTTTCCCTCCATTTATCTCCATACTGCTTTGATCTAAAGAGAGCTAGTTAGTATTCACATTAAATTAACAGTAAACATTAAAACAAGGCTGGGATATCTCTTCTAGAAAAGCTAGATTAAAAGTGAAGTCATTTTTTCTCTTTTGCCACTCATAAAAGTTTGACTGTAGACTCATTTGTTGTTATTTCCACTGATCAAACTCAAACCATGAGTATTTGCCCTTCCAGATATATCAGGACCATCATGTTTGCTATTGTGTATGGGTTCACGACATCATCCATGGGTGCACACAGCCTGGTTAGTTTCATCCCGTTCTCCAGGGACGGTGTGTGGAGGAAGTTTTCAGATCCTCAAAACTAAACAAGAGTGCAGGCTGAGGTTTCTCCAGTGGGCTGCCAAGAGACCTACCATGACTCCTCTCCATGGTCAGAACATTTGCGCTGCTGTCGGCACACATGCACTGGAACCTGAACATGTGGAGGAATGTTATGTTCAGTGATGAGTCCAGATTCTATCTACAGCAGTTGGATTGTAGGGTCAAAGTGTGGAGAAGATGAGGAGAATGCTACGCTGATTGCTGAGTAAGATCTTTAGGTGGAGGCAGTGTAATGGGTTGTGGCATCTCCCTCGCTGGAAAAACAAGGCTTGTCATCGCTAGTGGCAACCTCAATGCAGAGAGATGTTGAGGTGAGATTCAGTCTGCGACTGAACTCTATCCTCCAAATGGTTTTAAGTGGCATATATGTACTAAAATTCACAAAATTGGTGTTAAAAAATGACAAAAAAGGATTAACATTTAGTAAAATTGGTGTAAAGTAGCAAAAGTGTAGTTAAAAAAAAATATTCTTAGTTTTTTTAAGACATCTGGTGACCCTACTCAGTGTCTTGAACCCCCAGAGGGTCCCGACCCCAAGGTTGAGAACCACTGGTTTAGAGGTTCGCAGTTGTTTTAGCTAAACTGTGCCTGTAGCTGCCTCCTATTTCACCTCAAATGATGCCGATTGATCACAAAGATTTCATCTGGAAGCAGGGGTGGGTGGTATATAGAGTATACTCGGTGTATTGCGGCTGTGGCCACATGAGATGCATAAAATGAGTGCATCATGGCCACTGAGTATAAATTACATGGCATTTTTAAGCCATGAGCATACAATCTCTCTCTCTCTCTCTCTCTCTCGCTCTCTCTCTACCTCAGCAGACACTAACACAGACGCCATATCAGCTCTACTCTTGTCTTTTTGCCTCTATGACTACATTCACTTTGATTAACATCCAGAGTAACATCTTCATGGTTTTTCTCTTACTAACAGTGCAATCATTTTCATTATATAAAGATTTCATGGACGACTAATGCATAGAAATAGTATGGACAGAGGAGCTCTGTGACCAGATGAGATGATGTCACACTACCCAGAGTGCAGTACATCCTGGAGAGTTAATTTCAGTTTTGATTTAAAATTTCCTCAAATGTAGATATCTAGTGATTTTTTTTGTTCACTATATATATATATATATATAATTATTACAAACATTGTTCAATATGCTGAATTTATGGTGAAAAGATCCTTTAAAGCGTGGGACCCCGTCCTTTCAGAATTATCGGGTGAAGACCTCTGGTTGAAACCCTGTAATTTAATAATTGCTACCTTTAATTCCTGTCTATCTCAGCTATAATTTGACTTCATGTGTCACTGAGAAACTGTTAAAAAGGATTTTGTTGTGAGCTCAACTTTAAAGGCACATGTATTTGCTGGTGTTCATATATGAATCCATCCACAATGATGATCATAATCATGGTTTAAAAAAGAATATGACTCGTTTTTATGCTCAATAGAAGAACACAAAATATTCTAATTCCCTAATCTCCTCATTCCACCCACTTGACAAATATCCACACAGAGCCGGCGTATTCAGTGTGATCTGAAAATCTAACACTGATAGCTTCTGACTAACAGTTCCTCCTGCAGAGACCAAACATTGCAGTGTCACAGATGGATAACCAGTTGAGTCAGACTGCAAACAGTCTCATCTAAAGCCCACATCCATTGAAATGTCATTCACAGAAACAGCTTCATACTCGGCCCAGAGACTCCCACAGACAGACACTTTAAACACTGACTGTGTCCCACAGCAGCCTGAGAGCCTTGTGGCCAATTAACACTGACCAAAACAAAAAGACCCACGATTTATCATCTGTCAAACAAAGTACAGTGATCTCATTACTGCAGAGAATCCCATCCAGACTGAGCTCCATGTTTCTGTCAATAAAACCCTGTACAGAAAGAAGCACCCTAAAACTTATCTACAGTTACATTATGAAAATAAATGATTTTCCATAATGAATAACTTAAAATCTGGTAAAACACACATTCGGCTGGTCTAAAGTTAAGAAAACAAGCTAACAGTAGCAGTGCTTGCATCGCCAGCCCTAAGTCCTGCATGCTAACAGCCCATGATCGATGCAGCATGAGCAGGATACAGCACCCAGTTTCTGTTGTCCTCTCTGTCACTTGCACTGACATTGAAGAGTCAAAGAGGGGGGATGACAAGGAACCAGTAGTGTTGGAACAGAAGATATTCTTGATTGTCTTTCAATTTCATTGCTCAACTGAGCTTGTTAACTTGTTTTACACAGTAGAGGAAGTTGTGCATTAATGACACCAGCATCCTTGCTTGAAATGTGATCTTCCATGTGTTGCCAAGAGGCAAAATAGACAGCATGAAGCCACTGGATTCTTTGTGTCCTGGTTCTTTATGGCAATGTTTTCCAACCATTTTTCCTTGGCACCCTCCCTACATGTACCTAAGAAAAGCAGAGCCCCCCAGGACCCAAGAGAGAAGAAAAAGTGCATAAAAAACCCTCCTATAAACAATTTAACTAATTTATCATGGTTTTAATCAAGATATTAAGATATTTGCACATATCATTTTGGCAGCCTCAAAACAGACAAAGCCCCCCCACCCCACCCCCCACCCCACCCCAAGATACTTGGCGTTCCACAGGGAGGTACCGGACCCCAGGTTGGGAGCCAATGCTTTATGGCAAAAATGTGATCCTCATCCTGTCATGTGGTGCAATCAGTCTGGTCATGCTCCCTTTAAAAGCTGCATTAGGCCAAACTTGACACACAGTATACAGGTTTGACTTAAGGCCATCAGACCCACCAAACAGCAAACACAAAGATGCTAGAAAACACATAATGCCATGATGATCCCATAAAATCCATTAATGATTCTAATGTAAATGTAATGATTTAAGTAAAGCATACTGAAGACTATATTTAAAGGATTTTTATGTGTTAAGGAAACATTTCTATCAGGCTCTGATGAGATCTGGGATTACACTTGGGCTTGCACCTCTACTAATGCTGTAATAGAGAGTCTCTTTCGTGGCTTTGAGCTCCATTTGTGTCTTAAAGGAGTATTTGCTCTGGTTTATGGTACTCTATGCTGCCAGTAACAATCATAAAACACACCGCAGATGTAATAACCTGCTCTGACGTATGACCACCACATTCAGACTGAGTCACTGAGTCTATTTTCCAGCTGACTTTACGGGACAATATATCCCATGGGCTCAAAATTCAATAAGCAGGATTACAGCGAGTGAGCATATGGTGTTTTTTTTTTTTTTTTTTACTCTCTTCAATGAAAACAGGTTTTTTTTATATGTTTCAGTGAGCAGTCAGATCTGTGCAGGAATGCTTCTCTGCTGAATAATAATCTGATGAATGCAGAAAACAGGAAGACATTTAATTAAAACCACCCGAGCAGATTCTCCTTATCTTGCAAATAAACGTGGTTTGTTCAATATTTGTGCATCTGTTGGTGCATAGATTCGGTGTACTGTATAGACGGTGTGTACGTGTGCCAGTCCCTAGAGGAGGCTTTTATAATTGCTGTAATAGTCTCATTAATTGTGCTGCTATTTTGCATGACATGAAAACAGCAAATGATTCGTTCTGCTCTCCTGCGCTCACTCTCTTCTCTCTCTACACTCTCTTCCACTGTCTCCTTTACTTAGGGATCAGTTATCCCTCCCATCAAGCATACACATTGATGATTTACTGTACCTATTTTAAACCTACAGTCATTATGTTTTCATTGCAGTTTTTACCTGCAGATTTTCATTACAGGGTCCTCTGCTGTTTCCTGTTTGGTTTCTTGTCACCTGAATTAATGCCTCTTGTCTTAAATGCATTGACCCTTAACACTAGGATCCCTGCATGACTGCTGTGTAGCTGCTCCGGCATAGATAGTACACATGCCATTAAGGCTGAATCCTTATGTGACAGCCTGAGCTAGGTTACCAAGGCCTTTACTGTATGTACCTATAAAAACACCATATGTCTGTCAATGATCAGTTATTGCCGTCATATCAATTGAACTTTAATAGATGCGAAGTATTTTGGTGCTTGATTTGAGCTTTCTTACCAATACTCAAAATTTGTTTTAAAATGTTTTTCTTTCAACCCCCCACCTCCACAGTTTTGTTAACTCCTTTTCATATTTGAGTTTTGGAGAGTCTGAGTCACTAAAATGAATTGTAGCAATTTAAAGCTCCACAAACTGGGCATCATTCACCTCTTCACCCCAGGTCTAATTCGCAAGGCACATAGTGATTATGAAATTTAAGTGCAAAAAGACCAAAAAAGTTTTCCTGTCCTGTCTAGTTTGCTATTGCTTTGGGTTGTAGGTTATGTTAACAAGACAGTAGTGCAACACAATTATTTTAATTGCAATTGCAAATGCAACAACGCTTGCAATTGCAATTTTAAATGTGATTAAATTTTAAATGTGATTAAAATTGCAATTGCAATGCCAGAATGTGCAAATGCATTATCCCAAAAAAGGCTTCAATTATTTTGTAGTACTTGAAAGTTTTAGAAAGATGCCTGCGAAAGGCCTTCACATTAACAGTAGCATCACTATCGTATGTTCCAGAAGTACCATTATTTTTATTCTTTCATCATACAGGAAAAACTCTTACTTTTTAAAAAATCATGGTATTTTGAAAGCAGTATTATAAAACTTGCGCAACATAATATTTTCATGTTTAGAGTTGAGAAATACACCTTTCAAAACTATCATTATTCTCTGCATTTTCCTTGATAACCAAGAAAGTAGATTCATGGTACCACTCATGCATTATTTCATAATAACTTCCCATATTGCAATACTGTCCTGTGTAATCACAATTGCACATTATTATCAAATTGTTTAGCACTGCAAGATAGCAGTTTAATCCATAAATGGCAGCCTTTTGCTGCATGCTAGCTGTTTATTTATACAACTACAGCACTTTCAGGGTGCATAAAAACGCAAAGTTTAAGTAATTTGAAACACAAGCAGGTAAAGATGTTAGAACCAGCTGCATAGATCTCAAGTGACACCGAGCCAACCCATCTAGTGATAAGCTTTCACCCATAGTCAAAGAGTGGTACTGCTTACCTCTCTGTCAGACCAGTGGATGGTCTAACTCATTAAAACACGCCTTGAGCAAGGTTAACATGTTAAGAGGTCCTGCTGCACAGGTCTTAAGTGACACCAAGACAAACACTTTATCAAATGGGCGAACCTGAGGAAGCTACAGGCGAAACGCGTTGTTCGCTCTAAATCAACAGTAAAGTCTATCTCAGTGTGCGGCAGATCATTTCTTTTTGTTTACTCTATCAAATAGGTTGCACACATAGTCTAAGAGTGGGAATGCTTGCTCCTGTGTCAGAGCAGTGGGAGGTTAAAGTCAATTAAAACTCTTCTCCAGCTGGAAAAGATGTTAAGACCTGCTGCACTGGTTTTAAGTGACCCTGAGACAGCCAGTCCAGCAATAAGCTTGCACCTATTAGGAGTAGGAGAGAAAAATCGACACAGCATAGTATCGCAATATTTTGTCTAGTGATATAATCGTATCGTCTCATCCACCAAGTATCGATTTTTTCAAATTAATTGCTAATATGAACTGAAGTCCATGATAATGGAAACATTAAATCAATTGTTTGGACAATTGTTTGTCCAGTGAGGAGCAGAGTTGAAGGTCATACAGCAAGAGAGAGTTAGTGCAACCTATATGGCAGCACCAGGGGAAGCACATTAGGAATGCAAGCAGGGCACGGATGAGATGGACATGACACGTGAGGTTTGTAAGAAGTGCTGCATGAAAATAAAATGCAGCGTAAAACTGACAAACATGAGGGCAAGACTAATGCTAAATCAGCTAAACAGTTAGAAAAATGGTATAGATTGCATGCATTGCAATATATGGTATCGCAATATTCACTGTGCTGCAAAATGTCTAAAATTCCAATAACATCAAATCGTGACCCAAGTATTGTGATAATATTGTATCATTGGGCCACTAGTGATTCCCACCCCTAGCACCTATGATCTAAGAGTGAGACTGCCTGCCTATGTGTCAGAGCAGTGGGAGGTTTAAGTCAGTTGAAACATTTCCTCGGCAGGCAAAGACGTAAAGACTGGTCTCAAGTGACACCGAGGCAACCACTTCAGCATTTAGCTTGTTCTGCTTGAGATTCCTGCTTGTTAAAGGAAAGGTTTTCCTTTCCACTCTAACAAATTTTTAGTGCTGAGCTCATGGTGATACATTTGGTTATAAATTGGCACTAAATAAATAAAGACTGACTGACTGATTGATCCATTGCTGTTAGTAATGGCTTCAGACTGTCTGCACACACCTGGCTGACGTGTGGTGGCGCCGACACCCTGGACTGATTTATCCCTGGTTATATCATTTTTCAGTCACATAGAGTCAAAGTTAGTGTCCTCACAACAAAAAAGCTGGAGACTTCTTCTGTAAATATCGCTGTGTAGTTTCCTCCAACTCTGCACAGACAGCCACTGTTTTGTTTTAACTGTGCATAGTTTAAGTGCAGGTGTGAGTTAGGTGCTTTCTGTAATGATGGTGAGTCACACAGAAAGGGGTCACACCCCTAACTGCTGCAGTTTGCTACAGTTTGCTTTGCAGCAGTTAGGGGAGCCATTAACTCTGTGTTGTGTGAATTACATGGTGTCTTTTTGACTCACTTGTGCAGGTTCAGTGTGTGCAAAGCAACACAGTCCTTTTTGTGAATCAGGCCTTGAGTGCTGTGATTGATTTCTTCAAAGTGCCAAACAATAAACCTATTCTCTTAATTTTCCTTCTTTTCCTTTTTTAAATATTTCCTTTAAAAAATCTGCGTCTTTATAGTCAGTTAATTTGTAGATGCTGGTGTGGTCTATGCACAATCCCAACCCCATCCCCAGCCTGACTTTTATTCAATATAATTAATCTCTCTCTGTACAGACAAAACCCAGCTGGAAATATTTTTCTAAAATAGAACTTAATGTTTTGTACTTTCACATTTTTGTAATTGCGTGCATGCCTGGAGGTGCCGATCAAAGATAGATAAACAGAAAGAGACAACAGCAGAGTGGTGCAATGTTACTGCTGGAAGATATCAGAGCAAGGAAAATTGTCTGTCAAAATGATGGTCAGTCTGCCTCCACATCTTTGTGAGGAGAACAAAAAATTGGTTTGGACAAGGCTATCCTTACACTTTCAAACTAAGAGGAAAGTATCAGAGGAAATACAATCATCACTCCACTGCCTCCTCTAACTAAAGTTTTACATCCCACAGGAGAGAATCTCTGAGAGAATGTGCAGACTCAGGATTTGTATTTCTGATTGGTCTTTCTCTCTCTTAAATGTCACTCTTTTCCTCTTCACTCATAAATCACTTTCACAGAAAAAGAAAAGCATACAAATTTTGTATTGAAACAACAAAAAACTGCCTTTCAAATCCTGTTGTATGACAAGAAATCAAGGACAGAAGAAATATTTCAGCTTCAGACCCATCTTAGCACGGCACTGTTTGACAGAAGCTACAATGGCGCCGATCTTTCTGTCTAATCAGTGTTTTGTTTATGGAAGTTTCCACAACATACAAACAAAACAGGTTTGATTATACTTGGCTTAAAGCTGCAGGACAAAAGACAGTCCTACTGTAATCGTTTAAAGGTAAAAGGCAAATACATCTTGCAAAGCTCCCATTTGAACTGTTTGACCCCGTTAGAAAGTGACAGGACCAATCAGTGTGGAGGGGCAGTACTCATGACATAAGCATGCAGTGACAACAGGCTGGTGCAGTTATGGCGGAAGACATTAGCATGGATGCTGCCAAAGCGCCAGTTTTATCAGAACTTGACAACAGTTGAGTTGAGTTTTTTCAATGGCTCTACCCTTTCCCAAACACCGTGTATGAGAGGTTTTCCAGATGGATGTGTGAAACAAAACCATCTGGCGTGTCAGGTTATAACTGCTTTATTTATGCAACATAAAAGATTTCTTACTTGATGCTCTATAAATGATGAATTAACTATTTAGTGATGCTGAATTGTGTGAAGTTACACTATAAGGACAAAAGCAATCAGCCACTGAACCATCACACCAACAGGGACTATACTGACATTGTATTCAAATAAATGTACTTTGAGTTGGCCCCCTTTGCAGCTTTAACATCCTCCTCTTCTTAGGAGGATTTCCATCAGTTTTGGAGTGTTTCTGTGGGAATGTGTGCATTCATTCTGTAGAGCATTTATAAAGTCAAGCACTGATGTTGGATGAGAAGGCCTGGCTCACAATTTCAGGTCAAAGGTGCTCGATGGGGTAGAGATCAAGGATCTGTGTGGGTCAGTCAAGTTCTTCTACACTGGATTCAACAAACTATGTCTTTATAGTCCTTGCTTTTTGCTCTGTGGTATAGTCATGTTGGAACAGAAAAACTGTTGCCACAAAGTTGGAAGCATAGCATTGTCTGAAATGTATGCTGAAGCATTAAGATTGCCCTTCACTGGAGATAAGGGGCTAAAACCTGACAGACAGCCACACACCAGTATCCCTACTCCACCAAACTTTATTTTTGGCACAGTGAGGTCAAGCAGACAACGTTCTCCTGGTATCCACTGAACCCAGACTCGACCATCTGACTGCCAAACAAGAAAGCTGGATTTGCCTTTTAACATAGCACGTTTCCACTGTTCCACAGTCCACTGTCAGTGATGCGAGACTGGCGGCCAGTTCAAATTGCACGATTGTTTTGGTCAAAATCTTGCCCCGTCTAGGCCGACAGCCTGGCCACACTACAAGTGATCCCGACCGCTCACCATATGCTGAGGTCACCACTGTCTCCATGACTGAGTGCGAGTTCACAGGTTGTTTGGGGGCGGGTCAAAGAATGTCAATCACTTTACAACAGAAGCACTCTATGTGACTGTAGCAGTCTTTGGCTCGCAAAAAAGAAAATAAGAAACTATTAGAAACTGGATTATGGATAACAGTTATAGATGTGTCAAGAGGAAGACAATATAGGTTACTGAGCATAACCTCCATAGAGAACTACATAACGACTGTAGACCATGGCGACTGTAGACGTGTCAGCACACGACTTTTGTTGTTTTTGAAAAGAAAACACCTCACTGCTGTTCTTTGTTCTTCTTTTAACAAAGAAATGTAGTCAAGTTCTGATAAAACTGGTGCTATAGTGGCATCCATGCTAATCTGGAATCAGCCTCTTGTCACTGCGTGCTTATGTCATGCCTCTGCTGTGCCTGAAAGTACTGCCCCTTGATGCTGATTGGTCCTGTCACTTTCTAACGGGGCCCAAATGGTTCAGATGGGAGCTTTGCAAGGTGGATTTTCCAGTGAGAATCACGGAAACAGGCATATCCATCTGCTTTGCAAGGTTAGGATTCTTATAAATGAAGTAAAGATAATGGGCTAATCTTCTTCTTTCTTAATGCTGGGTTAGGTTGTCAAACCAGATGACGGTGTAAGAAAAATTCTAACATGCTAGTCTTTTTGAATTGTGGTCATGGGGTGTCTTGGACACACTACAAGACACTTTGTCGTTCCTGACGCTAATTGGACCCGAGTTTTGACAATTAGCAGCAACGTTGCAGTCGAGCTTCAATCTGGCTGAATTCATGTAGTATGAGCCAGCCTTTACATGCGGCTGCTCGGCCGTAAGAACCCATTCCATGAAGCTGCTGCACAGATTTGTGCTTACGTTAATGCTAGTGGAAGCTCAGAACTCTTCAGCTATGGAATCAGAAGTGTTGGCCACTTTTACGTACCATGCACCTTAGCAATCGTTGACCTCGCTCTGTAATTTTACATGTTTTTTTCATGGCTGAGTTGCTGTTGTTCCTAAACGCTTCCACTTTTAATAAAAATCAATTACAGTTGACTGTGGAGTAATCAGCAGGGTTGAAAATTCATGAACTATCTCATTGCAAAGGTGAAGTCCATCAAATACCACACTCAGTTTCACTGAGCTCTTCAGAAGAACCCATTTAGGATCAAAAATGTTTGCAAATGGAGACTGCATGGCTAGTTGCTTGATTTTGTACACCTGTGGCAACAGGTCTTATTATAACACCACCGTCCATATAATGTATATTAGAGGTACAAAGCCAAGGTCAAACACAACCTCAGCCCTTCTTGACCCACCACTGTATTTTTACTGTCCAGCAATGATGGACCACATTTTCAAAAGGCCTTGTGGCACTTTGCTGTAGCTCCATCTTGAACTAGTTACTAAGATACAACTCTGATAATTTTTTCTGTGCTAGTTTTCTATTGGACCAAAATGGTGTCACCAGGATGGCCGAGTGGTTAAGGTGTTGGACTCAAGCTCCAATGGGTAATAGCCTTTGTGGGTTTGAGCCCCACTCCTGGTGTGTCTTGGTTGCAGTGTTATTACTTGCATAATCATGTGTGACTTTTACTTGCAAGAAACTGGTGACTTATCAGAGTCCCACATGGTCCCTAACGACCTGGAACTGAAGACAATAAAATCCAGGATCTGGGGTTCTGACAACCTTTGCAGCTCGTGTATCATGTAAATTTCAACAAATGACTAAAAAGAAGGTTTGCCTCAGAATGAAAGGACATTAAATCATATTCTGTTTAACAATATCTAAAGATATTCAAATAATATTAGATTTTTGTTGCATGGAGTCCCTCATTTAGCAGCTTCAGTACAGTATACTGTATGTTTTATGAC